>NC_037668.1:72041644-72348083 GCF_003255815.1 Theropithecus gelada
AGCTGGGACTACAGGCGCCCGCCACCTCGCCCGGCTAGTTTTTTGTATTTTTTAGTAGAGACGGGGTTTCACCGGGTTAGCCAGGATGGTCTCGATCTCCTGACCTTGTGATCCGCCCGTCTCGGCCTCCCAAAGTGCTGGGATTACAGGCTTGAGCCACCGCGCCCGGCCGTTTTGTATGTCTTATGTTCCTTTCTTTATCTTTTATTGTTTACCTTTATGATTTGGTGTTTTTTTGTAGTGATAATGTTTCAGTGCTTTCTCTTTCTCATTTGCGTGTCCTCTCCACCAGTGAGTTTTATACTTTCGTGATAGTTATTGTCCTTTTTCTTTCAGATGTAGGACTTCCTTAAGCATTTCTTGTAGGGCCAGTGTAGTGATGATGAATTCCCTCAATATTTCTTTTTCATTTTTGAAGAATAGCTTTGATGGATATAGTATGCTTGTCTGAAAATTCTTTTCTTTTCACACTTGGAATATATCATCCCATTCTTTCCGGGTCTATACAATTTCTGCTGAGAAATCCACTGTTAGTCTGATGGAAATTTCCTTATATGTGACTTGATGCTTTTTGCTTGTCGTGTTTAGAATTCTCTCTTTGTCTTTTACTTCATTTTTTATTTTTTTGAGACAAGGTCTTGCTATGTTGCCCAGGCTCGAGTGCAGTGGCTACTTTACAGGCACAAACATAGCACACCACAGCCTCAAACTCCTGGCCTCAAGCCTTCCAAGTAGCTGCCTCAGCCTCCCAAGTAGCTGGGATTACAGCTGTGTGCCCAACATCTTTGACTTTTGGTAGTTTGATGATAATGTGCTTTGATGAAGACTATTTTTGGGTTGAACCTATTTGGGGATCTTTAAGCTTCCTGTATCTCGATATCTATATATCTTAGAGAAGACTGTAAAAGTTTTCAGCTATTATTTTGTTAAATAGGTTTTCTATGCCTTTGCCCATCTCTTCTCCTTCTGAAATTGCCAAAGTTTGAATATTTGGTTGCTTTATAGTATCTCATATGTCATCCGTGCTTTTTTTCATTCTTTTTTCATTTATTTTTGTCTGACTGGGTTATTTCAAATGACCTGACTTCAGGTTCTGAAATTCTTTCTTGTGTTTGATCTGGTTTATTGTTAAAGCTCTTGAATGAATTTTTTATTGATTCATTGAATTGTTTGGTTCTAGGATTTCTGCTTTTCTTTTACATCTTTTTGTTGTATTTTTGTTGTATTTTGTATCTTTGTTGAATTTTATCTCTTTGTTGAATTTTATCTCTGTTGAATTTCTCATTCAGATCATGAATTTTCTTGATTTATTTCTATCATTTATCTGTCTTGTATCTCACTGAGTTTCTTTAATATCATTATTTGTATTCTTTTTCTGGCCACTTTATAGATTTCCTCTTCTTTGTGTTGCTACTGGAGAATTATTGTCTTCATTTAGAAGCATCATGTTTCCTTGCTTTTTCATATGTCTTGTGTCCTTATATTGATATCTGCAAGTCTGTTGTAACAGTTGTTTGTTCCAGTTTTACAGATTGGCTTTTGTAGGGGAAGGCTCTTTCCTAGAGCTGCATCTATAGTTGGTTGGCAGGGTACTTTGGCTTTGACTCTGGGTGGGTGCAGTAGTGTAGTCTCCATGTGATGTCTTCACCTATAATCAGCATCAGTGGTGGTTGTGAGTTCCTCAGTGGCTTGGGATGTGGTTATTAGTAGGAGCTGTGACAAGGCTTTCCTGCGGAAGGGGATACCAGTTGGGCCAATTCTCAACTGCCAGTGGTGGTAGTGGTGGGTCAAGTGTGCCAGTCCTCAGGCCCTGGATGGTGTATGTGGGTGCTGGCAGTGGTGGGGATGAGCAGGCCAGTGTTTAGGCTTCCAGGTGGTATGCTCAGGTACCAGCGGTGGCAGTAGTGAGCTGAGTGGGTATGCCCTTGGACCACCAGCTGGTGTGCATGGCATCGGTGGTGGTAGTAGCATCAGCGGACAACCCTTAGGCCCTGGAGCAGGATGCATAGCAGTCAGCGCTGGTGGTGGACTGGGAGGGCCAGTCCCTTGTCCCCTGAGAGGTACACATGTATTCTGTTGGTGGGTGGGTGGGCCTGTCCTTATGCCCCTAGATGGCATACACATGCATCAGTGGTGGAGGGCAGGGTGGCCAAATTGTCCCCAGGCCCCTGGATAGTATAAGTGGGTGGTGGTGGCAGATGGGGCAGACCCATCCTGAGGTCCCTGGATGATGCACATGGGTGCCAACACCTCTCCTCCAGCATAAGGACAGTACACAGGTGGGCTGTTCCCCAGGCTTTCTGTAAAGGCACATGCAGTTGCACGGTGGCCCTTCTTCTGAAAGTAGTGGGGTTGCTGTCAGTGGCAGTGGCCCTGGGGCAGGCGGCACTCAGGCTCTGGGAAATGGATGCTTTGGCTTCCTTTGTCCCAGGTCAATCTTCCTGGTGCACTGCTTTGCCTGTTCCCTAGGGTATAGAACATTGCATGGGCTAGAGTGCTGGAAACCCAGCAACACTGCTAGATCCAGCTGGCATCTCAATACTACAGGCTTCTGAGGATGTGAGGGGATGTCACTGGGGTCCAGGGATGTGGAAGTGCACGGGCTGTTGGGCCCCAGGGCAGGATGCAGTCTAGCGGGAAGCTCTCAAACGCCCTATGCTGCAGCTGCTTGGGTCTCGGGCGGATGTGATGTGGGACTTAGCATGAACTCCCTCTCTGAAACAATGCCATCACGTGTCTCCAGGCAGCTCCCTATTCTAGTCTCAGAGCTTGCAAGAGCCAAGGGGCCTTCCCACTGCTAGGCTTGCAGGAGTCTGCAGTGGGAAAGTAGGCTGCGGGGGATCTCTCAACATCTCCCTGGAATTGGGAGTTGTAAGCCGATCCTGGCAGGCCCGGCTGCTTTACTTCTCTCGCCTTCCATGCCTCAGAGATTCCCTGCCACTTCCCTGATGAATTCCAGTGTTCTCTCTTAGAAGCTCTATTTGACATGTGCTTATCTACTTGCTGTGTTGGTCATTCTTTGTGGAGGAGGCACAGTAATCAATTATGCCTACGTAGTGGCGCCTCTAGTCAGCTATCTTGAATCCCCCTCTTAAGGGTTTTTATAATCTCTTGGAGTCCAATAGCAAGCTAGTTCTCAAAGGAAGAGTGTACTGAAGAGGACGTGCTTTCCAAATGATACTCTATCTAATAGAGGAAAGCTGGCCTCCACTGGAAATTTCAAATGAATAGTCCTTGTAGCCTTAATGTACTTATGTTAATATCAAACCAGAGATTCTCAAACCAAAGGTCCTAAAGCTCCCATAGTTTCATTGTTTTAACTAGTCAAGTAAGAAATTACTTCAGGCTTCAATGTTTTCCCTTATCTTCTCCTACTGATTAAGGAAAAGCAGAAAAGGAAGAATGGAGTGTTAGAAAGCCTGTGATACAATAAGAAATATACATCTGGTCTTTGTCTTCAGTTGCTGACAGTTTCCAAAACTTGGAATTTTCTGAGTGATAGGGGTGATAGGGCATCTTTTGTTATTCATAAAAAGCCCTTTCAGCCACACCTAAGTTTATGCTAATAAGGTGGCTCTTGGTGGCCCCTGGGGAGCTAGGGGGCTGGCGGCCAGAGGAACCAGTCTTGTGATTAGAGGGCTGGAACTTTCAGCCCCATCCCTGGACCTCTAGGGGGAGGAGCTGAGCTGGAGATTGAGTTAATCACCAGTGGCCACTGATTTAATCAATTACGCCTACGTAATGAAGCCTCTGTAAAAATCCCGCAACAATGGGGTTCAGGACCATCTGGGTCAGTGAACACATCCCCATGCCAGGAGGGTGATGCTCCTCAAACTCCATGGAGACAGAAGTTCCTGTGCTCAGCACCCTTCCAGACCTCGCCCTAGGTGCCTCTTCGTTTGGCTGCTCACTGGTGTCCTTTATAATATCTTTTACAATAAACCAATAAACCCAAGTAAAGGGTTTCCCTGAGTTTTGTGGGCCATTTTAGCAAATTATCAAAAGTGAAGAGGGGGTTGTGGAAACCTCCAATTTATATTTGGTTGGTCAGAAGTATGTGTGGTAACCTGGGACTTTCAACTGGTAGTTGGGGCAGTGTTGTGGGACTGAGCCCTCAACAGGTTAGGCCTGCACTAACTCCAGGTAGCTTGTATCAGAATTAAATGGAATTGTTGGACACCTAGTTGGAGAACTGGTTGTTGGTGGTGTGTAAAAAATCCACACACTGGTGTTTGAAGTGATGTGAGTAAAAACAGTGCTGAGAGTCCTCTGGGAAATTTTCCTATACTGGGCCCTGGATCCCATAAAACTGTCATATAACTATTTATCCTTCTCAGGGGAAGCATATGGGATTAACAGACTGTGACAGTGGTCTTTTACTTTTCCATAATATTTTAACTTTTATCTGTTAAAATGCATCCAAGGCCAAAGAAAGCAACTTTTCTTCCCCCCTCAAAACAAGCCAGATGCTTTAATGGCCTGCCTCCAGGGCCCACGGGCTCATCACAAACCCCTAAATAAGGCCCAGAGCTTGCCAGCCTCTGGTTCAGCCCAGCACCCCACAGGCAGGTGGCCCACAGCAGGCCTGGCTGGTGGGTTCTGGCTTGGGGAGTACCAGGATTCCCAGTCCAGATCTTCAGAGACTTTCCAGGACTGAGCTGTCACTCAGCCTGCCTGCACCAGTCCCTGAGTCCCAGCAGCTGCTTGGCTTCCAGAAAACATGTTTCCCCGCATAATGCCTGGGGTGGGAGAGGCAGCTCAGGGAAGCCACTGAGGACAGGTCTGGGGCATCCTGGGGTGGGAGCAGCAGGCCCAGAACAAGGATGCCAGCCCCAGGTGGCATCGCTGCACCAATAGCGGGGATTGGGAGTGGGCAGCGCAGGCCCCCTCAGGGAGCTCCAGGCTTGGGGGTTGGGCCAGCCCAATCCCAAATACTGATGAGGGGGTGACTCTAGAAAATGTGAGCCGCATCCACCGCACAATGTACCACTCTAAGACAGCCAAGTTCTAAGACACATGAAGACTTTCTACAGGAAGGCTCTCAGCCTCCGATTCCAGGCCCTGTCCCGGGGAGGAAGCAGAGACCAAACCTTAACGGGATATGTGTCAGGCAGCATCTCCACAACCCTGTGAGGTAGGTTGCGTTGTTCTATTGTACAGATGGAGGATGAGGGCTCAGCAGAGGTGAAGAGTCTTGCCCAGGTCATGCAGCAAGGAACGCCAGCCAGGATGCAAGTCCAGATCTGTCAGGTTCCGAAGCCCACGTGTTTTCTCTAGGGAAGACATAGGAAGTGGTCCTATCCAATAAAGACCCTCAGGTTAAAAGCTCAGGGGCTCTCAGCCCACCCTGGACGGGTCAAAAGCTGAAACCCCTCCAGGGGAGTAGCCCCAGCACCAGCATCTACTTCTGGCCCTGGGGCAGCCAGGCAGGCAGGAGGGAGGGTTAAGAGTGATCGCTACCCACAAAGCACCAGCGACCAGTGCTACAGGTGATGGCTCTGGCTGCCCAGAAGCTGTGGGCGGGGCAAGGGTTGGTCTGGTCCTGAGGCCCTGTGGCCCCAGGTGGGCAGAGCCAGGCCATTGAGCCAGGCAGTCTCTAGCAGGCTGCAGAAGTGGGCCTTCAGTGTGGGGCCAGATGGGTTGGAACTGGCAGCAGGGGTAGGTGGGGCACCACAGGACTCTTCCCTAGCAGCTGCTTTTGCTCAAAGAAAGCAACTTATTTGATCTAACACTTGACCTTTTTAGCTCAGTGCTTCACTTGGGGAGATGGGAATGAGGGAATTAATACCTTTTTATTAGGGAAAATGTCAAACACACACAAAGCAGAGAGAATGGTATAATAAGCGTCCACGCACCTATCACTCAGTTTCAACAGTGAGCAACATTCTGTTGCTCTTATTTATACTCTATCCTCCCTACCACTTTTTGTTCAATTGCTAGAGTATTTTAAAGCAATCAAGGATAAAATATCCTTTTACTTGTGAATTTTTCAAGAAAAATCTCTAACATAGACAAATTGTATAACCATAACACAAACACAATTTTATGACCATACCCAGAAAACTTAACAATAATTCCTTGTGAACACAAAATATCTGAGACAGGTCTCAGTCAATTTAAGAAGTTTACTTTGCCAAAGTTAAGGATGCACGCCTGTGACCCAGCCTCAGGAGGTCCTGATGGCATGCGCCCAATGTGGTTGGAGCATAGCTTGCTTTTACACATTTTAGGGAGACATGAGATATCAATCCATATGTGTAAGTTGTACATTGGTTCAGTCTGGAAATGCGGGGACAACTTGAAACGGGGAGGGGGTTTCAGTTTCCAGGTCATAGGTAGGTGAGAGACTAACAGGTTGCATTCTTTTGAGTTTCTGATTAGCATTTCCAAAAGAGACAGTCAGATGTGCATTTATCTCAGTGAGCAGAGGGATGACCTTGAATAGAATTGGAGGCAGGTTTGCCCTAAGCAGCTCCCAGCTTGACCTTTCCCTTTAGCATAGTGATTTGGGGATCCCAAGTTTATTTTCCCTTCATATTTCCCCTTTTCTTTTTGAAATCTTTCAGAGAAAGCATTTTAGAAGAAAATGAGTCTCTGGTCTCAGGTTTCCTGTGATTTCTCATTGTTAGGATGGTTTTCTTACTAGACAGGTAGGTCCCATGTTATTAGGAAAGTTCATTTTTAGCAGGAGTTTCATATCCTAGGAAGAGAAAATAGAGGGAGGAAGGGAGAAAACAACAACAAACAAAAAAGAATCCACACATCAGCAGGCAGGTGTGAAAGTGGCTTATGTATGTAAATAGGTTGCTGTTATTTGCTTTCGAAATTCGTTGTCTAGCTTCAGTTTGCAGGGCTTTAAAAAAGCACAGCTTAGTTTTCAGTGATTTCAAATTAGGAAATATGGGGCAGGGGAAAAGAAAAGAAAGAAGGCAAACAATTGAAAACATTATTTTGGAGACTGGTAGCCAGGAAAAAATAGAATTCGGTTCAAACTGTAGAAAATAATAAAAATGTAAAAAAATTAGGCAAGACTAGAATCTAATAACAGGTGTACTATAGTTTTTGAAACATTTTTCTTTCTCCAGTTTTCAATTTTTACTAAAGACAAATCATGGTAGGACCAATTTGCTTTACTATACGTGGCCCAATTATACAAAAGTGGAGCAAGAGTAATTATTTTTCACATAGGCTTTTTAAATTGGCTTTAATGGAACTTTGTTCCATAGAAGGAATTTCAGATAAGACTTTTTTAAAGCTGAGCCTAGTCATGGCTTTATACCATCAAATATCTATGAGTTGGGTAACTTCCTCTCCTCTTGAGGCCTCAGAATAACTTGGGGCTTCTGGACCCATCAGAAAGTGACATTCTTTACTTACCACAGGTCAGGAATGCTGTATAGGGGCTGTGTAAATAAGGTATGAGGCCAGTTTTCTCAAGGTGCTTTTATTGGCTTTATAAGTCAAGTTTAATTCTTTAAAGGAAAGCATATCATTCCAGTCAAAGCCTTGGTAAAATAAACAGTTTCTCCAAGTATGTCCTGTTATAAAACAAAACAAAACAAAACAAAACAAAACAGATTCTTTTTTTTTTTTTTGAGACGGAGTCTTGCTCTGCCGCCCAGGCTGGAGTACAGTGGCCGGATCTCAGCTCACTGCAAGCTCCGCCTCCCGGGTTCACGCCATTCTCCTGCCTCAGCCTCCCGAGTAGCTGGGACTACAGGCGCCTGCCACCTCGCCCGGCTAGTTTTTTGTATTTTTAGTAGAGACGGGGTTTCACGGTGTTAGCCAGGATGGTCTCGATCTCCTGACCTCGTGATCCACCCATCTCGGCCTCCCAAAGTGCTGGGATTACAGGCTTGAGCCACCGCGCCCGGCAACAAAACAGATTCTTATTGCACTTATGCAAATAACTGTATTGTCATAAGAATACTCACAGTTTCCAAATTCTGAAGAAATCAGATAAACAAATAGGCTCCAAATTTTGTTTACAGAAGTGTGTTTAAGAAAACTTTTCTTGACTCTGAAAAACAAAACAAAGGATCAGCAACGTTTTAAGCAGAGTCAAAAAGGATTACTTCAGTCTTCTACTAGTTCAGTCCATGCAGTTAACTCCTGTTCTGTTTGGTATTCATGAATATTTCAGCTCTCCATGAGAGTCCTGAAAGTTTTTTTCCTTTGTTCTAATGTCACAGTTTCCAAAGTTGTTAGAAACCTGCATTCAAGAGCACCTATCAAAGTCCTATCACTGATTATAAATCACCTTTTGAAGAGGATCAAAACAAGACAACAATTGTCTATGGATGACAAAAAGTCATAAGACAGCCATTATTAAAACCACAATTGAGCCAGGCGTGGTGGCTCACGCCTGTAATCCCAATACTTTGGGAAGCCGAAGCAGACAGATCACGAGGTCAAGAGATCGAGACCATCCTGGCCAACATGGCAAAATCCTGTCTCTACTAAAAATACAAAATATTAGTCGGGTGTGGTGGCACATGCCTATAGTCCCAGCTACTCGGGAGGCTAAGGCAGGAGAATTGCTTGAACCTGGGAGGTGGAGGTTGTAGTGAGCTGAGATTGTGCTACTGCACTCCAGCCTGGGTGACAGAGTGAAACTCTGTTTCACAAAAAAAAAAACCACACAATTGACTAGGAATTTTGGTTACTTCTATAGCATTCAACAATTTTACATAACAATTATAATTATTAATAATAACATACACTAAGTCATCAGAATTATAGGAGTTTCCCATAGTCTTGGAACACATACCAATAACATTTATACAAATATAGTCCAAAGAAAACTAAACAGCATTTCATATTTGACAATGCTTCTTGTATGATTTTTATACTAAATAAGCTGAATATGTCTCTTTTGGACTTCAGGGGACTGATATAAAAAAATTAATGAGAACTCAAGTTAGAATTTGACTTTGCAAAGTTGATCAAATATAAAAAATTTAAAATGCTTCTTATAACAACATAGCATCACAGGCCATTATAAAATAAGTCATTCATTTAACCAAATGGATAACTCAAAGATTTTTTTAAAAAGGTGAAAACCGGCCAGGCGCGGTGGCTCATGCCTGTAATCCTGGCACTTTGGGAGGCCGAGGCAGGTGGATCATGAGGTCAGGAGTTCAAGACTAGCCTGGCCAACATGGTGAAACCCCATCTCTACTAAAGATACAAGAAAACAATTAGCTGGGCGTGGTGGCACGTGCCTGTAATCCCAGCTACTCGGGAGGCTGAGGCAGAGGATTGCTTAAACCTGGAGGGGCGGAGGTTGCAGTGAGCTAAGATTGCTCCAGCCTGGGCGACAGAGTGAGACTCCATCTCAAAAAAAAAAAAAAAAGGTGAAAACCATTATTCTTTAAGAGAGGAGACTTGATTTCACTAACAATAAGCCTAATAAAAACAGCATGAGGCTGATTACATTTGTTTTTCAAAATTTTATAAACAACCTATACAATTTTAATTATCTTGACCATAAGATATAATTTCCATAAGCCTTTTATAACTTATATAATTTTTATTAAGGAATGGGTTGATGCTCTAGGAAACTTTGTTTATCTGACACTGGGGCTCATATACTGGTCACCTGAGGTTGGGAGTTTGAGACCAGACTGACCAACATGGAGAAGCCCTGTCTCTACTAAAAATACAAAATTAGCCGGGCATGGTGGCATATGCCTGTAATCCCAGCTACTAGGGAGGCTGAGGCAGGAGAATCGCTTGAACCTGGGAGGCGGAGGTCGCGGTGAACCGAGATCATGTCATTGCATTCCAGCCTAGGCAACAGAAGCGAAACTCCATCTAAAAAAAATAAAAATTAAAATTAAAAAAGTACGTACAGAAAGATATACTGATGTAATAACCTTAATTAAAATTTTTTAAATCTCAGTTTTCTTCCTAAGCAAACCAAAACTTTATAGTAATGGTATAGGAATTGTTTTGATAAAAATATAAAATCTGTTGGGTCAGTTACCAAAATGCAAAAGAAAAGACCTTCTGCAGTGCACAAAATATTACATTGAAAGAAAACATTTCCTTTAGACCTTTAAGAAAACATTTTTAGCATCAGACACAACAAACAGAACCCAAGGCAAAAACTACTTATATGATCTGAAAATGAGTTGAAGGAGAACATTATTATTTTGCACCTTTTAAAAGGGGAGAGGAAACCAAAAATGGTGAGATGCAATAAAAGTTGAACTTCAGGTTAAAAAAATTAAAATCTCATATAATTTATTAAGAGTAAATGAATCCCTAAAGAAAATTTCATTGTTCTAAACAATTCTTTAGTGTATACATGTTTCTTTTTTTAACATCAAGACCCCACTTCTAGAAAAACTATTATACATAATTTGTTTAATTATAGACAACTTGATACAAATCATTTATGACATACTTGTACTTCCTGTTTTATCCTAAACATCTTTCTTTCTTAAATAACCAGTTATTTTATTTTAGGACAAAAATTTACCATACAATATTCTTTCCCATAGACAATTATTTTTCTTTTGACATTTCTTGCCCAAAATACCTCTTGAGGTTTATAACTTTTTTTACATTGTTCTTATTCACTGATTGCCTTTACCTAATTTCTTAAATAACTCTTAAATACTCTTTGAATTAGATAAAAATTATTTTCCTTTGAATAAGAGCACCTTTCTTTTTTTTTAGAAAAATGTTTTCCTATAATTTTAAAAAATTTGGAAATGGCCCAAACATTTAATGAATATCTATTATTTAGCTTAGTATAACTTTAGACTTTAAATTATATGACAAGATTATCTACAAGCATTTATTCCATTTACCTAAGTAATTTTTAAAAAATAGTTTACTCAGATTACTTACTAAAACTGTTATAATTTAAAGTTATTTCCTTGTTAACCATTTTTATGACCTGTGCATTTCAGGTTTTCATAAGTAAGAAACTTAAGGTTAAATAGATGGGTTTGTTTTTTGCCAATAATTCAGGATTTAGCTGTTTTCATTAACCAAACAATATTAACTATGTTATTTATTACATTGACCATAAACAAAGAAAACTCTCTTTTCAGCTGCATTCACAGCTTTATAACCCTCATGCCAAATTTTGACATCTAGCAGAGATAAATAATGTATGTTGACAATTCCGAAGCCATTTCTAATTCTATTTCACCAAAAATTTTAAAACCAATTTATTTATTAAAGTTTACTTAAGTCATGTGAACCTGAAAAAGTATTTGGCTTAAAGTCTGTTTTTTTTGATAAAGTATTTGATTTAAGTGCTTTTTTAAGCCAATTAATTAGAACTCTTTTATACATTGTTAGTACTAAAATATCATATGCATGACACATACATACATAGATATATTAGACACTAGATAGAAGTCGATCTTACAGATTCATAAGTCCTCTATTTTTTTCTCCTATTTTAGACTTTCAATTTCTTGATAACCTATTTTATTACCCTAGGCAATCATCCCCTAGATAGCCCTAAATTTGCATATTAAAGGAACTCCTAGGTTAAAAAAAAAATCAGATAGCAAAATTTACATCTCCAAGTAGAGAGAGAGAATCTGGTGGTGGTAGAGGGAGATTAAAGATGGATACCAAATCAAACATAAAATTATAGAAATGTATCATAGGATTGTATAAGGAGACCAATTTTATTTAGATAGGAACTACTGATATTTAAGTGGATCCCAGAGCTCTGGGCAGAGCCCACACTGAATTCTGGGTCTCCAAAAAGAAATAATTAGCATGAAGCTAGACTATAGGATGCTTTTACCGTGCACTTAAAAACAAACAAAAAAATTTTTTTTAAATGAAGACACTTCTAAGTGTCTAAATTACACTCTTCGTTGGCTGGGCATGGTGGCTCGCACCTGTAATCCCAGCACTTTGGGAGGCTGAGGTGGGCAGATCACCTGAAATCAGGAGTTTGAGACCAGCCTGGCTATCATGGTAAAACCCTGTCTCTACTAAAAATACAAAAATTAGCTGGGTGTGGTGGCATGCTTCTATAATCCCAGCTACTCAGGAGGCTGAAGCATGAGAATCACTTGAACCTGGGAGGCGGAGGTTGCAGTGAGCTGAGATCACACCACCGCACTCCAGCCTGGGTGACAGAGTGAGACTTGGTCTCAAATAAGTAAATGAATAAATAATAAGTAAGTAAATTACACTCTTCCATAAAAACCCAAGAATAGCCTCTGCTGTAATAACTATTTTAGTAAAAAAAAAAAAAAAAAAAAAAAGCAGGCAGTTTAAGACCTGAGACAAACTTGTCTGTTTACATTCTTGGGGTTCCATAAGAAAAAACAGAGGTAACTCCCCAAAAGAAAGTCTGGTCCTTCTCCATTTTCTTTAAGGAATCCCAGGCTATTATAAACTATTTTAGTTTCCTCATGCAGCAGAAGGTGGCAAGAGGAAGTAGAGACAGCAGAAGTAGATGAAGGAAACAGAAATCAGTCAACTGAGAAGAAAAAAACTTTTTTTTTTTTTGAGATGGAAAGCGATCTCAGCTCACTGCAATCTCTGCCTCCTGGGTTCAAACAATTCCCTTGCCTCAGCCTCCCGAGTAGCTGGGATTGCAGGCACACACCACCATGCCCGGCTAATTTTTTTGTATTTTTAGTAGAGACGGAGTTTCACCATGTTCGCCAGGCTGGTCTCGAACTCCTGACTTCAGGTGATCTGCCTGCCTGGGACTCCCAAAGTGCTGGGATTACAGGCGTGAGCACCCAACCTGAAAAAAACACTTTTGCTCAAGAAAAAGACAAGGTCGTAGGAGATAAAGAAAATAAAAAGCCTTTTAATACAAACACACATATTGAATGTTAGCTTTTAATTAAGCTGACTTTTGAGCTCCTTTAAAAAGTCTTTTTAAATCTCGTTACCATATTTTATCTAGGACAAATTGCTGATATTTCAGAAGTAACAAGTATCAAACCAGAAAGCACATAATTAGGAACCAAACCTAGGCTGTTGTGGTGAAAAGGAAAACAAAAGAAGGCTGGACCACAGTGAGGGCACTGCACCCTGGGGCAACCGCCATGCTCTTTGTTTGGTTTGGCTGGTAAAAAGGTGGCTTTGTTATGTAAATAAAGCCCCTTAAAGCAGTCAAAATAAAAAATCTTTCCTTTTTTTTCCCCTTTTGCTGGCTGTTTTTCTCTACCCCCCACCTTCTTTTTTTGGCAAGAATTTAGCCACTTCAGGGGACTTGTTCCCCGTAATCTGGAACTTTTCTTCAGATTTGATCAATTTGAATAGAGTTGGTCAAACCCAATGGGAAAAAGACGGAAACAATAACAAAAACAGAAATAAACAACAGCAACAACAAAGCAGTTAAGCAAAACAAACAGAGGATTACTGCAAAGGATTACCGAGTACTCTAATGATAATGGGAAATGAAGACCAGCTGGTTGTTAATCTTCATTTCAGCCTAGACAAAACCCCAATTCAGGAAAAAAACTCAAACCCACTGTCATGCGCATCCGTGTGAAGAGACCACCAAACAGGCCTTGTGTGAGCAATAAAGCTTTTTAATCACCTCTGCCCACCTGCAAACAGGTGATTAAAAAGCTTTAATGCTCACACAAAGCCTGTTTGGTGGCCTCTTCACACGGATGCCTGTGACACCCACCTTCCCTGTTGGAAGCGAGCTCAAACTCCAGAAAGGAGTTACCTGCCTTCCCTGTTGGAAGCAAGTAAAAAATCCAGAAAAGGGAGTGTACAGCGAAATAAACTTCAGCTGTTTGGGATTCTCTGGAGGGCAGGGAGCTTCCAGGCCTCAGCAAATTGTCCTACAGGTTGGAGCCATAAAGATACAGCTCAGGCTGTTACCAAGCACCGGCAGGAGAATTATCAAAGGTCAGGGCCACCTCCACTCGGGGTCCCTTGTGGTTGCCAAATGTGAACACAAAATATCTGAGACAGGTCCTTGTCAATTTAAGAAGGTTATTTTGCCAAAGTTAAGAAGGCACACCCATGACACAGTCTCAGGAGGTCCTGATGACATGTGCCTAAGGTGGTCAGGACGCAGCTTGGTTTTATACATTTTAGGGAGACATGAGACATCAATCAATATATGTAAGTTGCATATTGGTTCAGTCTGGAAAGGTGGGACAACTCAAAGAGGGGAGGAGGGGAGGGGGTTTCCAGGCCATAAGTAGGTGAGAGACACAGTTACATTCTTTTGAGTTTCTGATTAACCTCTCCACAGTAGGCAATCAGATATGCATTTATCTCAGTGAGCAGAGGGATGACTGAATAGAGTGGGAGGCAGGTTTGTCCTAAGCAGTCCCCAGCATGACTTTTCCCTTTAGCATAGTGATTTTGGGATCCAAGATTTATTTTCCTTTCACATCCCTAGTATAATGACCGGTCCGTGTTCAATTTCCCTAATTGTCCCTAAATGTCTTTTGAAAGTGGTTTATTTAAATCAGGACTTAAACAAGACTACATATTTCATTCGATTGATAAGTCTCTTATCTCTCTCTCTCTCTCTGTCTTTCTCTGTCTCTCTCTCTCAAGTTAAATACAGGCTTTTCTATTGAAATAATTAATATTTTTCCTAGTTTCTAAAACAGAAATCAGATTTCTTTTCTTTTCTTTTTTTTTTTGAGAGGCAGTCTTGGTCTATCGCCCAGGCTGGAGTGCAGTGATGTGATCTCAGCTCACTGCAACCTCCACCTCCCAGGTTCAAGAGATTCTCCTGTCTCAGCCTCCCAAGTAGCTGGGAATACAGGCATGCGCCACTGCGTCCAGCTAATTTTTGTATTTTCAGTAGAGACCGGGTTTCACCATGTTGGCCATACTGGTCTCGAACTACTGACCTCAAGTGATCTGCCTGCCTCGGCCTCCCAAAGTGCTGGGATTACAGGCATGAGCCACCGCACCCATCCCAGAAATCAGATTTCTAAACAGAAGAAAAGGCCTTAGCCAAAGAGGTGCAGATTAAACATTCAGATTGGCCGGGCGCGGTGGCTCAAGCCTGTAATCCCAGCACTTTGGGAGGCTGAGACGGGCGGATCACAAGGTCAGGAGATCGAGACCATCCTGGCTAACACGGTGAAACCCCGTCTCTACTAAAAAATACAAAAAAAAACTAGCCGGGCGAGGTGGCGGGCGCCTGTGGTCCCAGCTACTTCGGAGGCTGAGGCAGGAGAATGGCGTAAACCCGGGAGGCGGAGCTTGCAGTGAGCTGAGATCTGGCCACTGCACTCCAGCCTGGGCGACAGAGCCAGACTCAGTCTCAAAAAAAAAAAAAAAAAAACATTCAGATTGGGCTAAAAAAACTGACAAATTCAGTAAATTAACTTGAATAAATTGAACACACATTCAGAACAGAATTGTGTCTTTTGGTCAGCAACATGTAAACCAAAGGCAAAAGTCTGCCAAGATTAAAGCAGGCTTTCTTCTTTTAAAAAACATATACAGCACAATATGTTTTCTTTTTTCCAAGTTCATTTAGAGTTCACTTTGACATTATTTAATCTAAGTTGGAATGCAAACTTTCTAGTTAAAAAAAATATATATATATAGTATAGAAAGTTCCTTTTTAGTCTTCTTCATACTTTTTAAAAACATTTCCTTTTTGACCTCACATACTTAGTGTAAGAAATTACTGCAATAATCATGTGACTTGAGGTAAAGGTTTGGGCACAAAGCATGCTGATGGTGACAACTCTTGTCGCAGTTTAAATAACAAACAGAGAGGCTTTTTAAAAGAAAAAGATATTTATATGGGACTAGAGTTGTAATAGTAATACATTATAGTATAACTATAAGACACTGTATTGTGTGAAGCCATGTGTATATTTATGGAGGTAAAGGAAGACAAAAATTTTTAAAGAAAAAAATGAGGATTTGTACAATTGTTTTGAAATAATTATCTTTGGCTATAAAGATAAATAACAAGAGTGACACCATTTGCAGTTGTTGGGCAAGTGTCCATGGAGAAGTATTGTTTTTGTGTGTATAAAATTGTGAGTCTGTGTAAGGTTGTAGTTTTTGTAGTGTTTTGTGATAGTTTCTGTTATTAGGCATGCAAGTATGAGAACTCTCACTTTATCACTTAAGTCTTATGGGTTGTTTTCTTTTTTTTGAGTGTCTTGCTCTGTCACCCAGGTTGGAGTGTGGTGGTATGAACCTAGTTCACTGCAGCCTCAACTTTCTGGGCTCAAGTGATCCTCCCACCTCAGCCTCCCAACTGGTTGGGACTACAGGTGCACACCACCACACCTGGCTACTTTTAAAATTTTTTGTAGAGACAAGGTCTTGCCATTTTGCCCAAGCTGGTCTTGAACTCCTCAGCTCAAGCAACCTGCCCACCTCAGCCTCCCAAAGTGCTGGAATTAAGGCTGGAGCCACCGCACCCAGTCAATTTGTTATCATTTTTAAAATATTCCTGATTTTATTATGATTTTGACAACTTTTATGTATTTTGATTAAAAATTTTTTTAAATAATTAATTTTTTAAAAAAGGACAAAAAGACAGAGGTCTTGACATGTCGCCCAGACTGGTCTCGAACTCCTGGGCTCAAGCGAGCCACCTGCCTTGGTCTCCCAAAGTACTGGGATTACAGACATGAGCCACTGCGCCTGGCCCACATCTTTTTTTGAAAGTATTACTAATCAATTACTTTGTAGTTAGGCTCTGATGTCCTTCGGTGTCAGGATTAACCTGTCTTGGTTGTTGGTCTCATCTCTTGTTGCGGGGAATAATTTGCCATTGAGAGTCAGCGTCAAAACGATTTTAGTCACATTTGAGTAACAATGGAGTTTGAAGAAAATGGCCCTTAGGCTGTTTATTTAGTGTGTATTATTTAGTTTGATTTTGTTTGTTTTTCAGTCTTTTGTTCTTATTTTAAAGTTTTGGGGCAGCATTATTTTGTTTTTTTTGTTTGTTTGTTTTGTTTTTTGTTGTTGTTTTTTTTTTTTTTTTGAGACGGAGTCTCGCTCTGTCGCCCAGGCTGGAGTGCAGTGGCCGGATCTCAGCTCACTGCAAGCTCCGCCTCCCGGGTTCACGCCATTCTCCGGCCTCAGCCTCCCGAGTAGCTGGGACTACAGGCGCCCGCCACCTCGCCCGGCTAGTTTTTTTTTGTATTTCTTAATAGAGACGGGGTTTCACCGTGTTAGCCAGGATGGTCTCGATCTCCTGACCTCGTGATCCGCCCGTCTCGGCCTCCCAAAGTGCTGGGATTACAGGCTTGAGCCACCGCGCCCGGCCCATTATTTTGTTAAGAGCTGTATTTTTGTGAAAATTTAACAAGCAGTAGTTACAAAGTTTTAAAAGCGAAAATTAGAATAAATTATTAGCAATATGACAATTTTAGTTTGTATAATGGTTTTGGGCCATGAACTGAGACTTAAAGACTACCAACTGAATAAATTAAATGACCATAGGGAATTCAGTTACACTTGTTGTAATTATATGACCTGTTTTGTTAATTTTCTATGAGTGGATCTTAACTTTTTTAGAATAATTTATTTAGGTATAGCATGTAATATTAGTAATAGTATAGACTTTTAAAATTTATTTATTTTAAATTTAAATTAAATTAAATTAAATTTTGAAACAGGATCTTTCTCTGTCACTCAGGCTGGGTCATGCTAACTACGGCCTTGATCTCCCAGGTTCAAGCCATCTTCCCACCTCAACCTTGCGAGTAGCTGGGACTACAGGTGCGTGCCACCACACCTACCTTTTTTGTTCGTTTGTTTGTTTGTTTGTTTGTAGAAATGGAGTCTTCCTATGTTGCCCTGGCTGGTCTTGAGCTGTTAGGCTCAAGCAACCCTCCCAGCTCATCCTTCCAAAGTGCTGGGATTACAGGTGTCAGTCACTGCACCTACCACTCTAGCCTTTTACAATTTTAACTAATGGATATTAAAGGATTCTTTAAAGTTCTTCTTTTTTTTCTTTTCCTTTTTTTTGGTCAAGAGACAGGGTCTTGCTCTGTCATCCAG
This sequence comes from Theropithecus gelada, assembly GCF_003255815.1. Lineage (NCBI taxonomy): Eukaryota > Metazoa > Chordata > Mammalia > Primates > Cercopithecidae > Theropithecus > Theropithecus gelada. The sequence continues at coordinate 72,059,606 of NC_037668.1, forward strand.
GCTGGGGTCTAGTGGTGCCATCATAGCTCACTGTAGCCTTGAACTCCTGAGCTCCAGGGATCTTCCCGCCTCAGCCTCCTGAGTAGCTGGAACTACAGGCCTGCACCACGAAGCCTGGCTCATTTTTTTTCTTTTTTGTAGAGACAAGGTTTCATTATGTTGACCAGGCTGGTCTCAAACTCCTGGCCTCAAGTGATCCTCTTACTTTGACCTCCCAAAGCACTAGGATTACTGGCATGAGCCACCACGCCTGGCCTATGTTAGCTTTTATGTTGCTAGTAGAAGTTATTGATTGTGAAATTTTAATTATATCTTTTTGTTCAATGAAAAAGGTAGGCATTAAGAGGGATAAAAGTTTTATTATGATATAGACTCTTGCTTTGATATCTTGGAAAAAGTTGTCTATAACATGAAAACATTAACTTTTTTTTTTTTTTTTTTCCAAGACTTTCTTCCACAAGTAAAAACCATTAATTTTTTCTGGGGGTTGCAGTTTTAATGTCATGACATTGGGTGGTTTGGTGAATGTTTTGTGTGGCATGAGACTTGGTTTTTAAAAGTTATTTCGTTTTCGTTTAGAAACAGAGTATTTTTTGTTTTTCATTGGGGAGTTGTAGCCAAATTTTGGAGGAAATTGGAAAAATTTAAGATTTAGTATAGTGTACAGGTAGAGAAAAGGAATTTGAAAATAATGTAAGGGGTTATAGTCTAACAATAGGTGTTTTACAGATTTTTTAGAAACATAATTTTTTAAAAAGTTGATTACATAGAAATCTCAGATTTGTAAACTTTTTTGAGGCTGGGAAACCAAATCAAAGCAGATTTTAGATTTTTTTTATAGTCTTATGGTTTTTGAGCCTGTAAGAAAGTAACCATTTTTAGCCGGGCGCGGTGGCTCAAGCCTGTAATCCCAGCACTTTGGGAGGCCGAGACGGGCGGATCACGAGGTCAGGAGATCGAGACCATCCTGGCTAACACGGTGAAACCCCGTCTCTACTAAAAAAATACAAAAAACCAGCCGGGCGAGGTGGCGGGCGCCTGTAGTCCCAGCTACTCGGGAGGCCGAGGCAGGAGAATGGCGTAAACCCGGGAGGCGGAGCTTGCAGTGAGCTGAGATCTGGCCACTGCACTCCAGCCTGGGCAAGAGAGTGAGACTCTGCCTCAAAAAAAAAAAAAAAAAAAGAAAGTAACCATTTTTATTTATTTATTGTAAGATTGAGAACTCTTGAAGTTAAACATTTTATGTGCATTTAAAAATATGACAGTTTAGTCAAAATCTTAGCAATATAACTAATATTTTAATTGTATTTTTTATAGAGTAGATTTTAATTGAATTTGTGTAAATAATTATGTTGTTATAAAAATAATACAAATAGTTTTTGAATTTTTTTTTTTTTTTTTTGAGATGGAGTCTTGCTCTGTCGCCCAAGCTGGAGTGCAGTGGCGCGATCCTGGCTCACTGCAAGCTCTGCCTCCTGGGTTCACGCCATTCTCCTTCCCCAGCCTCCTGAGTAGCTGGGACTACAGGCGCCCGCCACTGCGCCCGGCTCATTTTTTGTATTTTTAGTAGAGACGGGGTTTCACCGTGGTCTCGATCTCCTGACCTTGTGATCCGCCCGCCTCGGCCTCCCAAAGTGCTGGGATTACAGGCGTGAGCCACTGCGCCCGGCCAGTTTTTGAATTTTTTAAGAAATTAAGTAGGAAGAAAAAGCAAATGTTTTTTATCTTTGTTTATAAAAGTATATTTTATTAAATTATTAACATTATTATTTTCGAGACAGGGTCTCACTCTGTCACCAAGGCTGGAGTACAGTGGCACTATCAAGCTCACTGCAGCCTCAATCTCCCAGGCTCAAGCGATCCATCCACCTTAGCCTCCTGAGTAGCTGGGACCACAGGGCACGTGCCACCATGCCTGGCTAGTTTTTTTTTAATTTTTAGTGGAGACGAGGTCTCGCTATTTTGCTCAGGCTATTACTGTAAACTATAGATAGCATATGAGAGAAAATTTTCTTTATTTTTATTTTTTATTTTATAGAAATGGGGTCTTACTTTGCTGCCCAGGCTGGAGTGCAGTGATGCATTCATAGCTCCATTGCAGCCTCTGAACTCCTAAATTCAAGCAATCCTCCTGCCTCAGCCTCCCAAGTGGGGACTACAGGCATACGCCACCACACTTGACACATTTAAAAAAATTTGTTGTAGACATGGGGGTCTCACTTTGTCACCTAGGCTGGTGGTCTTGAACACCTGGCTTCAAGTGACACTCCTGCCTTGACCTCCCAAAATGTTGGGATTACAGGTGTGAGCCACCATGTCCAGTTGAAAATTGTTTAATGGAAAAGGAAACAGTACTTAAAGCACTACTTAAAGAAGTAACAGTATTTTATTTTATAATTGTTTAAAAAGTGATAGAGACAAGGTCTCATTATGTTGCCCAGGCAGGTCTCCAACTCCCAGGCTCAAGCAGTTCTCCCACCTTGGCTTTCCAAAGTGCTAGAATTATAGGGATGGGCCACCATGCTCAGTCAGAACTAACAGTATCTTAAATAACAGTTATAAAACATTGCTTTTATTTTTTAAATTAGTTAACCTTTTGTTTTGTTTGATCTTGTTTAGTAGTTTTTATGAACCTATTAGTTTTTTGTGTTTTTTTTTGTTTTTTTGGTTTTTTTTTTTTTGAGATGGAGTCTCGCTCTGTCGCCCAGGCTGGAGTGCAGTGGCCGGATCTCAGCTCACTGCAAGCTCCGCCTCCCGGGTTTACGCCATTCTCCTGCCTCAGCCTCCCAAGTAGCTGGGACTACAGGCGCCCGCCACCTCACCCGGCTAGTTTTTTGTATGTTTTAGTAGAGACGGGGTTTCACCATGTTAGCCAGGATGGTCTCGATCTCCTGACCTCGTGATCCGCCCGTCTCGGCCTCCCAAAGTGCTGGGATTACAGGCTTGAGCCACCGCGCCCGGCCATGAACCTATTAGTTTTTTATTAGAGTTTTAATAATTTTCATTTAGTTGATTGATTTTAAAGTTATCAGAAATGTGTGTCTAAGAGTATCTGCTAGAGGCCTTTTTAGTGAAAAGTAATCTTATAGCTGATGGCAAATGTTTTTAGGAAAGAATTTAAAATAATATCTGTGGATTAAAAAAAGTCTTATAATAGCCATGGTTAAAATTTGATGAGAGTTTTTTTTTGCCCGAAACCATACAATTGCAGGAAAATTAAACAACCTGCTCCTGAATGGTTTTTGGGTAAACAATGACATTATCACAGAAATCAAGAAATTCTTTGAAACTAATGAGAACAAGGATACAACAAAGCAGAATTTCTGGGGCACAGCTAAAGCAATGTTAAAAGGAAAGCTTATAGTTCTAAATGCCCAGATCAAAAAGTTATAAAGATCTCAAATTACCAACCTAACATTACACACAGAGGAACTAGAAAAATAGGAGCAAACCAACCCCAAAGTCAGCAGAAGACAAGAAATAACCAAAATCAGAGCTGGACTGAATGAAATTGAGATGCAAAAAATAAAATAAAATAAAAATAAATGAATCCAGAAGTTTGTTATTGGAAAGAATAGTAAGATTAATAGATCATGAGCTAGACTAATAAAGAGAAAAAGAGAGAAGACCCAAATAAACATAATTAGAAATGACAAAGGGGACATTGCTACTGACCTCACAAAAATACAAAAAACTATCAGACACTATTATGGACACCTCTATTCACACAAACTAGAAAACCTACAAGAAATAAAAAAATTCCTGGAAACATACAACCTCCCAGGATTGAACTAGGAAGAAACAGAAACCCTGAACATGCCAGTAATGAGTTCTGAAATTAAGTAATAAAAAGCCTACCAAGTGGAAAAAGTCCAGGACCAGATATATTCATGACTGAATTCTACTGGATGTATAAAGAAGAACTGGTACCATTCCTATCAAAAGTTTCCCAAAAAATTGAGGAGACGGGACTTCTCCCTAACTCATTCTATGAGACCAACATCATTCTTTTTTTTTTTTTTTTTCTTTTTTGAGAAAGAGTTGCTCTTGTAGCCCAGGCTGGAGTATGGTGGCACAATTTTGGCTCATTGCAACCTCCGCCTCCTGGGTTCAAGCAATTCTCCTGCATTAGCCTCCTGAGTAACTGGGATTACAGGTGTGCACCACCACACCTGGTTAATTTTTGTATTTTTACAGAGTTGGGGGGTTTCACAACGTTGGTCAGGCTGGTCTCGAACTCCTGACCTCAGGCGATCCACCTACCTCGCTCTCCCAAAGTACTGGGATTACAGGCATGAGTCACCTCACCTGGCCACTGGTAGTAATTTTATTAAGTGTAAATTAATATTTTAAGAAAATCTTATTGTTTTAACATAGGGGACCAATTTTTTTTTGTTTTGTATTAATGTAGTTTTAGCATTGAAGTTTAATTTTTAGAGAGATAAATAATTTTTTTAATTAGTCAATTTGATTATGCACAAACTTTTAAAATAAAATTTTAAAATGAACCTTATTGTGACTTTCTTAGATCATTGATGACATGTTTGGACTTTTTGTCTTGCTTTATTTATGGTTGATCGTTGAACAACAGAGGTTTGAACTGTGCAAATCTACTTACATATTAATTTTTTTCAACCAAACATGGATCAAAACTGCAGTATTAATGGGATATGAACCCCTTGTATATGGAGAGCCAACTTATTGTATATGCAGGTTCTGCAGGGCAGACTGAGGGACTTGAATATGCATCGATTTTGGTATACGTGGGGGTCCTAGAACCAATCTCCCTGTGTACACCAAGGGATGACTCTGTGTGTGTGTGTATTTTCATTATTATTATTTTTTTTATTTTTTTGAGATGGAGTCTCGCTCTGTCGCCCAGCCCGGAGTGCAATGGCACTATCTCTGCTCACTGCAACCTCTGCCTCCCGGGTTCAAGCAATTCTCCTGCCTCAGCTTCCCGAGTAGCTGGGATTACAGGCGCCTGCCACCATCCCTGGCTAATTTTTGTATTTTTAGTGGAGACGGGGTTTCACCATGCTGACCAGGCTGGTCTAGAGCTCCCAACCTCAGGTGATCTGCCCACCTAGGTCTCCCAAAGTGCTGGGATTACAGGCGTGAGCCACCATGCCCGGTCTTTTTTTTTTTTTTGAGACAGGCTGGAGTGCAGTGGTGTGATGATCTTGGCTCACCACAATCTCTGCCTCCTGGATTCAAGCGATTCTCCTGCCTTAGCCATATAATTTTTTGTATTTTTAGTAGAGATGGGGTTTCACCATGTTGGCCAGGCTGGTCTGGAACACCTGGCCTCAAGTGATTTGCCTACCTTGGCCTCCCAAAGTGCTGGGATTACAGGTGTGAGCCACGGTGCCCGGCCACCTGTATATATATATATATTTTAATAACTAGTTATTTTAGGACAAAAATATAGTGTATACAATTTTTTTTTCCTTTTTATTCAGAGACAGGGTTTCGCTCTATTGCTCAGGCTGGAGTGCAGTGGCATAATCATAGCTCATTGCAGTGTCAATGGCTCAAATAATCCTCCTGCCTCAGCCTCCTGTGTGTCTAGGACTGCAGGTGTGCCCCACCATGCCTGGCTAATTTATTTTTTACTTTTTATTTTTTATGAAGGCAGGGTCTTGCTATGTTGCCTGGGTTGGTCTTGATCTTTTGGCCTCAGGTGATCCTCCTGTCTCAGCCTCCCAAGGTGCTGGGATTGCAAGCATGAGCCACCATGTCAGGCTGAGTTTTTTTAATATAAAATACTTTTTTCACTTTTTTTTTTTTTTTTTTTTTGAGATGGAGTCTTGCTCTGTCGCCCAGGCTGGAGTGCAGTGGTGCGATCTCCGCTCACTGCAAGCTCCGCCTCCTGGGTTCATGCCATTCTCATGCCTCAGCCTCCCAAGTAGCTGGGACTACAGGCACCTGCCACCACACCAGGCTAATTTTTGTATTTTTAGTAGAGACGAGGTTTCACTGTGTCAGCCAAAATGGTCTCGATCTCCTGACCTCGTGATCCACCTGCCTTGGCCTCCCAAAGTGCTGGGATTACAGGTGTGAGCCACCACACCTGGCCAATATAAAATACTTTTAATCTTTTTTAATTAAAAATATATTTTCAAAAATATGTATTTTTTCATATTTACAACTTTTAATATATATTTTCCATTTATTGTTTTTTTAATTTTGCTTCCCATTTTGAAATAACCATTAAGTTAGATTAAAAACATTTTTTAAAATAAAGAGCATATTTTAAAAGTCTTTTTATAATTTTTAAATTAAAAACATTTTATTTGGAAATAAGCTATATATTTAATGAGTACTTATTATTTAATTTAACATAAGGAATTACTTTCTTCCTCTGCTGATGTCAATTTGAATGTTGGCAGTTTCCAAGGACGAAGTTGAGGGTTTTGGTGAAGACTGTCATCCATCTCCAACGCTAAGCCTAAAATAACTATTTAGGATAGCATCGCAAAAGGAATGCAGGTTGGAGAGAGATTCCAGATGTTCTTGTAACTGAGCTTTAGGAAAGTGCACTTTATGCAGAGGTGCAAGGAAACCAAACACATAGGTAACCACAGTAGAACGCGTATCTCCAAGGAAAAGCTGAGATGTTTACCATCTATCTGCCAGAAGATTTAGGCACGTCTTAGCATCTCTATATCCATGATTCCACTTCTCACAGGCGGTAAAGGAGAGGCTCTCCTCTGGTCAGGAGAATCCGATTAGTGCTCTTGCAGACATTTTTCCAGACAGGATCAAACCCAAGGGAAAAGGAATCAATGAAGCAAATCAACACCATGGCTTTGTCACAGCAAAGTAATTGTTGCTTTCCACCCAGAATGCGTGAAGCGCTAGAGGAGGCAGCTTCTATTCAAAGAGAGCAGTGAAAGCCAGTGTGTCTGCCTTTTGTTTGGCTGGAAATTCACAATAAACATTATATTTCTGTTTTCCTTAAAAGTTGAATATTTTTGCCAGCTAAGAAACAATGTTGTCTTCAGTTGTCAAAATTGATATATCTTCCCTTCAACCTCTCCAGTGGCTATCTATGACATTAACTTTCTTTTCTTTTCTTTTCTTTTTCTTTCTTTCTTTCTTTCTTTTTTTTTTTTTTTTTTTTGAGGTAGAGTCTCCCTCTTTCACACAGGCTGAAGTGCAGTGTCACGATCGCTGCTCACTGCAACCTCCGCCTCCTGGGCTCAAGGGATCCTCCCACTTCAGCCTCCAGAATAGCTGGGACCATTGGCACACGCCACCACACCTGGCAATTTTTTTGTATTTTTAGTAGAGATGGGGTTTTGCCATATTGCCCAAGCTAGTTTCAAACTCCTGAGCTCAAGTGATCCACCGTCTGGGCTTCCCAAAGTGCTGGGAGCCACCACGCCTGGCCCAACATTAACTTTCAAGCGTGCACCAGATAATTTGGCATAAGCCATCACCACCACATGCTCGCTGTGTACTGATAGGAGCACCTAGCCGCCTCCCAGCCACTGAGCTCCAAGGAGCCACCATCTTGACAGGGCTGATGGTTGCTGCTCTTAAGTCTCTTTTAATCAACAGAATGGCTTTTTTTTTTTCATTCCTTGTGTCACTTAGTTTGTTTTATGCCATTCATTCATTGAAGAAACTGGGTAATTTGTCACTTGTGATTTCCCACATCCTGGACTTGAATTTGTAACCTTGGGATGTCATTTAATATATTTCTCTATCCTCCGTGTAAACTGATACTATATTTCTCAGAGTTCTCCAAAGAAACAGAAACAATAGAATACATGGAAATATAAGAGGGAATTTATTATGGGAATTGGCTCATGTGATTATGGAGGACAAAAAGTCCCACAATATGTCATCTGCAAGCTGGAGAACCAGGAACGCTGGTGGGTGGTAATTCAGTTTCAGTCTGAATGTCAGAGAACCGGGAGTGGGGAGGTAAGGGGAATGGGGGAGGATGAGTGTCACAGATCACACACATTTCTTTTTCTTATAAATTACCCAGTCTGTGGTATTCTGTTATAGCAACACAAATGGACTAAAATATACTGAAGATCTTGGTTCTTGGTGGCATTTGCTTTATCCCTTTATATAAATATAATACTTTTGAGATACCAATCCCAGTATTATTACCAGCAATAGGTCTACTGAATACTGCTTAAGATTTCTTTTTTTTTTTCTTTTGAGACGGAGTCTCGCTCTGTCACCCAGGCTGGAGTGCAGTGGCGCGATCTCGACTCACTGCAAGCTCCGCCTCCCAGATTCATGTCATTCTCCCGCCTCAGCCTCCTGAGTAACTGGGACTACAGGCGCCCGGCACCGCGCCCGGCTAATTTTTTTGTGTTTTTAGTAGAGACAGGGTTTCACCGTGTTAGCCAGGATAGTCTCGATCTCCAGACCTCGTGATCCACCCGCCTCGGCCTCCCAAAGTGCTGGGATTACAGGCGTGAGCCACCGTGCCTGGCAAGATTTCTTTATATTTGTTTTGTTCAGATATATCTCACTATATATTGTACAGCCTATATACACTGTCCCACTGTATGCTGTACACAATTATACTGTTTCAAAATTAGGTGAAAGAATTCTCTGTGTGGTTATGACACAGCTTGATAGACCAATGGGTTTTCATTCAGTTTTTTGTAAAATTTATTTTTAATTTTGTATATATTTTTATCAAAACTATAAAACAAGGCACGTTAGAAAGTTATAGCTTACATCCCTATCCTTTTTCCAATAGGTAATTATTTCTATTAGTTTTTATTTTAATACCTTTAAATTTTGAAACTGGAAGACAATATATATGCATATGCTTTTATTTTTATTCCATTCATACACCAAAAAATGCAATACTGTTAATACTCTTCTGTATGTTACTTTTTCTCATTTTCATTCTCTAACAATTTATACAGATATTCTTTTTTTTTTTTTTTTTTTGAGATGGAGTCTCGCTCTGTTGCCCAGGCTGGAGTGCAAAGGCACTATCTCTACTCACTGCAACCTCCGCCTCCCAGGCTCAAGCAATTCTCCTGCCTCAGCCTCCCAAATAGCTGGAATTACAGGTGCCCATTGTGATGCCTGGCTAATGTTTGTATTTTTAGTAGAGACAGGGTTTCACCATGTTGGCCAGGCTGGTCTCGAACTCCTGACCTCAAATGATCCGCCCACCTCAGCCTCCCAAAGTGCTGGGATTACAGGCGTGAGCCACCGTGCCTGGCCTTATAAAGATATTCTTAATTTTTTTTTTTTTTAGCAGCTGAATAGTAGTTCAGTGCATGTATGTACCATTCATTGTCTATTCACCCGTTCTCTGCAGATAGAGATGTGGACTGCTTATAGTCTTTCATGATTACAAAATGTGCTGTAATAAATAGCCTTGAGCAGTCATCCTTTTGTGGTTTTGGCATTGTATTCTCAGATGCAGATACTTGGAAGAAGGGTTGCTTGGGCAGAGTAAATACATATGTAATGTTGCTAGATGTTGTCAAATCCCCCGCATAGTTGTACCATTTACATCTCCATCAGCAATACAGGAAAGTACCTATTTCTCCACTGTCCCACCAACTCAGAGTGTCAAGTTTGGGATTTTTGCAAAACTGATAGATGAGCAGTGGTATCTCCGTTTAGTTTTAATGTGCATCTCTTTTGCTATTTCTCTTAATATGAGCAAAGTGAACATCTTTTCATATATTTAAGAGCCATTTTCATTTGTTTTTCTGTAATTTCCCCATTTTTCTAACAGGTTGTCAGAATAGGATTTTACATATTAGGGATGTTGGTATTTTGTGATATAAGTTACAAGTATTTGGTCTCAATTGTTTATTTAACTTTTGACTTTCCATACAGTATTTTGCACATACAATTTTTTTTTTTTTTTTTGTAAAGCGCTGATCCTGTTTATTTGGCAGGAAAACTAGACAATCCAGCAGCCCAGGAGGGAAAGGTGGGCTTAATCCTCCTCCTCGTCGTCTCCAGCCCCGGCCCCACCCTGGCCCTTCTTGGCGTTCTTCCTCTTCACGCGGCCCGGGCGGCCACCCCCATAGGGAGAGCGCAGGGAGAAGTCGATGTGCTTCTGGGAATCCAGGCGGACAATGAAGGATGGGATATTCACCACCTGCTTGCGGACCCTGATATGGCGCTGGCGGATCAGCACGCGAGCATGGTGGATGGACTTGGCCAAGCCCAGCTTGAAGACCTGGGTCTGCAGGCGTCTCTCTAAGAAATCCTCGATCTTCAGGCCCAGGATGTAATCCAGCTTCATCTTGCCCTCATCCGGCACCCCAATGCGGACCAGCCGCCGCAGCAGGGCGTTGCCTTCGAACAGACGCCGTGGGTCCTTCTCATCAAGCGTCAGCAGTTCCCGGGCGGCCTTGCGGATCTTGGCCAGGGTAAATTTGACCCTCCAGACCTCACGTTTGTTCCGGAGCCCATACTCGCCGATCAGCTTCAGCTCTTGGTCGAGACGAGATTTCTCAAAGGGCCTCCGCGGGGTCACGTAAGTTTTGCGACAAACCCAGCTCCGGGCCACCGGCATGTTGGCTCCGCTTACCCGTCTGCCGCACATACAATTTTAAGAATATTTAAGTAGACAAAGTTACCCATTTTTCCTTTATTAAATCTGAATATGGAATCACAGTTAGGAAAGTCCTCGTCATTTCCAGATTGTGAAAAAATTAACCTATAGTTTTCTCTAATTTTTAAATTATATATATTTTTTCACAATGAATACCTAAGAAGTTTTTCTCTAATATTTTATGACTTTACTATTTTTATGTTTAGATATTGACCGATTTGGAATTTATCCTAATATAAAGAACGAAGAATTAATCCAGTTTTACCTTTATCCACATGATTATCGGTCATCCCAACACCATTTGTGTTAGGTCATTCTTGGATTGCTATAAAGCAATATCTGAGACTGCGTAATTTATTCTTATTTTTATTATTTTTGAGATGGGGTCTTGCTCTATCACCCAGGCTGGAGTGCAGTGGCACGATCTTGGCTCACTGCAACCTCTGCCTCCTGTGCTCAAGCAAATCCTCCCACCTCAGCCTCCCAAGTAGCTGGGATTACAGGCGCCCGCCACCGCACCTAGATAATTTTTGTATTTTTTGTAGATAGAGATGGGGTTTCACCATGTTACCCAGGCTGGTCCCGAACTCCTGAGCTTAAGTGATCCACCTGCCTCAGCCTCCCAAAGTGCTGGAATTGCAGGCGTGAGCCACAGCGCCTGGCCGCTCATCTGCTAGTTTCTGATGGTTTTTTCACTTCATCCCACGGAGACCAGGAAATAGTCCTGCCGGTCTCCTCCATCGTAGTGCTAGTCAAACTGTGGTTACAGACTGGTGCCAGTCCATGAACTGTGGCTACCAGATGCAACAAGGTGGATGCTTGCTCCAAAATATAAATCAATGCATTATTTCTTTCACAGAGAAAATCATGCTTTAAAAAAAAAAAAAAAAAAAAAAGGCAGTGGAGTCTAAATATGCACTCAGTGACACAGGAGAATGGCTACTTTGAGTAGCACTGACCTAAGCATCACAGTCAATATGGAAACTTACAAATATATATAAAACTTGGAATTTCAATACTGGAAAATACACTTTTTGAAGTGCACATGGAATGTGCATAAAAGTAGATATTTTAGGCCAAAAGAAAAAACCTCAATCAAATACAAATAACACAAATAGCATTTTCTGACTACAATGCAATAAAGCTAGAAACTGATAATAATAATAAAGTTTCTACCACTGGGAAGTTTTTAAAAATGCACATATTTTAAAATAATTCCCACAATAAATGGAAAATAAAAAGTTTAGAACTACTGAAAATGGTAAGCCGGGCGAGGTGCCTCACGCCTGTAATCCCAGCACTTTGGGAGGCTGAGGCAGGCGGATCACCTGAGGTCAGGATTTTGAGACAGGCCTGGCCAACATGGGAAAACCCCGTCTCTACTGAAAATACAAAAATTAGGGCGGGCGCGGTGGCTCACATCTGTAATCCCAGCACTTTGGAAGGCCAAGGCGGGCGGATCATGAGGTCAGGAAATCAAGACCATCCTGGCTAACACTGTGAAACCCCGTCTCTATTAAAAAATACAAAAAAAGTTAGCCGAGCGTGATGGTGGGCGCCTGTAGTCCCAGCTACGTGGGAGGCTGAGGCCGGAGAATGGCGTGAACCCGGGAAACGGAGCTTGCAGTGAGCCGAGATTGCGCCACTGCACTCCAGCCTGGGTGACAGCGAGACTCAGTCTCAAAAAAAAAAAAAAACAAAACCATAAATAAAAAGATGATTTAATATCAGGAAGATACCAATCTACCAATCCAATTCTAAGTTAAAATTTACAAACTAAATGTGATTTCTATTTACAGTTCCAGGTTTTAAAATTTTCTGGAACCAGAGAAATTGATTATAAAATTCTTTTGGAAAATAAATAGGGCCCAGGTGCAGGGTGGGTCATGCCTGTAATCCCTGCTTTTTGGGAGGCCAAGGAGGGTGGATTGCTTGAGCCCCGGAGTTCAAAATCAGCCTAGGCAAAAGGGCACAACCCCAATGTCACCAAAAATACAAAAAATTAGCTGGGAGTGGTGGCGGACGCCTGTATTCCCAGCTACTAGGGAGGCTGAGGCAAGAAAATTTCTTTTTTTTTTTTTTTTTGAGACGGAGTCTTGGTCTCGATCTCCTGACCTCGTGATCCGCCCGTCTCGGCCTCCCAAAGTGCTGGGATTACAGGCTTGAGCTACCGTGCCCGGCCGAAAATTTCTTGAACCTGGGAGGTGGAGGCTGCAGTGAGCTCAGATGGCGCCACTGCACTCCAGCCTGGGTGACAGAGTGAGACCCTGTCTCGAAAGAGAAAAGAAAAGAAAAGAAAAGAAAAGAGAAAAGGAAGAAAAGGAAGGAAAGGAAGGAAAGGAAGGAAAGGAAGAAAGAAAGGAAAGAAAGGAAACAAGCAGATGAGGACTAAAACGATCCCTAGCTGCCCTCATTTCTCATTAGCATAAGACATTCATACTAGTGCCATGACAGCTTACAAATGCCATGAAAATGACCTGGAAGTTACCTCCCCTTTCCTAGAAAGTTCTAAATAACCTGCCCCATCAATTGGCATGAGTCCACCCCTTAATTTGCATGTAATCAAAAGTGGGTATAAGTGAGTATAAATACAACTGCCAACAACCCATAAGTTGCTGACTTTGGGCACACTGCCTATGAATTAGCTTTGCTCCAAGAGGAGCAGTACCATTCAATAAAAAATTGCTGTCTAAGACTACCTTCTTGTCCTTGAATTTTTTCCCGGGGAAAGCCAAGAACCCTCCTGGGCTAAGCACCAATTTTGGGGCTCGCCTATACGGCATCAAAGAGATGTGATTTTCTAAATTCTTATTCACTTTTTTGTCCACTTGATTTGTCTTGGAATGAGTGTGTATTAAAATTTTCCCTTGCTAATGTGCTTCTACTTTGTCTATAGCTCTTGTAGTTTTTATGAAAGTTAATTGTTGTTATTGAGTATGTATATACATTATATATGTGTACTATATATATATGTAGTATCTCCATTGTTCATTTATCCATTAACATTATGAAAAGGACCTCCTGGCCGGGCGGGGTGGCTCACGCCTATAATCCCAGCACTTTGGGATGCTAAGTGGGGGCAGATTACCTGAGGTCAGGAGTTCAAGACCATGTTTACTAAAAATACCAAAAATTAGCTGGGAGTAGTGGTGGGCGCCTGTTATCCCAGGAGGCTGAGACAGGGGAATCACTTAAACCTTGCACTCCAGCCTGGGCAACAAGAGCGAAACTCTGTCTCAAAAAAAAAAAAAAGGTCCTCCTTTTTCTTTTTAATGCCCTTTGGTCACAATTCTATATTGACAGGTATCAGCATCATAACTTCTGCCTGTATTTTACATTTTGCCTAGTATGTGTTTGTCCTTCCTTTTATTTTTAAATGTTCTTAATTTCTTTGTTTAATTTTTTTGTTTTAGGTGTATCTTATACATAGCATAGAGCTAGACTTTGCTTTGTCTGACAACTTGAAAATACTTTTATATAATATGTGAGTTAGCCTCATTTACAGTATAGATACAAATCAATCCACGTGCTTGTTTTTTCAGTCATGGAGTATTTTACTACATGGTCATCTATCTTCTCTCTCTCATTCTCTACCCCTTTAAAAAATATTGCTCTTGGGATTTAGGGAGTTTAATATTTTGTTCCGTTACATTTAAAATAATACATTTGCAGGCTGGGCACAGTGGCTCATGCCTGTAATCCCAGTACTTTGGGAGGCTGAGGTAGGTGGCTCACCAGAGGTCAGGAGTTCAAGATCAGCCTGGCCAACATGGTGAAACTCTGTCTCTACAAAAATACAAAAATTAGCTGGGCATGATGGTGGGTTCCTGTAATCCCAGCTACTCCAGAGGCTGAGGCAGGAGAATCACTTGAACTTGGGAGGCAGAGTTTGCAGTGAGCCAAGATTGAGCCATTGCACTCCAGTCTGGGTGACAGAGCAATTCTCCATCTCAATAAATAAATAAATAAATAAAATAATACATTTGCAAAATACTATTTTCCATCTTCTTAAAGATAATGGTCTGTTAGTTCCCTGATTTGAGAAATATTAAAATTCTTAACTAGTGACAACTTCCTCATCTTCCCTTCCCTCTCCCTGACATCTATGTCAAGTAATATATTATTACTTCCTCTTTATAACCACAAAGCAATTGACGAGTTTATCCTATTTTTCATATATTCTCCCTTCTTCCCTCCCTCCCTTTTTTTTTTTTTTTTTCCCAGAAACAGAGTCTCACTCTGTTGCCCAAGCTAGAGTATAGTGGCAGAATCAGCTCACTGCAGCCTTGAACCCCTGGGCTCAAACGATCCTCCTGCCTCAGTCTCCCAAGTAGCTGGGACTACAGGTGTGTGCCATCACATTTGACTATTTGTTTTTATACACATTTATTTTTGTAGAGATGGAGTCTTGCTATGTTGCCCAGGCTGTTTTTGAACTCCTAGCCTCCAGTGATCCTCCCACCTCGGCTTCCCAAAGTGCTGGGATTACAGGCGTGAGCCGCTGTGCCCAGCCCTCCCCCATTTGTCACAGATGCACTTTATCTACATTGTCAGCGCATATAACAATTATACACCATTCTGTCACCTTTCTCCTCAATATTTACTTTCAGTGTTACAATTAAATATATTCAATGTTTACCACTAATCCTCATTTTGAAGCGTATCCAGGTTTTCCTGATGTCTGAAGCTTGTTCTCTGGTAGATTCCTCAGAAATAATCTCATGGGAACAATATTTCCTGAGTTCTTACATGTTCGTCACAGTTTATCCATGGCCTTTGTACTGTATGGTCAGCTCAGCTGGATAAAAATGCTTGGCTTACATTTTATTGAATATTTTAAGCATGTCACCTTATTGTCTCCTGACATAAAGTGTTTCCATTGAAAACTCTGATGAAAATCTGTTTTTTTTTTTTTTTTTGAGATGGTGCCTCACTCTGTCGGCCAGGCTGGAGTGCAGTGGTGCGATCTCGGCTCAGTGAAACCTCGGCCTCCTGGGTTCAAGCGATTCTCCTGCCTCAGCCTCCTGAGTAGCTGGGATTACAGGTGCCCACCATGATACCTAGCTAATTTTTTGTATTTTTAGTAGAGACGGGTTTTCACCATGTTGGCCAGGCTGGTCTCAAACTCCTGACATCAAGTGATCCGCCCACTTGGCCTCCCAAAGTGCTGGGATTACAGGTGTGAGCCACCATGCCCGGCCTCTTTTCTTTTTTCTTTTTTTTTAAGTTCCTGCCCAAAGATCAAAAAGTTCAGTAATTTTTTTCTTCCTGTGATTAAGAGCAATGGAGAAAAATTCAATGCTTTTATTAGTATATGTCTCAGTGTTAATCATTCCAGGCTAATTTTATCAGTTATGTGGTATGCCCTTTCAATATATCTTCTTACATGGCAGGAATGTTTTCTTGAATTACAGTTCTTAGCAGTTGCTTTGTTTTATTGCTTTGACTTTCTTTTTCAAGTTCTCCTGTTATAGACATTCTGAATCATGTTTGCCTGCCCTCTATATCACTTTCTCTCAAACCTTTTCTTATTTCTTCATTAATTTTCATTTGATTCTTTTTTCTTTTCTTTACTTTTTTTTTTTTTTTTTTGAGACAGAGTCTTGCTGAGTCACCCAGGCTGGAGTGCAGTGGTGTGATCTTGGCTCACTGCAACCTCTGCCTCCTGGGTGTTTGGGTGAAGGAGAAAGGACAAGATGGAGGAAGGTGAACAAGAAGGCATAATCCATGTTGCTTCCGGGTTCTTCCTCACCAACTTTCCCGTGCGCGGGAAGATGCAGATCAACCGAGTATGCTCCAGGTGATGTCAATCCGAAGAGATCAAAACTTACCCGGCCACGCCTATGGAGACGCCCCTATCACGCCCTTATCCTGCCCACTGCCCTCCCCCTTCCAGTACCAATGCATAAAAGTCTGCCACTGGCAGGAGCCAGCGTGACTTCTTCGGCCCCCGCATTTGTGGACCGGAGAACATCACCCGAGAGCGCCGGCGCGACTTCCCTGGCCCCCCCACACCTGAGGACCAGAGAACCTCGTCCGAGAGTGTATGCATATTTGCAATAAAAGACTGCCACTTTCTTATGTACTTTGGCCTCATGTTTAATTACTTAGCTCTCCTAAATTAAGTTACATTAAATTAAATCAAAACAGTTGGTGCTAAATTAATTTAAATCAAAACACTGGGTTCAAGTGATTCTTCTGCCTCAGACTCCCGAGTAGCTGAGATTACAGGTGTGCGCCACCATGCCCAGCTAATTTTTTTTTTTTTTGTATTTTTAGTAGAGATAGGGTTTCACTATGTTGGTTAGGCTGGTCTCGAATTCCTGGCCTCAAGTGATCTGCCAGCCTTGGCCTCCCAAAGTGCTGGGATTACAGGCACAAGCCACTGGGACAGGCCTTGATTCCTTTCTTTTCTCTCGTTTCCATCCTCTGTTTACTGTGTGTAATTTTTAGTGCTATTTATTATTCTCTCTTTTGTTCCTTCCAGTTTAGTCTTTATTTCTGAAACATTTTTCTGTTATTTCTAATTCTTTTCTTTCTTTTCTAAGCTCTGTTTTCTCTTTATGTCTTCTTACTGCTGACCCACTCTGAGTGAGCTTTAAAATGTTAACTCTGTATCACTCTTTCATAGCTTCTATTATTTTCTTTTTTTTTTTTTTTTTTGAGACGGAGTCTCGCTCTGTCGCCCAGGCTGGAGTGCAGTGGCCGGATCTCAGCTCACTGCAAGCTCCGCCTCCCGGGTTCACGCCATTCTCCTGTCTCAGCCTCCCGAGTAGCTGGGATTACAGGCGCCCGCCACGTCGCCCGGCTAGTTTTTTTGTATTTTGTAGTAGAGACGGGGTTTCACCGTGTTAGCCAGGATGGTCTCGATCTCCTGACCTCATGATCCGCCCGTCTCGGCCTCCCAAAGTGCTGGGATTACAGGCTTGAGCCACTGCGCCCGGCCCTATTATTTTCTTAATTTCCTTTGTTCATTTAAAAATATTACATTACAGGCCAGTGTAGAGGTTCATGTCTGTAATCTCAGCACTTTGGGAGGCTGAGGCGGGCAGATCACCTGAGATCAGGAGTTTGAAACCAGTCTGACCAACATGGTGAAACCCTGTCTCTACTAAAAATACAAAAATTAGCTAGTGTGGTGGCACGCACCTGTAATCCCAGCTACTCAGGAGGCTGAGGCAGGAGAATTGTTTGAACCCAGGAGATGGAGGTTGCAGTGAGCCAAGATCATGCCACTGCACTCCAGTCTGGGGCATGGAGCGAGACTCTGTCTCCAAAAAAAAAAAAAAAAAGAAATATATTTGCCCAGTGTAGCCACCTTGCCAATAGTCTTGGATATGTATCCCTCCTGTTCTGTTGCCAACAGGTATCTACACTTTCTTTCTCCTTCATCTCCAAGCTATCTGTTCAGGTCTATTTGTACACTATTCACTTAGATTTTCCTCAGTGAGTGAGGGCTTCAGGTTTCTCTCTGGAGATTTTCTGGAGCATTGAGGACCCGGGCTGCCCTGCTTCCCTCAAGCCTTCCAGTACTCCCACTGTACTCACCTGAAAACCAGAACATGCATAGCCGCCTCCAGCTGTGACTGTTCCGTTTCACCAGCCAAGGTCTCCAGTCTGAGTGGGCTCCTTCCTTTCACAGGTGAGTACTTGCTGGTGATTTCTAAATTCAGCCTTTGGCTTCTCTGTGCCTCCTCCTTCACTGTTGATGATACTGCACAGGTCCTTCTGCAGTTTGGTTGCACCAGCTCATATTCTAAGGTTTGTGGGGGATATTTTGTCCCCTGGTTTGTTGAAAAAATCACATGCATCTTTTTTTTTTTTTTTCCTTTTCTGTCCTTGTTACTTTGCTTGGTGGGTTCTATGCCACATGGATCTGTCTCCCCAGCAGCTGAAAGCTAAAATTGTTTCACCGAATAGAGTTACCTTACTCAAGAATAGCCTCCTTCTCAGGACTGCTCACAACTGATGGCTGGTTGACATGGGAAGATAAGGGCCTGGGCTCTTCACCCCATCTGGGGACAGACAATTCTGAAGGGTCATTCTACCCATGGGATCAAGGAAGGCCTCATTGGGACTTCAGTCACTGTCACACTTCCCCCTTTGCCCAGTCATGCTTTTCTTTTTCCCTCCACAGGTGCTGATACTGAGAGTACGCCCTAATAAACTTCCACTGCACTGCTCTGTTTCAGAGTCTGCTTCCAAGGAACTCAACTGGCGGCACTCTCCTTTTTTCCTTTTTTAATTTAGAATCTCATCCCCACAACGATTTTCTTTAAAGATCTCAATTGGTTTTATTTGTCATTCTAGAATCAGGTAACACTTCATTTATAAAATAGAAAAAGTGTTTCCGGTACTCGGTTTTCATGAGGGGATATGGAGGGATACAAACAACTCCCCTGTTCTCTCCAGCGTACTCGGGTCTTTCGCTCTGGAGTAAGGTGTGTGTGCTCTTGCCTAGAGACGGGAGGCAAACATGTAACTCCAGGTCACCCCCTGCTAGAAAGACCCCCAGATAACTTTGTTTAGAACCCATCTCAGTGTTTTTTGTTTTGTTTTGTTTTTTTTAAAGAATAAGCTGGCCGGGTGTGGTGGCTCATGTCTAAATCCCAGCACTTTGGGAGGCTGAGGTGGGAGGATCACTTGAGGCCGGGAGTTTAAGACCGGCCTGGGCAGCATAGTGAGACTCTGTTTCTATAAAAAATAATTAAATTAGCTGAGTGTGGTGGTGCACACCTGTAGTCCTAGCTACTCAGGAGGCTGAGGCAGGAGGATTTGGGCTTGAGCCCAAATATTCAAAATTGCAATGAGCTATGATTACCCCACTCCATGCACCCTGGGCAACAGAACTAGACCCTTTCTCAAAAAGAAAAAGAAAAAAGAACAAGCCTAGCTCATAGTATACAGAACAAGGTAAGAGGGACAGGATTTCAAAACATGCCTACACTTTCTGAGCGTGAGAAAGTAATCACAACCTCATCTCCATTTTTTTGGCAGCTGTTTGTGTCCACAGATTCTTTTTTTTTTTTTTTTTTTTTGAGAAGGAGTTTTGCTCTTGTTGCCCAGGCTGGAGTGCAATGGCGTGATCTCGGCTCACCGCAACCTATACCTCCCAGGTTCAAGCAATTCTCGTGCCTCAGCCTCCCAAGTAGCTGGGATTACAGGTGCGTGCCACCACGCCCAGCTAATTTTGTATTTTTAGTAGAGACGGGGTTTCTCCATGTTGGTCAAGCTGGTCTTGAACTCCCGACCTCAGGTGATCCACGCACCTCGGCCTCCCAAAGTGCTGAGATTACAGGCGTGAGCCACCGCACCTGGCCTATGCCCACAGGTTCTTAGCAGCATTTCAGGCACCCATCTCCGGTCTAACCCCACTGCTACAGAAGCAAAAGCAGCTCTGGGTCTTAGGACTTCTTGGACAATTAAACATTCTTTCCTTCAATCAGAGGACAAGAGCAGTGTGAGTGCTCGGCAATGGCTTTGATAGGGAAAAGGAGGAAAGACCTTTTGATCAGCCTGTGTCTCTGGGTGAAATTTCAATTTCCATCCTATGTGGAATATAAAATCAAAGTAGTCTTGTTTATAGAAGACACATGGCAAACCCTGAAAAGGGTCTATTATATGAAGCTTTTATTCCCCCTGTCAAATCCTCTGTTTCATTTTAACACAAAACAGTTTTGAGGGATGGTGATGGTCCCTGCATTGTTTTTGTCTTTAATGGCAATGCCTTTAATATTTAGCCAATTAATACGTTTGCTCTTAGTGTCTGAAAACAAAACCACACACACACAACTCTTTATCATGATTAGGAAATGTTCTTTTTCTCCTGTTTTACTTAGTGTTTTTACTAGAAATGGTTCTTGAATTTTCACCACTGCCGTAAAATATAATTGTGTGGTTTTCAATTTTTTTTTTTTTTTTTTTGGAGACAGGGGCTGGTTCTGTCACCCAGGCTGGAGTATAATGGCAAAATCTCAGCTCACTGCAGCCTCTGCCTCCTGGGCTCAAGTCATCCTCCCATCTCCACCTCCCAATTAGCTGGGACTACAGGTGTATACCACCATGCCTGACTAATCTTTGTGTTTTTTGTAGAGATGGATTTTCATCACGTTGCCCAGGCTGGTCTTGAACTCCTGGGCTCAGGAACTCCTCCCACCTCGGCTTCCCAAAGTGCTGGGATTAGAGGCGTGAGCCACCACACCCGGCCTGTGGTTTTCTATTTTATTTTATTGATGTGATTAATTAGATTGTTGGGTTTTCCTAATGTTGAACTATTCCCAAGGGCTTCAAATAAATTCTATTTTCAGGTTTTTTCTTAGGTGCTTAATAGTTTTTGTTGCTATGGTGAATGGGATCTTACTTTCGATTACATTTTCTAATTGGTTATTGCTGTTATATAGGAAAGCTATTGATTTTGTACATTGATCTTGTATGTGGTCACCTTGCTGAATCCTCTTACTAGTTCTAATGGTTTGTCAATTGATTTTTTTAGGTTTCTCTATATAAGCGATAGTGTCATCTGCAAATAATCACAATTTGTCTCTTTTTTTCTAATGTTTATGATTCTTAGTGCCTTCTTTCTCTTCTTGAATTAGAGAGAACATCTGGTGCCATTCTGAACAGTAGTGGTAAAGGACATTCTCATCTTACTTTCTAACTCCAGTTGGAAAGCTTCTATTGTTTCACCATTACCTAACATTTGCTGTAGGTTTTTATCATTGTTTTATTAAAAACAAAACATGTATCAATTAAGCATTTTTCCCTAGTTTGCTAGGAGAGTTTTTCTTCTTTTATATTATTAATGTGCATTTAATTTATTCAGATAATTGTGTTTTTTATGTTTACATCATTAATAAATACATATATTCTAATGCTGAACCATTTTAGAAAGCTGGGATAAATCCTCCTTACACTTGATGCATTGTTCTTTTTTTTTTTTTTTTTTTTTTTTTTTTGAGACGGAGTCTCGCGCTGTGTCACCCAGGCTGGAGTGCAGTGGCGCGATCTCGGCTCACTGCAAGCTCCGCCTCCCAGGTTCACGCCATTCTCCTGCCTCAGCCTCCGAGTAGCTGGGACTACAGGCGCCTGCCACCACGCCCGGCTAGTTTTTTGTATTTTTAGTAGAGACGGGGTTTCACCATGTTAGCCAGGATGGTCTCGATCTCCTGACCTCGTGATCCACCCGCCTCGGCCTCCCAAAGTGCTGGGATTACAGGCTTGAGCCACCGCGCCCGGCCTGTTCTTTTTTTTTTTTAGACAGAGTCTCGCTTTGTCACCCAGGTTGGAGTGCAGTGGTGCGATCTCAGCTCACTGCAACCTCTGCCTCCCAGGTTTGAGTGATTCTTCTGCCTTAGCCTCCTGAGTAGCTACGATTACAGGCACACACCACCATACCCAGCCAATTTTTGTATTTTTAGTAGAGATGAGTTTTCACCATGTTGGCCAGGCTGGTCTCCAACTCCTGACCTCAACTGATCCACCTGCCTCAGCCTCCCAAAGTGCTGGGATTACAGACATGAGCCATCATGCCTGGCTGAATTGTTCTTTTAATACACTGTTATATTTAATTTGTTGTTGTTGCTTTTTGGGACAGGGTCTTGCTCTGTCACCCAGGCTGAGTGCAGTGGCACAATCACAGTGCACTGCAGCCTCCAATTCCTAGGCTGAAGAGATCCTCCTGCTTCAGTCTCCCAAGCAGCTGGGACTACAGATGCGTGCCACCATACCAGGCTAAGTTTAAAAAAAAAGTTTTGTAGAGATGGGGTCCTGCTTATGCTGCCCAGGCTGGTTTCAAATGCCTGGCCTCAAGCAATCCTCCCTCCTCCCAAAGTGCTGGCCATACAGGTGTGAGCCACTGTGCCCGGCCATGCTACATGTAATTTATTAACATTTTATTCAGGACTTTTGTTTTATTGTTCATAAATGAGATTTTTTTTTTTTTTTTTCCTGTTGTCTGGCTTTGGTTTCATGATATACTAGTCAGGAAATTGTGCTGGGTGGCATTCCATCTTTTCTTACATTCTTTTTTTCTTTCTCTTTTTTTTTTTTTTTTTTTTTTGACAGGGTCTTACTTTGTTGCCCTGGAGTGCAGTGTCCATGTCCTGGGCTCAGGCAATCCTCCTGCCTCAGCCTTTTGAGTAGCTAGGACTACAGGTGCATATCACCATGCCTGGCTAATTTTTACTTTTTTTACTCTTTTTTTTTTTTTGAGACGGAGTCTCGCTCTGTCGCCCAGGCTGGAGTGCAGTGGCCGGATCTCAGCTCACTGCAAGCTCCACCTCCTGGGTTTACGCCATTCTCCTGCCTCAGCCTCCCGAGTAGCTGGGACTACAGGCGCCCGCCACCTCGCCCGGCTAAGTTTTTGTATTTTTTAGTAGAGACGGGGTTTCACCGTGTCAGCCAGGATGGTCTCGATCTCCTGACCTCGTGATCCGCCCGTCTCGGCCTCCCAAAGTGCTGGGATTACAGGCTTGAGCCACCGCGCCTGGCCTACTCTTTTTTTTTTTTGTAGAGACAGGGTCTTGCCATGTTGCCCAGGTTGGTCTTGAACCCCTGGCCTCAAATGATTCTCCTGCCTTGGCCTCCCAAAGTGCTGGCAATCCATGTGTGAGCCACTGTGCCCGGCCCTTACTTTCTTAAATAGTTTACATAAGATGAGAATTACATATTCTTCAAAGGCCCTCTTGATAGGCTCTGGTATTTATATTATGCTATTTTCATAAGCTGAGAAAAACTTTAACTAATATGCTCTAAAGCTGGGGTCCCTAACCCTCAGGCCATGGACTGGTACCGGCAGACGGGCGAGCATTATCGCCTGAGCTCCACCTCCTGTCAGATCAGCAGTGGCATCACATTCTCAAAGGAGCACGAACCCTGTTGTGAACTGCGCATGCGAGGGATCTAGGTTGCGTGTTCCTTAAGATAATCTAATGCCTGATGATGATCTGAGGTGGAACAGTTTCATTCTGAAACCATCCCCACCCCGTCCTTCCATCCATCTGTAGAAAAATTGTCTTCCACGAAACCGGTCCCTGGTGCCAAAAAGGTTGGGGACTGCTGCTCTAAAGTTAACTTTAATAGGCTGGGCACGGTGGCTCACGGCTATAATCCCAGAACTTTGGGAGGCTGAGGTGGGCAGATCACTTGAGGTCAGGAGTTCAAGACCAACCTGGCCAACATGATGAAGCTCCGTCTCTACTAAAAATACAAAAATTAGCTGAGCGTGGTGGCAGGCATCTATAATCCCAGCTACTCGGGAAGCTGAGGCAGGAGAACCTCTTGAACCCGGGAGGCAGAGGTTGCAGTGAACCAAGATTGTACCACTGGGCTCCAGCCTGGGCAATAGAGCGAGACTCCATCGAAAAGAAAAGAAAAGAGAAGAAAAGAAAAGAAAGTTGACTTGAATTAACAATAATCTGTTACTTGAAGGTCAACTAGAACTCACCCATTTATAATTTTCAGTCGGTTACCTTTCAAAATTGTAACTCATTCTTGTTTTTCTGTGGTTGTTGCTCTATCTGGTTCTCCAACTCTTTTTGGAACAATTTTGGCTGCTTGTACTTCCTGGAAAATATAACTAAGAACTATGACTTGTAGCTGACACAGGAATTGGTATCAGAAAGGCATGAATTTGGTATTTAGGTTTGGGCAGTAAAAATCTAGCTAAACTTAAAGATAGCATTTGGCTTGCAGAGAATAGACTACCACCTTCAATGGATTATTACCCTGAATGATAGATTCCTTGAAGGCAAAACTTTGGGGAACCAAGTAATTTTTCTCACAGAATTTGATGGGAGGCGGGGGCAGAGGGAATTTGTGAACTGTGCAGTGAAGAGGGGTTTCTGTTAACTATTCTGGTCAGACTGAAAAAAAAAGACTGATAGGCTCAATACCCTAAAATTTGGCTCAAGATAAGTCTCAAATCATTGATTTGCTATGTGTATGATAAAAATAATTTATCTCTTGCAGTCGTGGAGCTGATTATAGCTGGAACTGAAATTCGAAATGTGATACTGATAATTGCTGGAGCACAATATGAGTGAAATTCACACACTGCCAGGTCTCTCATGTGAATGCTGGGGTTCTGATCAGAAAAGAAGGCATTTAGATAACTCAGGCCATCCCAGATTCTACCCTCTTGAGCCTCTCTCCTGCCAGCAGAAATGGCTCCTCTTCCCCTGATGTGGCTAATGCATGACTTCTTAAAATCACTGTCAGCAGGAGGAAATACAAGTGATAGTTCCGACACCTTCTGGCAAATCAAGAATGCACTAGGGTCAAAGCAACTTAGATTCACTGAAATAAAGTACGGTGGACCCTTGAATACACGGGTTTGAACTGCAGGTGTCTACTTATGCATGGGTTCTTTTGTTTTTTGTTTGTTTGTTTTTTTGAGATGCAGTCTCACTCTACTGCCACGCTAGAGTGCAGTGGCGTGATCTCGGCTCACTGCTACCTCTGCTTCCCGGGTTCAAGCAATTCTCCTGCCTCAGCCTCCCAAGTAGCTGGGACTACAGGTACATGTAACCAAAAAAGTTAAAAATTTTTTGAATTTTTAGTAGAGATGGGGTTTCACCATGTTGGCCAGGATGGTCTCGATCCCTTGACCTCGTGATCCGCCCACCTTGGCCCCCAAAGTGCTGGGATTACAGGCATGAGCCACCGTGCCCGGCCTGCACGGGTTCTGCAGGCCCAACTGCAGGACTTGAGTATGCATGGATTTGTGTATACACAGGGGTCCCGGAGACAATCCCCCAGGTACACTGAAGAACAAACTACAAATCCCATGAAAACACATCTCAGTGATATTTCTGGAGGTCCAGTGTTCTAGGATATGTCACAATGTTCCCTTAGAACAAGTTGCTTCACCTTATACCCTGCAAACATACAAAGAGGAATAATACTATATGTTAGAGTTTCTAAGATGCATATTTTTTCACATTAAAAAATAATTTATTGACATGAAATCTACCTAAAGTAAAATTAAGATGAACAATTCAGTGGCATTTAGTCCAGTTGCAAGGTTGTTGTCATACCCTGTCCCCCATTTTAACATCTCTGAAATGGTAATGCATGCTTATAATTAATGGTAATCATGGCTTAATTGATGGTGGGTTTTTTTTCTCTTTCTTTTCTTTTTCGTTTTTCTTTTTTTTTTTTTTGAGACAGGGTCTCACTCAGTCACCCAGGCTGGAGTGCAGTGACATGAACATGGCTCACTGCAGCCTTGACATCCTGGGCTCAAGAGATCTCCCTGCCTCAGCCTCCCATGTAGCTGGGGCCACAGGTGCACACCACTGAGCCTGGCTAATTTTTTTATTTTTATTTTTTTGTAGAGATGGGGTCTCACCGTGTTGTTGCCCAGCTGGTCTCAAACTCTTGGCCTTAAGTGATCCTCCTGCCTCAGCCTTCTAGGGTGTTGGGATTATAGGCATGAGCCACCATGCCTGACCTGATGGTGTTTTTAAAAACGTTCTTTCATAGTGGAACATAAATGAAGATGCGCCTTACAGCTCATGGCATCTTTTTTTTTTTTTTTAAGACAGAGTCTCGCTCTACCGCCCAGGCTAGAGTGCAGTGGCGCGATCTCCGCTCACTGCAAGCTCCACCTCCCGGGTTCACGCCATTCTCCTGCCTCAGCCTCCCAAGTAGCTGGGACTACAGGCGCCCGCCACTACGCCCAGCTAATTTTTTTGTATTTTTAGTAGAGACGGGGTTTCACTGTGTTAGCCAGGATGGTCTCAATCTCCTGACCTCGTGAACCGCCTGCCTCAGCCTCCCAAAGTGCTGGGATTACAGGCGTGAGCCACCGCGCCCGGCTGATGGCATCTTAGATGAGTTGAAATATGGTACTTGGTGCCTTTCTCGGAATTTGGGGGCAACATACATCATCTTTAAGTGTCGTGCACTCATCCATTTACTCAGTAACCTGAAAGGCTGTCAGCATTCAGAGGAAATCTGAGTAAGGGAAATTCTTGAATTGGTCTAGGCTGCAAGGTAAGTCAATATGCCCCCTGGCCTGCATGACCCACCAGATCCAATCATGCTTAGATCACCATGCTGATAGAGTCTATTGCAAGCCCAGGAGGAACACTGCAGAAGCCTCTGAGATTTGTGAAGAAAGCCATGCCCTCTGGAAAATAACTGATCTTCCTTTGAGAAAGAGCTTTGACTCGCTCCTGGGCCCTGACAGACACTGAATGCTTGTCCATGGGACAACTAGGCTGCCTTGCAAACTGAACTGACCTCACAGCCTGCAAACAATTTTTTTTTTTGAGACAGAGTCTCACTCTGTTGCCCAGGCTGGAGTGCAATGGCACAATCTCGGCTCACTGCAACCTCCGCCTCCCGATTTCAAGCGATTCTCCTGCCTCAGCCTCCTGAGTAGCTGGGATTACAGGTGCTCACCACCACACCCAGATGTTTTTTGTTGTTGTTGTGTTTTTTTGTATTTTTAGTAGAGACAGGGTTTCACCATGTTGGTCAGGCTGGTCTCGAACTTCTGACCTTGTGATCTGCCCGCCTCAGCCTCCCAAAGTGCTGGGATTACAGGCGTGAGCTACCGTGCCCAGATTGCCTGAAAACTATTTTGATCCACTAGGAAATCTGTAAACAGCACTCCATCATCAAGTAGAAAGGATACAAATGAGACCCAGCCCAAGCATTTCCTCCTTTGCCATCCATTCCTCAACCAACACTGTGGGCTCAAGAGGCAGAGATTGTGCAAATTGTTTTTTTGTTTGTTTGTTTGTTTCTTTTTAAAGCAAAACTCAAATATCTGTACTTTAAATGTAACATATAAGTTGAAAGAAAATGGAAGAAGACGACATACCATGCAAACAATAAGCTTACAAAGGCTAGAGTAGTTATTGATAAAGTACACTTCAAGACAAAGCCAGAGATAAAGATGAATATTTCATAAAGAGGTCAGTTCACCAGGAAGATAATAACAATTATAAATGTGCATGTGCCCAATAACAGAGTTTCAAAATATACGGAGCAACAATAGAATTAAAGAAATAGACAAGCCGGGCATGGTGGCTCCTGCCTGTAATCCCAGCACTTTGGGAGGCTGAAGTGAGCGGATCGTTTGAGCCCAGGAGTTCGAGACCAGCCTGGGCAACACAGTGAACCCAATATCTAAAGCTGTGTGTGGTGGTGCATGCCTGCAGTCCCAGCTACTTGAGAGGCTGAGGTGGGAGGATCACCTGAGCCCAGGGAGTTGGAGAATGCAATGAGCCAAGATCACGCCACTGCACTCCAACCTGGGCGACAGAGACCCTGTCTCAGAAAAAAGAGAAGGAAGGAAGAAAGGAAGGAGGGAGGGAGGGAGGGAGGAAGGAAGGAAGGAAGGAAGGAAGGAAGGAAGGAAAGAAGGGAGGGACAATTCCACGATCATAGTTGGAGACTTTAACTCCCCTCAGCAAATGACAGAAAAATAGCCAAAAAAACAAAACAAAACAAAAAAAACTGCCCTCTAGTCTCCTAAACTCTGGCCTGGTCCACCTTCCACAGCGCACAGTCTGCCTGTCTTTCCTTCTTCCTTTCCTCCTTCCCTTCGTTCTTTCCTTTTATTATAGAAGAGGTACACATTCATTATAGAAAGTATAGAAAATATAAATTGCCAGATAAAAATAACTGACGGAATCATTTTGGTTTAGTCCTTTCCAGAATTTTTTCTATGCATATGCACATTTATAAAAAGAGAGAGACCACTAACTTTCCCTGACCAGACTATGGAAAGCAGTTCTCCATCCCATCGCTCTATTTCATTTCCTTCCTAGCTCTTGTTGCCATCAAAACTTATATTATCAATTTTATTGTCTATTTGCTTAGGGTTTCTCCGTCTCCACTAAATATAAGCTCCACCAGTAGCTATTTGTATCTCGTTCACCCACTGCATGCCCAAAGTCTAGAACAGTGCCTGGCACATACATTCATTTATGTACTGTGATCCCTGTCTTCACAGAAATGAGTCTATTAGAGATATATATTAAACAAATAATTACACAATTAATTAACTACAACTAGGGTCAAGTGTTTCAGGCAGCCAATTGCTCTGTCCCCTTCTGGCTCTAAGGACCATTTCCTTACCCTGTGGACAATTTCTGCTGTAAGACTGTGGCCTTCTCTGGAAACTGGAGCTCAGTGGATCCATCCAGGAATGAAGCCCAGGTACAGGTATGTACCTCCAGGCCTGGTTCTCCAAAGTTTTGGGGCCTAGTCAGGCTTGTGGCTACAGTTGTTGCATCCCCTTGTCTTCTCCAGGCCAGAACAGGCTACAACACTTAGAGCTAACTTGTGCAAACTGTCTGCTCCTCTAGTCCCTGCTGGGATCTTTGGCAGGTCTTGACTTGGGGTCTGGCCTTCTTAATGCCTTAACAAGCCCCACCCTATCCCCCAGGCTATGTGTCCTTCAAATTGAGAGGCTGGTTTGCAGACTGCTGAAGCTGGGAGCTGCTTTCCTTGTCCCTTCTGCCCTTCCTCAGGACCTCCTGTCTGTCTCTCTCTTTCCAGGAAGATCCCCAGGTTTATTCCCTTGAAGGATACTTCTAAGCTGCTTCCTGCTTGAAGCTGTGTTTTGGGCTTCTTTGTAACCCAAAGAGTGCAGCTAGCTCCTGTACTAGTGAAGTTCCAAGAAGCTGGCCTCCAGGAAAGCCCCACGAGACCACAACCCACAGATATTTCCATCAGAGGAGGTTCAAATGAGGGCCCACACCTTACTCCATTTTGGCAGCCGCCTTAGGAAGCTCTGCCTTTATTTCTTCACCCTTAAGCTTATCACAGTTTGAAGTTCACCTCCTTCATCTCTTCACCTCCAAGCTTAGCACAGTGCGGAGTACATAGTAGCACTAAATGAAGGGGGTCAATTCAAATCATTAACTCATTTAATAAAAAAATAGTAAATGTCCCAGGCACTGTGCTAATGTTTTACACGAATTCTTGGTTTTTCATTCACACAGGTGCCAATACAATTTCCATTCTGCAAATGAAGAAAAAGGCCCAGAGAAATTAAGTTACTTCCCAAAGTCACAAAGTTCTGGTATCTCTTTTCATTGCCTGAGATGCAACGGAGCATCGTAGACGGAAAATGCCAGAAAGCAGGCAGTGCACCAATGAGAACGGGCTCGCGGGAGAACCAAACGGTGGCAAGCTCAGCACGGCCAGTAGCTTTCGCCCTCGGTTGCCAGTCGGCTCCGTTTCCTACAACACCGACCGGAAGCGTTTCTGTCGACCGCGTTTCGAATGAGCACCGCCGGAAGTTTCTGCCGCGGCTTTGCGGGGACGGGGGAGTGGTAGTGGGGGCTGCAGCCGCTGGACACGGGTGCGGAGGTTCGAGGGCCCAGGTGGCTGAAGGGGCCGTTAGGAACATCCAAGCGGTGGGACACAGGCAGAACCCTGACCTGACCTGGACCACCCTCGTCCTCTTGGCCCCCCTCTTCACCTCGCCTCCGCTTGACTCTGGATTGGCCCCGCCCCCTGACCTGAGCCTGGTCCTCCCTCAGGCAGTGACCCTTGACCTCCGGTGGCTCCCCCCTCTCTCAGGCGCGATGGCTACGGGCGCGGATGTACGGGACATTCTAGAACTCGGGGGTCCAGAAGGGGATGCAGCCTCTGGGACCATCAGCAAGAAGGACATCATCAACCCAGACAAGGTAACAGGGGCACCTGAAAGCATTGGCTAGGGGAGAGTAGGGGAGTGAAGATGGGGAGGAGTGACAACAGAAGAGAGATGGGGCAAGGGATGGGTGCTACACTTATAGTGAGTTGGGCGATAAAAGGGGTGACATAACAGGACACAGAATGTATGTCATCCTTGATGGGAGGGAGGAGGTGGGACATCGTGGGAGACGGTGGGACCAAGAGGGTATGACACCTCTGAGAGACGAGAGGACCAGGCAAGTGTGATTTTTGCTGCAAGATATTGTTGGGGAGAAATCAAGACATTGTAACAGTCTGAGAGTTGGTGGAATGGGCAGGGGACTGCTCTGATTTCGGGGTAGGGTGGTGTCCCTGGGAGTGGGGTTTCTGTGCCTTTACAGTGTGTCAGTTTGCCTGTCATTGACCTTGTAGGTGCTGGTTTTTTCAGGGATTGAGCTGGACTAAATAATTGTCAGGAAAGGGAGTCTAGGCTGTGGTTCCTTTCTGTGGTTTCCTTCCTCAGAAAAAATCCAAGAAGTCCTCAGAGACATTGACTTTCAAGAGGCCGGAGGGCATGCACCGGGAAGTCTATGCCTTGCTCTACTCTGACAAGAAGCAAGTATTGGAATCCCAAGTCCCCCAGGTTTTGGCCCCTGATTCACCTGCCATGCCCCTAACTCCTAGTTTTCTCTTCCAATTCTCTCCTTCCCAGCCAGGGCTCCTGCTTGCTTAGCAGGATGCAGGAGGACCAGAAATCTCTTGCTCCAGGTCATGACTTTCTTGCTATAGGGCAGGGTAGATCAGCTCCCTGGGACAAAAATCTCTTTAACACACCTTCTGATTCTAACCTGCCATCTCCCTAAACCTCACTGCCAGGGATGCACCCCCACTGCTACCCAGTGACACTGGTCAGGGATACCGTACAGTGAAGGCCAAGTTGGGCTCCAAGAAGGTGCGGCCTTGGAAGTGGATGCCATTCACCAATCCAGCCCGCAAGGACGGAGCAATGTTCTTCCACTGGCGACGTGCAGCGGAGGAGGGCAAGGACTATCCTTTTGCTAGGTTCAATAAGGTGAGCTACCTTCATTCGGACACAGGCCAAGATTGCCCTCCCACTTTGAGCCATTTGTGCAAGCTCTCCAGTCTCCTAGGGTTGGCTTCGGGGGCCTGCTCATGCCCAACTGTGATTACCCACCCAGTCCTCATGGCAAATGCATGCAGAGTAGGACTCCATGGGTCTTTTCTGCCCAAGGGATCCTGTTCTTTCCCAGACCTGCTCTGGTTTTTCATGGCTTTTCTTGGTCTTTCAAATGTTGCTGTTCCTCAGAGCTATATCCTAGGTACTCTACTCTTCTTACTCTGTACTTTCTTAGTATGAACCCTGTGGCTTCAGTTACCCTCTCTACACGTCACCAATCCAGAGCAGTGGTTCCTTCGCATCCAGTCATTTACTATCTCTTTCTGAATGCCCCACAGGTACCTTACATCAGGTAGGTACCCTGAACAGAACTCATCATGTTCCCTCTGTCAGTCCCAAATCTGTTCCCCATCTTAGTGAATGGCACCATCTTCCACCCAGTTGCCCAAACCAGAAACTTGGGGGATCGTCCTTGACTTAGTCTTCTCCCTTAGTGCTCACAATATTTAAATCAACAGCAGGACAAAGAAGATCGGGAAAACCAACATGTAAGGAAATGGATTGAAGTCTTTCAAATAAGAGCCATCAATAACATGAACCAGGATTTGAATGGATATGAAGTGAGATAAAGAGTGAAGTTGTAGGTGTGTGGCGGGGGTCCTACCTTAGGATGGTCAGGGAGGGCCTCTCAGAATGCGCACAGTATTTGAGCTAGATGCCAGTGACACATCTATTTATTGAGTCCTGTTGATTCTTTTTCCATAATAAATCACATCTCTGACTATATTCTTCATCCCCTATGCCAGCCCCCTAGTCCAAGCTGAGTTATCTCTGGTCTAGATTACTGTAGCTCAGCAGAGCAGGACCTTCCCAGACTCACCCAGCCAGTGAGAGGCAGAGCTAGATTGGGCTAGGTTTCCTAGTCCATTACTTAAGTCATTGTACAGTGTGGCCTCACAGCTGCTGCAGCCTGGAATAGCCTAGACTTAGAGCCTGAAAGCCTCATTTACGTCTTCTCTAACCAATCTTTGTCCCCAGGCTGGAGTGTCACTTGTTATATCCTATGTATCAAACTTCCCACATGGTACCAAAATTATTTTTTCAGCAGCAGTATGAGCTCTGAGAGGCTAAGACCCCTGCCTGTCATATGCAGCACTGTGTCTCCAGCATAGGTATTGCAGGCCCATGGTAAATATTTGTTGAATGAATGAAAAAATGTCTTCCTCACTTGACTAAGAGCTACTTGAGAGGACTGGCTGCACAGTTCCTGAGGGTTTTTTTTTTTTTTCCCTTCTTCTTCTTTGAGACAAGGTCTCTTTTTGTCGGCCAGGCTGGAGTACAGTGGTGTGATCTCGGCTCATTGCATCCTCCACCTCCAGGGCTCAAGCGATCCTCCCACCTCAGCCTCCCGAGTAGCTGGGACCACTGGCATGTACCAAAATGCCTGGCTAATTTTTGTGGTTTTTTTAGAGACCGGGTTTCACCGTGTTTCCCAGGCTGGTCTCAAACTCTTGGGCTCAAGCGATCTGCCCACCTCAGCCTCCCAAAGTGTGGGGATTACAGGCATGAGCCACCGTAGCTGGTCCTGAGTTGTTGGTTTGTTTTTTAGT
The DNA here is from genome assembly GCF_003255815.1 of Theropithecus gelada. Taxonomy (NCBI): domain Eukaryota; kingdom Metazoa; phylum Chordata; class Mammalia; order Primates; family Cercopithecidae; genus Theropithecus; species Theropithecus gelada. The sequence goes on from NC_037668.1 coordinate 72,092,562, forward strand.
TAAATTGAATTAAAATGCATAGGAGAAATACGTAATCAAACCTGGCAAACCAGAGAGACTTCCCAGAGGAGATGATGCCTGAGAGCTCGAAAGGTTGAGAAAGTTATCTAGGTAGAAGGAATGTAGAAGTGGAAGGCATTTCAGGCAAGAGCAAAGATCAAGGGGGAAGTCTGCTATGTTCTAGAAACTGCTAGTCATTTGGCTGCAATTTAGGGTTCATGAGGGACAGTGGCTGCGGGAGGAGGCCAGGTCATTTATTTGCGTGTTCATTAATTGATTTGGTGGACACTGATACCTACAGTGTGCTGAGTCCTAAAGGTGGGAGATGAACTGGACACCCTTGCGCTTGAGGAGTTTGTGAATTATCTAGAAGATGCTTTATCTTAGATGGAGAGCCTCTGAGGATTTTAATAAGGGATAGTTGGTAATGGTAAGATATATATTCTGAAACACTAGGACAGTGTGTCTCAAATCATCTGTGGCGAAGGACATTTTTCTATTTTTACTTCCAATCCATCAGAGACTGATAAAGATAATAAAATTATAAAGGCAAAATACAAGGCCATGTTTCCTCATATTAGATTCAACAGCATACAATTACTGTAAAATTGTTATGTAAGTTTTTTAGTGTCTACTTTCAGTTTCCATTCTCATCATAGACCGGGGTAAGTGTAAACAGCACTTGGTTTGCAGACTATCCTTTAAGTAGCACTGTTCAAAGAGATCACCTTAGCTGCAGATGGAGAATTGATTGGAGGAGGATTGAATGAGGGCAGAGATCAGCAGGGAGGCTATTTCTCTGATCCAGCCAAGTGACAGCGGGTAGGCTGGACTGGGAAGTGGCAACAGAGACAGAAATTTTGGAGGTAAAAGCCACAGATTTGGTCAAGGGGAGTTGGGAGTCAAGGGGAAAGATAGGAATTAAGATGCCTCCCAGGTTTCTGGCTTGAGCAGCTGGGTTGGGTGATGGTGATATTGACTGAAATCTGGACTGGAGAAGATAATGTTTGAGGGAGGGCCAAGAGTTCAGTACTGAGGTAAGTTTGAGGTACATGGGGGACCTCCAGTAGGAGATGTCCAAAAGGCGACCAGTTTTGGAGCTGGTTGTGGTCTTTTTTTTTTTTTTTTTTTGAGACGGAGTCTCGCTCTGTAGCCCAGGCTGGAGTGCAGTGGCCGGATCTCAGCTCACTGCAAGCTCCGCCTCCCGGGTTCATGCCATTCTCCTGCCTCAGCCTCCCGAGTAGCTGGGACTACAGGCGCCCGCCATCTCGCCCGGCTATTTTTTGTATTTCTTAGTAGAGACGGGGTTTCACTGTGTTCGCCAGGATGGTCTCGATCTCCTGACCTCGTGATCCGCCCATCTCGGCCTCCCAAAGTGCTGGGATTACAGGCTTGAGCCACCGCGCCCGGCCGGTTGTGGTCTTTAACTGAGAAGAGAGACTTTCCTGATCTAGTCTAGCATTGACTCCTTCCTTGGGTCTCTGACAGACCCAGCTGGTGGTAGTGCTGTTTGTCTCTGGGGCAGGTCTGTAGGATTGGGGGTATGGGAGAAGGGAGGAAGGGGCATTGGCAGGGCTGCCTATGTTGGGAGTAGGATTCAGGCCCAGCTTCTGTAGAGATGCCTGACCTTGGCAAACTCTGGGGGAGCAGCAAGTCCCATTGTCCCCACTGGGTGGCAGTAGTGCTTCAGACAAGAGTTATATGGACTAGGGGCTGCTGGGCCTTTCTCCAGGTAATTAGCCATCTGTCCTACTCCAGAGTTGACCTTTGGACCCCACAGAAGCACTTACATGTGGGCCCCTCACCTTAACCATGGGGGCAGGAGTGTGTGTCCCATGACTGAGGCTCTGGAACTGGAGACAGTGCAGTTGCTCCTGGAATGAATCAGGGGGAGGCTACAGTCCCAAACCCTGCTAGGACCTCTAGTCAAGCAGACAGGTTCTTTCCTCACTCCATGCTGCAGGGGCACAGGCCCAGGGGCTGGCAACAAACAGGAGGAGCTGTGGTCACTGGGGGCTGGAACCTGCTAGACATGACATGATGTGGGCATGCCCCTACTGTGTCCCTCTGTGCCAGCAGACTGTGCAGGTGCCTGTGTACTCAGAGCAGGAGTACCAGCTTTATCTCCACGATGATGCTTGGACTAAGGCAGAAACTGACCACCTCTTTGACCTCAGCCGCCGCTTTGACCTGCGTTTCGTTGTTATCCATGACCGGTATGACCACCAGCAGTTCAAGGTGAGCCACTGTGCATTTGCATGTGTGCCCAGCTTCTCTAGCAGGCCCTTTTATGCCATCTCTTCCACATGCCCCTGAATGTTCATTCCTCTACCCTGTCTTGCTTCTCAGAAGCGTTCTGTGGAAGACCTGAAGGAGCGGTACTACCACATCTGTGCTAAGCTTGCTAACGTGCGGGCTGTGCCAGGCACAGACCTGAAGATACCAGTATTTGATGCTGGGCACGAACGACGGCGGAAGGAACAGCTTGAGCGTCTCTACAACCGGACCCCAGAGCAGGTTAGCCCAAGGCCACATACCTGTCCTCCATGCCCCAAACCCCTTGCCCATTGCCTCCATCCTCTGTACCCCTCAACTCCCACTCCAGGTCCCCCTGCCTCTCACTGATACCCTATTAACTGCCCCAGGCCCATTCCTACCTCTCATGGGCCATCCCCCCTGCTTTTCATAGCCCTTCACCTCCCTCATGATCCCTTACTTCTCAGATTCCCTCACAGACACCCCAGCACCCCATCACCTCCGTGTCTACCCTCACTCCTAGAAGTGCCCTCACACACTTTGCATCCCTCACTTTTCCAGGTGGCAGAGGAGGAGTACCTGCTACAGGAGCTGCGCAAGATCGAGGCCCGGAAGAAGGAGCGGGAGAAACGCAGCCAGGACCTGCAGAAGCTGATCACAGCGGCAGACACCACTGCAGAGCAGCGGCGCACGGAACGCAAGGCCCCCAAGAAGAAGCTACCCCAGAAAAAGGAGGCTGAGAAGCCGGTGCGGAGGCTCAGCCAGCCCAGCTCAGGGTGGAAGGGTTACCTGGCACAAGGCCCCACCCCAAGTGGAGGGTTCTGAGAGCACCCAGTGCTGATGGGGTGCTGGGACTAACCCTGGGCTCTCTCCCTGTGACACCTTGATCTCCATAATGCCTTCTCCCCTAGGCTGTTCCTGAGACTGCAGGCATCAAGTTTCCAGACTTCAAGTCTGCAGGTGTCACGCTGCGGAGCCAACGGGTACGTGAGTCACCTCCTTTAGCATGTTTGGGCCCTGGGTTCTGCTCTGGGCTCCATGTGGCCCAAACGCTGAAAGCAGGTGGGGATGGAGCGGTAGGAGAGATTGCTGCAGACAGAGGTGGCCTTGCCAGGATCTTAGTGATGTGGCCAGGCTAAGGTCACAGCTTTCACTATATTCAGCTTCCTGGCTATTTCCTTTTCTGGCCCATAGTTAACCTCCATGTGTTACCGTCTCTTCCACACCTCTTTCCCACTGCCTTTTGTCCCCTTCATCCCAAGTCTCTTGTGGCTGGGAGGCTCAGCTTGCCAGCTTTCATTGCAGATGAAGCTGCCCAGCTCTGTGGGACAGAAGAAGATCAAGGCCCTGGAACAGATGCTGCTGGAGCTTGGTGTGGGTGAGTGTGGGGACTGGGCCCCACAGGGTGTACCCACCCGAGGCTGTGGATAAAGGCTGGGCACGGGGAGGGGAGTTCACGTGGCTGGCCCTCTACCACACCTGAGCTCTGGCCCTGTGCTGCCCGCCACCTGCCTGCAGAGCTGAGTCCGACACCTACGGAGGAGCTGGTGCACATGTTCAATGAGCTGCGAAGCGACCTGGTGCTGCTGTACGAGCTCAAGCAGGCCTGTGCCAACTGCGAGTATGAGCTGCAGATGCTGCGGCACCGTCACGAGGCACTGGCCCGGGCAGGTGTGCTGGGGGGCCCTGCCACACCAGCATCAGGCCCAGGCCCGGCCTCTGCTGAGCCAGCAGTGACTGAACCAGGACTTGGCCCTGACCCCAAGGACACCATCATTGATGTGGTGGGCGCACCCCTCACACCCAATTCGGTAAGTCTGGACAGGCTGGGAGGCATGCCTTGGCCCTGCGAGTGAGCACATGCACATGGGTGTAGGGGCTCCTCTCCCTCTAGTACCTGCAGCAGGGATGATCATCACTTCTGTGTGGGTCTGAGACTGAGGGGTAGGAGTGGGTTGACCAGTGGGTGTCCTTGTCCCTGAGCACGTGAAACACATGCACTAAGCCTGACTCAGGCCTTGGGGGTTACTGACCTCAGTGCCTTCTGTGTGTCCTCAGAGAAAGCGACGGGAGTCGGCCTCCAGCTCATCTTCTGTGAAGAAAGCCAAGAAGCCATGAGAGACCCCACAGGGTGTGGGCGACGCTGTTATGTAAATAGAGCTGCTGAATTGGACCAGGCTGCTTCCTTTCCCTTTCCTTCACTTCTGATGCCCCTAGTGGGAAGGGTGGGCCAGGAGGGGATTGTCACAGCCACTCCACAGGGTGGCAGGTAGGTTTGCCTGTGTTCAGGCCCTTCGCAGCTCTCTGACCACTAACCACTATGAGTTTCACCCAAACTCCTGCACCTCAGAGCACCTGTGGTTTACACTCAAGATGGCTTTGCACACAGCCTGTACTGATAGTCCCCGCACTGCCACAGTTGTGTGCATATTGAGTGAGGGTGTCACAGGTGCTGCAGTGACGGCCAGTCACACACGGATGGCCTTGTGCACAGAGGCAGTCTGGAGCATGCTCTACCTACCTTCACATCCTGACAGCTTTGGCGCAGCAGCAGCCTCACATACACAGACGGCTTTGCACACACACCCACTGCCTCGTTTCCCCGACTTTATTCAGTGGCACGTTCACAGCGGGGATGGGGGTAGACACAAGGTGGGGCCTGATCTGTCCTGGAGCCCTGGGGGCACCACACACCATGCACTATGGATGGGAGGGGGCACAGGGGGGGCTTGGTGGCCCCACAGAAGCCTGTGTACCAGGGAGGAGGCGGTGAGTGCCTGGGTTCCCCTAGCCCAGGCCCGCAATGGGAGGGGCTAATACTGGGCTGAGATTGAGGGGTGGGGATGGGGGGCACAAAGTGTCTGCTCCAGAAGGGCCAAGTGGCCAAGCCCTTGCAAGGGCACAAGCCCACAGGGCAGCTGGGGGACACTCTGGATGCAGAGCTATGCCACTCTCCCTCTTCCCCTCTGGTGAGGGAGAGGAGGATTCTGGGCTGGGCCAAACAGCTACCCTGTCCTGCCCCATCCTGTCCTCGGCCAATCAGAACGGCTTCGATGTCTGCTTGAAGATGAAGCCTCGATAGGCGAGTGTCTTCATGATGTTGGCAATGTTCTTGCAGTCGTCTAAAAAGGAGAGAAGACATTTAGATCGGCCCCAGATCCTTCCCCTCCATGCCCACAGGTGCTCTTACAAGGGCGGGGGTGGGAAGCAGGGTCAGATTCAGGAGCCACAGGCTTTAGAGAGGGTGGTCCCATCCCCTGGTGGCAGCATCCCTGGCTTCAGGTTGGGCTGGGTGATGCTGGGCCAGCAGGAAGCCTGGTCTCGATGCTTCTCAGTTCCATAATTCATGCTGGAAATTGGCCGGCATGTCCCGCCCCAGCCCCAGCGGTGATGTATGGGCGCCGTCGCAGTAAGAAAAAGGCAGAGTAAATGTGTAATTTCTCCCTTGACGGCCCCCGGCCGCTGGGCGATCCTTCTTGTTGCCGCCGCGTGGGGACGGCCCGTCCGCCACACTCCGTCTTCCCGCCACCCGCCTTGATGTCTCCATTTCATTACTGGGCAGCCATTCATCACACCCACGGCCAGGGTGACTTTGCCGGCACTTTCGTGTGTGTGGAAGATGTGACCCAGGCCATAATCACTAGTGACAAGGCACAAGGCTCGGCACTGCTGGGCCAGGGCCCTGGGAAACACACCTGCCCTGTGTCCTGGGCTTGTGTACTCAAACAGCAACTTGCCTGGGCACCTGTTCCTGTGCAGCTCCGATAGGACGGGGAGGGTCCAGATTTGTGGTCCTCCTCATAGCCTTGGCCATCAGCCCTCTACCAGACACTCCTGTATACGTCAGCGGAAGCCCTGCCTCTGTCCTAGTAGGCTCAAAGTGGGTGCTAGTCCCTTTTTGGGCCCTGTTTCTGCCCATACCTTGTGGAATGTCTGCCTGTATTAGACTATCACAAACAGTTTCTCCGGTATTGGATGCTTTCAACTGTCCTAGAACCCTGGAGGCTGCAGGATCAGGCCTCTGGGGCCTCGGTATCATGGACATGGGCCAGGATTTGTTTCACCACTGCCACCACCAGCAGGAGGTGCACCTGCCCAGAGCTTATTCAACTAGAGGAAGCCTAGGAGAGAAGCAGCCTGAGTGCCTTGAGTTTTTCTGTTCAGCTGCCCACGCAGCCACCAACTCATTATCCCCTCACCTGCCTCTTCTCCCATCTCCCTTAGATGCTCCTGGGCCATAATCAGGGCCTCAGCCACCACCAGCCTTCATAGGATCCATGCTGTGATTGTAGAAATATTGTACATCAATGTCATAATCAAGTGTGGGGGGTAGTAAGCTCAAGGTGGGGTCAGGAGTTCTCTGCCTGTCAAGGCCCACCTTTGCCAGGACCTTAGCCTAGGAAGGGGACCCTCCAGCACTAGACAAGGGCAGTAGGAGGCACAGTCTCTGGTCGGCCCACACCCTGCATCACTAGCCAGATCCTAGCTCTGCGGAGCCTGCTTTGGGCAGGCAAGTCAGACAGGGTCCTGTCTCGCAGAGCTCAGTGTGGATGTACCTGCAGTGGATGTGGGCATGGAGAGGTGACACCTTCCCCCAGGGACTCAGGAAGCCGTACGGGCTGGTCTGAGGCAGAACAGTGGGAAGACAGATGGGTGGGTAGTGGCGGCCATGGCAACTCCAGACGTGACCCATCCCCGTGGTTTATGGGCCGGACACGCACCCCGCTCAGCTGAGGCCCCATCATTTGTCTCTCTTAGTGTGTGCGCCTGTGCTGTGGGGGTAGAGGGTGAAGGAGGGAGGGGCTGTGCTAGGCAGTTGACAGGAAGGGGAATGGGACAGGAAGGGGCCTAAGAGGGGGAGGGGTTAGGATGGGGCCCATGGGCTGTGGTGGTGCCAATAGAGGGACTATGATAGGGTGATTTTCTTGCCAAACAAGTCTGGCCCTATCAGGGCACCTCCAATCCTTCCTGTCTCCTGTACCCTAGGGACCATGGCCGCTGTGCATATTAAGAATAAGTCCCCTCGTTATCTGCAATTACCCAGCGGCCACACACCTCATTTCTTCCAGCAGAAAAGAAAATTAGTTTTCTATTGACTTCATCTGGCTCCTCCCTCATTGCTGGACAAATCATTCAATTTGCTTCCCCTGGCCCAAGTGAATGTCCCAGCCCCAACCGCCGGGCCACCAGCCATCCAGTGAGCAAGCACTGATCCCCCACCTGTGCCTGGCCCTGTGCTGGGAGAGGGTCCCCATGTCCCAGTCTCTGTCCTTGACCTCTCCCCACTCTACACACTGGATGACTTCATCTAAATCGTGAGTTTCAGCTACCCCCTGAAGATCACTGTCTCCAGCCTGGACAGCTCCTGGGCTCCACACCACATATTCCTGAACATCTCTTTCTAGATAAACCCTAAACGTCCAGTCATGAGCTAATTTTCTCTCCAAGCTGCTTCTTACCCCTCAACCTGCTATGTTCTCTGTCCCAGTGAACGGCACCATAATCCACCCAAAATGCTCAAAGAAGAAATCTGAGAGTCATGTTGCCACTTTGCCCTCTCCCTCACTCTCCAAATCTAATCAAGTATGAACTTCTGCAGATTTTCTCTTCTTAGTCTCTGCCTAATCATCTTGGATTATAACAGCTGTCCTCTTTCTCCCCCGAATTCATTCTCTTACAGCCAAAGTGATTTTTCTGACGTAAATCTGATCATGTTCTTCTTCCTTAAAGCCATTCAATGGCTCTCCTTGCCCTCAGTTTAAAGTCTACACTCCGTAATGTGTCTTAAAGACTCCACAAAAATTGATCCCTGCTATTTCTGGTCTCTGCCATACTCAACCCTCAATCCCCGGACTCCAATCTAAAGGACCCCCACTCACTGTTTTCTGAAAATGACAAAGTGGGTTTTGGAGCCAGAAAGACATGTTTCCAATCTAAACTTCACCCACTGGCTGCATAACACGCAGCAAGGGCTTAGCGTCTCTAATACTTAGGTTCCTCTACTAGGGTGATAATGGCCTTGCTGTTATTGTGAGGACTGAACAAGGTGTTGCACCCGTATCTTTGTACATGCTGTTCTTTATGCTTGGAATACCTCCTCTTTCTGAAGAAAAGGCAAGGAAGCTAGTTTTCTGGAGGAACTAGTGGTGAGAAAGTGTATACAACTGATAGCACAGATGACTGATAGGGGCTGGCAGACTTGGTGAAACCAAATTGGCATTCACTCCAAATTCTGACTTCGGATCCTGTTTACTGGGTATTTCTGGAGTCTAACTTGTTGCAGTTGGCCCACTACAATAAAGAGAGACCAGGGAGAGGAAGAAATTTGCTCCAGTTCACCTAGCAAGTCAGTGGAATGGCAGCCATGGACTTCCAGCTCCAGGCTCTTCTTCCAGTCCTTGAAGCCTTGATTTTTTTTTTTTTTTTTTAAGTCTATGGCCCTACTAAGTGAGGAAGCTTGGCAGAAGCACTAGAGACAGATCTGGGGCTTTTAATAGGCCAAAAATTCAGAGAGAGCGAGCAGCAGGGTGAGTCGGGTGGCAACATAGTCTCTTGGAAAGTTTTCTGCTTGAAGCTCTGGGGGCCACCTGGGTTAGCAGGCTTGCCTTCCAGGACCTCTCATTGAGCTACGGAGGCCAGCATGAAGCTGCTGTAGGGTGAGAGTGGGGTGGCAGGGAGCACAGCCTTGCACCCACAATAGAGGCCTCCAAGAGTAGGTCTACCTCACCTTCAAATTCTAGAAGGCTAACCTTTGGTTTTGTTTCCTTTTGTTTTGTTTTGAGACAGTCTCGCTCTGTCACCCAGGCTGGAGTGCAGTGGCGTGACCTCAGCTCACTGCAACCTCTGCCTCCAATTCTTGTACCTCGGCCTCCCAAAGGGCTGGGATTACAGGCGTGAGCACCTTGCCTGGCCAGGCTAACCTGTTTTTATGTTTCTGCAGGATCGTCAATTTGTGACAAGATGACCCTCTCCTCTTTTTTGGGGCATTAATATTCTCAGTGTTGGAAATATTTTTATATTGCCAGGACCATAATGTGAGGAGTGCAGCTGCATAAATCCCTGAGAGAAGATTAGTGGGGCTAGCACCTAACAAGGAAGGATAAGCTTGTTGGCTGGGCCCAAGGACAGTCAAATGTCTGCCTGACAAAGAATCTGCACACAAAAGAGTTGCTCAGATCACTTAGGACACCCAGAAAGAGCTCACAAAGGGCAAACAACCTGAGGCTGATATTCTCCATTAGTGGTACTTACCTGGGAACTGAGTGGTAGTGGACAGGAAGCAGGGCCTGGACTAGGGAGACCCTCAGGAGGAAGGGGACCCAAGAAGTGAGAAGTCCATTCATTCATGTACTCATTCATTCAGCAAACATGCACTGACACCTTCTGTATGTTCAGTGATCTTGTACCATAATGCTTCTGAGGGATGTGCAAGACTCTGTAGCTCCCTGCCCTCAAGGAACTCAAAGACAGCCCTGTCAGGTGTGCAGTGCTATGAGAAAAGGATGCATGGAAAAGTAATCTAGTTCTGTTTGAGGATTAGGAAAAGACTCCAGAGTTAAGCAGAGGTCTCAGGGGATGGGAGAGGGAGCTAGCCCACCCAGTTAGGGTTGGGGTGAGGAAGGTGTTCTCAGCATAGGCACATTTACGGAGGTGAAATGTGGAGTGTCCAAAAAAAATTTATCAGATGGGTGGGGGTGATGAAGAATCAGAAGGGAGTGTCAAGAGATGAAGCTGGTGGTCAGTGACTGACTAAAGGGAATCCTAAAGAACCCAAATGCTAAACTAAGGAGCTTAAGATGTTAATATTCTGAGAATGATGGACATTAACATGTTTAAGGAGGGGAATGACAGTACCAGATCTGTGTTTCAGAATTACCATCCTAGATGTGAGGACTGGATTAGAAGGATTAACCCTGAAGGCAGGCAGATCAATTAGCAGATTGTACTGTGGTCCAGACCAGAAATAATGGCCCAGAACTAGGCCAGTGGCAGTGGAAATGGAGAAGATCTATTGATGATGTGAGGGAAGTGGATGGAGGTAAGAGAATTTTTAGGAAATAGAACGAGCAAGCCTTAATGGGGGGATTAGGATGGCAGAGGGAAAGCATCTAGGATCTCAGTGCCACTCACTGAGATACGGCATACCAGGGAAGATGCAAATTTGGGGCAGTGATGAACTTAGCTTTGGATAAGTTAAGTCATACTCCTATGGGACATCTAAATTTGTCAGGCATTTCTTTATGGTTTCTAGGCTAATGTCTTCTCTATCTCAGCATTAAACACACACACACACACACACAACTGTCCTATGTTTTCTTCTAATACTTTCAGTTTTTTTATATTAACTTTTTAATCTGTCTGGAATTTATTTTTGTGTGTGGTAAGAAATAAAAACTCTAACTTTTTTCCCCCGATAGCCAATTGTCCTACCACCATTGATTGAACTGTCTACACTTTCCCCATCCTTTTGAAATGACACCTCTATCATATATATAATTCCCATACATGTGTCTGTTGGAGGCAGGAGAGAATGTATGTGAAATGATCAAAGAAGCCGATCAAACTGGGGGAACAGGAGGGACAGTAGGCAAGCTGCTGATCTTATGGGACTAAGAGGCAGTGTGGCCTAAAGGAACATGCAGACACATCCTGAGGTCTGCTGGAGTCTCCACAGGCCTCCTGCCTGCGGAATGCTTAGCTTGGTAACGCACTTTATTAGCGATCTTCAGGACATGGTGAGGAATGAGGCGAGAGTCCATGGAACAGGGACCAGCAGAGATAGGGTAGGGTAGTTGGGAGGTGGTATGGAAAACAGTGCAAGGAGCAGGAACCACGCATGGTAAGGGTGACACAGCAGGATCCCTGGGTGTGTCCACATTCTAGAACCTCAACTATTGCCACATCTGTCTGTCTAGACATCCTGGCAGCAGTAATGCCCTGAGAGCAAAGTGCCAGTGCCTAGGTCTGCTTGACACAGGACTGCCAGATTAAATGCAGCCCCAGCTCCATACAGGACATACTTTTTTTTTTTAGTACTAAAAATTATTTATCTGAAATTCAAATTTAGTGTCCTGTATTATTTGTAACCCTGTATTATCTGGCAACTCTGTGATGGGGACCCAACAGCTGGGTGCAGTTTAAGGTTTAGCATCAAATGTTAGCTTAGAAGGATGATGGAGGCCAAGACAGTGAGTTTAGGACTGACACAGCAGACAGCCCCAGTATATCCTGCTTCTGGGTTTGAATCCAAACTCCACCATTCAGTAACCATGTGAACTTGAGCAAGTTCCTGAATTCTATTTAATTTCTCTTTGTTTTGGTTTCTTCTTCTCTAAAATGGGAATAATAATAATTATAGCAATAACTTCCCTCAAAGTGTTGTTAAAAAGATGAAATGAGTTATTTGTGAAGTGCCTAAAACAGTAGCTCGGTTAGTTATTATTTTTGTAATTCCAATAACATCTAAAAATAATATTATTCCAACAATAATATCCTGATATCCCCACCCCCCTTGTCTCAGACATGGCCTACACAGTCCCGAGCCCTCATTCACGGCCACCTTGGCCCACCTGACACACTTCCTAGACACACACTCCCTTCTCTCCACAGCCATGGCTCCCATAGCTTCCTCCCCCTCCCCCAGACGGGGTCCTTACAGCCTCCACTCCAAAGTGACCCCTTTCAGCCCCTCCCCTCAGCCCCCTCCACCCCACCGAGGTGCCTGGAGGTGCCACAGGCTGATGGTGAAGGATGACGATGGTTCCACAATAAGGGGAAAAGGCAATTTCATCTTGATTAGCAGGCGATTTCTCTCACCGTAATAAGCGCGCTCCAAATAATTAGCGTGTTTTACGTAATAATGAAATTACAGAAATGCAGTCCACTTATTCAAACAACTCACCATTACCATATTTTTAAATATTAGACTTAATTAGAGTTTATCACTTCAGAGAAGTATGCGGACCGAAGATGTTTTTAAAAAAATCCTCATAAAGTGTTTATTAAGCGCTGGTAAAGCTGGGATAATGATGTGTTTGGAAATTAAGGCAATCAAACACTTACCGCCGCTCCTGGAGGCCAGGCATGGAAATGAGGCCATTACACGCCCATTACCCGCCAGCTCACAGCCACTTGGGGGCAGTGGGGTTGGGGGGGATGTGCCTGGCCGGGAGGGCATGGTGCCCGGAAACCCCTTTGCTAGCATCCCAGAACTGCCTGACCAGTAAGCACAGCATCAAACCCCTTATGTCACTTACAGTGCATTTGGCCACCAGGAACTCAACTCAGATTTGGCCAATGGACAGGATTGGTCCCAAATGCCAAAGATGATACCCAAGACCAACCCTTATCCAGACTCCCAGGCTTGGCAGGACATGTCAACTTCATTCAAACCCCAATACAGAATGAGGACAGAAACCACACTGGGTAGCCAGGGAGGTCCACAAGAAGAGGTGGAGGGAGGATCCCACCTGCTGGCTCCAGCCCTGCAGAGGAAGCTACAGGCCCAGACCAGGTGACCACTCCCAAGTCTCGGCCACACAGGAGGAGGTAGCTGGAGTGGTGGGAAGAAACTGAGGAATTGTGCTGTGAGCCAAAGAGACAGAAGAGTCAGGCGCCAGGCTCAAGACAGACATGGGGCCAGAACCTGGATCAGGAAAAGCAGGCAAGAACGGTGGCAGGGACAGTGGCTGGTGGCTCCGGGCCCCATTTATCCCGGTGAATAACTAATTCTAGAATTTATAGTGCTGGGTTTTTGTTCTGTGGCCATTTATATCTGCGAGGGAAGGAAATGAAGAGGCAGCACGGACGCCACATCTTTCTGTGTTATTGCTTGTCTGCCATTTGCAAATCATTATTAATTGTGGGCCCTGGTGGCAGGCTGGGTGGGGGCCGGGCTGGGTACATCCACATAGCTCTTCATCAAGGACCCCAGCCGCTGCCCCAGAGAGCCAATTACCCCGCCCTGATTGGGATCAGATAAAGAGGGAATTTTTACAAATTAGGGAATAAATAGAATTTCCACACAGGGCGCGGGCAGGACCTGAGAGGCTATAATGAAAAACCATCCGTCACCATCAGTGCGGCCTGGGCACGCAGCCCCGGCACTCCCTCCCTTGTGGGCTCGCCCTAATGCTCAGGGGCCTGGGCGTACAGGTCTAAGGACACCCCCAACCCTTAGGCCTGGAAGCGGGAGCGAAGTTCTCAGGGGGTGCATACACCCTTTGGGCTGAAGATGCTTGGGCCCTAGCTCTGGCCTGGCCCTAATGCTGCCTCTTCCTTTCCCTACCGCTTCCTTCCTCAGGCTCTTGGGAAGGAGACTGAGGCAGTCCTGAGAAAGACCAGAGTTGGGGACCATAGGGCAAAGACCACATCCATGTCCCCACAGCCATGGCAACCCTAGGGCAGAGCCCCAGCCCCATGGACCACTCACTCGACTCCCATTAGCGCTCCTCCCCTTGGATCATTAAATATGTATATCTTATTACACGCCTTGTTAGAGTATCGAGCTCTATTGACTGATGATAAATCCTGAGCCTCGTCCTGGCCATAAATTTATCTGGAGATGATGAAGACTCAATAATCTAGTCAGGCAGATAATATCATCGGGCCTTAAAAAAGATCATTACATTATATGTCAGAATTAAAAGTGAAATACGCCGTAGTAACAGGGCGGCTGCTCTGGCCATTACAGAGGATGCCCGCCTCCCCCAACTCAATCCCAGCCAAGGCCCCATCCAGGTAGAGGGGCCAGGAAGCCTCACCTTCCTCCTGGTCTGGGATGCCACAACTAGAAGTGCCAGGTTATAGCCAGATCACCTATGGCCAAGTAAAGGGAACCCAGCCAGGGAGGGGTTGGCTACTGAGAACAGCTGAGCTGATCTGCCATACCTGGCAGCCTCATCAGTCTTCTGGGCCCTGTAGTGGTTCCAATAGGAACATGTCAGGGCCTTACCCTCTTCCAGAATGGCCTGAACTACCAGGACAGATTCCTTGTAAAATGAGGATACTGAGATACAGAGAGGTTATGCCACTTGCCTGTGCTGCCCCAGGTAGCTGGAAAGTACCAGGACCTGTGACCCGGCCCCAGACCCATGTACCAGCAGACTATCTGGAGACTTTCTTGTGAGCACGTGCTATCAATCCAGACCATGGCCACCTCCCTCCTGAGAGACCTGCCTGCCATAACCTCTATATCCTGACCTTTTGAGAAATCTTGTTGCCAGCCTCTTCATTCTTTGACTTTAGCACTAATAGCCTTCTCCATTGTATCTAATTTCCACCCATATTCACAGTAACACACTCAACCTTTTAAACATCCTACTACTCTTCCTTTGAAATATTAAATCCAAATATCCCTGGTTTCTGACAATAACAAGGTGCTTGACAATCCAAGTGCTTGGAGACCAGGAGTGTTTTGAATTTTGGATTTTTTTCAGATTGTGCAATATTTGCATATACATGAGATATCTTGGGGATGGGGACCCAAGTCTAAACACAGAATTCATTTATGTTTCTTCTATACTTTATGCACATACCCCGAAGGTAATTTTATATAATTGTTTATATAATTTTGTGCATAAAACAAAGTTTTGATGGCGACCCATCACATGAGGTCAGGTGTGGAATTTTCCACTTGTGGTGTTATGCTGGCAGTCAAAAAGTTTCGAATTTTGGAGCATTCTGGATTTGGGATTTTCAGATTAGGGATGCCTAACCTATCTGTATACTTTTTTTTTTTTCACTCACTGAAACCTTAAAATTTATACCCTTACTCTCTCCATATGTATCGTCTCTCCTATATTCACATTTTTCCTTGCCCACTTCTTTTTCTTTGAATTAGAATGTTACTCTGTCACCCAGGCAGAAGTGCAGTGGCTTGGTCATAGCTCACCGCAGTCTCGGCCTCCTGGGGTCAAGCAATCCTCCTGCATCAGCCTCCCGAGCAGCTGGAACTACAAGTATGCCACCATGCCTGGCTAATTTTTTTTTTTTTTTTTTGGGTAGATATGGAGTCTTGCTATGTTACCAAGGCTGGTTCCACCTTCCCCAGCCTCCCAAAGTGCTGGGATTATAGACATGAGCCATTGGGCCCGGCCCTTGTTCACTTTTGATGATGTTCCCAAGTGCCACCACCTTCTGCCCTGTTGGCAGAGCCCACTACTCCTTCAAGTAATCAGAATTAATCCTCTGTTGTCTGAGCCATTTTTGGTGACCCGTTCTCCCTTGCCAGTCATTGACATAGGGATAGGCATGTGTTCTGGCTACTGAGACGTGAGGGTAAGTTTGCTGAAAGGCCTTCAAGGAAAATTTCTTCTCTCTTACGAAGACAAGCATGAGGGAAAAATAGTCCTTTATATTCTGCTGGATGTTTTCGTACCTGCACATAATGTCTGGGACTGCAGAAGCCATCTTCCAACCTTGAGGGGAGTTAGCCTATGAAGACCATGCTGAAGATGAAAGAAAACTGGAAACAAATCTGGGTCCCTGATAACATTGCTGAGATGCTGAATTAACCAACCTTAGGATCACCTTACTGCCGAATTTCTTTTGTGAGATAATAAATCCCCTTATTGTTTAAGATATTTAAAATTGGGGTTTCTTTTTCTTGCAGCTGAAAGTATACTAACTGATACAGAACGTAAAGGCAGGAAGGAGAATGACATAAGGAATGGACCTTACAACATAGAACTCACTGAATAAAGGAGGCAGGCCGAAGGACAAAGAGGACGCTGCTATTTCAGGCTGGGAAGTTGGTAACCCTTTTTTTCTTTTGCTCTCTTGAAACATTTGATCAAATTGTTTCTAGCTGTATCTCAGGACACAGGCTATGTTAGGAAAAATGCTAAAAGAATCAAGTTTAAACTAAAACCCCAGTGAAAACAGAGAGGGAAGAAATATAGCTTTACTAAGAAAGGCATTCTACGAGTATGGCTTGCAATATAAGTTGACTAAACGCCCCTCAGTTCCACAAAGTCATCAGACTCTTCAGACTTCTTCTTTCTTTCTGCCCTGCCATTCTCGGCATGTGGTTTCCAATCCTCAGACTATTTCATAGTCCAAAACAGCTGCTGGAGCTCCAACCATCAAATCCACATTCCAGGAAAAAGAAAGAGGGAAGGTGGGAAAAGGCAAGAATAGCGTATTTCCCAGCTGAGTTGTTTCCCTTTAAACATCATCCCTGGAAGTCCCAGACAATACACTTCCTTTTGTTTCACCAGCCAGAGCTCAGAGACATGGCTGTACCTAGCTGTGTGGAAAACTAAAAAAGTAGTCTTTTAACTAGGTACACACTGATTATTACACAGGGGTTCTATAATTATACAGGGGTTCTATTTAGTGAAAAAGAAGGGAAAAGTCATAGTTTCTGTCCTAGCAACATAACTGACATGTCTGCCTTTGGAGCCTGGATTGCACAGTCCATTACTTTTCAGTCTTTTTCTTGCCAATCCTCAACTCTCTTATTCCCTTTTCCTTATCACCCTTGCCTGGAAAAACCCAAAATCTGCCTTCTCTGTGCCTGCCACCTGGAGCGTGTGACTAGAGAAAATCCCAACCATATAGACTAGTGCCACTAGTGCCACTTACAAAATCAGAGTCATCAGCCTCAGTTGGGTATATAAAATTGCCCAGCCAATCTCCAGTGTTCCTGATCAGTGTGCACTCTCTCTCCCTTCAGCCCCAGTGACAATTTCAAGTTTCTCTCCTTTCCACAAATCTCAAATCCCCCGCCCTCAATATCACCACAAACCCCTCACCGATGCAAACAATCTTATCTTCTACTTCACAGGAGCCACATAGAAGCCACTCTTCTGAGTCTGCCCCAGTCCTCTTATCCTGTCACAAGAGAGGGCCAAGCCTGATGTCAATTTTTTTTTTTTTTTGAGATGGAGTCTCGCTCTATCACACAGGCTGGAGTGCAATGGTGTGGTCTCGGCCCACTGCAACCTCTGCCTCCCGGGTTCAAGTGATTCTCCTGCCTCAGCCTCCAGAGTAGCTGGGATTATAGGCTCTTAACACCACGCACCGCTAATTGCCTGATGTCACTTTCTAAGCCCATCCCTCCGCTCCACCTGGGTAGGGTCCAACCCAGAATCCAGGCCTTTTCAGGGTCCTTACATTATTGAGTACTCCTATTTCCACTGATTCAGCTTCACTTTTTTCTTCTGCATTGGCTCCTTCACATAAGCATGTAAATATATTAATTCTCTCCCATCTTGGGAGTAAACAAGTCTCCCTTTAACTCCCTTTTCCATTTGGCTAGTACCCAATCTCTCCTCCCTTTTAGAGGCAAACTTCAGAGTTGTTTATACTCAGTATCTTATTTCTTCATCTCCCGCCTTGCAATCTGATCACTGCTTTACCAACACTGCTTTCTCTAATGATCCCTATGACTCATGAGGACGAAGCTTTTCAGGTTTTGATTGATAGACAATTGGTGAACAGTTCACTCCTTAAAGCTCTCTTCCCTGGGCTTCAGTGGCCCACCCTCACTTTCCATGCAATTCTCCTTGGTTCCTTTGAACACTCCCTTTCTTTTGATCACCTCTTAGATATGGGTGTTGCTCAGAACTGTCATTGGTCCTCTTCCCTTCTCACTCTCCTTCCCTGGGCAAACTTTCCCCTCCTGGAGCTTTAATTACCATATATTTTCCAATAATTTCTAGGAGCTTTAATTACCATATATTTTCCAATAATTTCTAAGTCCATATTCCCATTACCACCATCCTGGTCCAGCCCACCATCATCTCTCAACTAGGTAATGGCAGTGCCCCTGCCAATCTTTCTTCTATGGTGTCCTATTAAACCACCAATCTGGTCATTTCATTCCCTGTCTTAAAACCCAGGCTGGGCGTGGTGGCTCAACGCCTGTAATCCCAGCACTTTGGGAGGCCAAGGTGGGCGAATCACGAGGTTAGGAGTTCGAGACCAGCCTGGCCAACATGGCAAAACCCCGTCCCTACTAAAAATACAAAAAATTAGCTGGGCATAGTGGCACCTGTAATCCCAGCTACTCAGGAGGCTGAGGCAGGAGAATCGCTTGAACCCAGGAGGCGGAGATTGCAGTGAGCCGAGATGGCACTACTGCATTCCATCCCGGGCAACAGAGTGAGACGCTGCCTCAAAAAACAACAGCAGCAACAACAACAACAACAAACCCTTCAATGAACCTGGAGCAGAAAAAGGACATTAATGGAAACACTGGTGAAATTAAAATAAGGCTTTTTTTTTTTTGAGACAGGGTTTCTCTCTGTTGCCCAGGCTGGAGTGTAGTGGCATGATCTCGGCTCACTGCATCTCCGCCTCCCAGGTTCAGGCAAGTCCCGTGCCTCAGCCTCCCAAGTAGCTGGGATTACAGGCGTGTGCCACCACACCCGGCCTAATAAGCCCTTTAATGTAGCATAGCACCAATGTTAATTTTCTGGTACTGATAACTGTATTGTGATTATGTAAGATGTTAACATGAGGGAAAGCTGGGTAAGGGATACATAGAAACTTTCCTACAAATATAAAATTAATTCAAAGTAAAAAGTTTAAGAGTCAAAAATTAAAACCACCACCACCAGCACCACCTCCAGTGGCTCCTCACCCCTCTCAGGACTGCTCAGCTAATCCCTATTAAGTTCAATATTGCCACCTTGCCTGACTCAGCTCCCAATGCATCCAAACCCCTTTATAAAAGTCTGAGTTCTGGACCTGTTTACATCTCTAGTCTCATCATTCCCACTCCCCTGTTGTACAGCCAATTTCAGGCTCATTTGCCCCTTGAGTTTTCAAATCCTCTGCCTTCTGCCTAGAAAACTCCCCACTTCTCACCTGGCTCATTGCCCTCACCTCTCAGGACCCAGGATTGCTAGTGCTTCCTCTAGGTGCCTTCCCTCCATCCTGCCTTCACGTTAGGAACCTCTTCTGTGTGCTCCCACAGCAGCCAATTTGCGTATCGTAACTGCCTCTCCTTCACCTCCTGCTAGACTATGAACTCTCTGAGGGCACAGATGTTATCCACAGAGACACGCAAGAAATACATACTGAAAAGAAGAAAGGAAGGACCAGAGGAAAAGAAAGAGGGGCAAGATTACAGGCAAACCAGCTCCAGCCCTGACATTTGCCACCCAAAGCCTTGACATGCCCAGGACCTGAAACCCTGTCATGGTCTTTGTCTCCAGCTTCCAAAGCCCTGAAGGTTTCAGACCCTTCCCCACCTCCATTCCCTTCTAGCATCTTGGTTTCCCCAGGACTTTGCTGTGCAAGGAGACTGGCTGGGACCTGAGCTCTCATCTGTCTGGCCAGCCTGTCCTGCAAACCCAGGCAGCCAGGGGTGGCAGTGGTGGTGCTGGGGTGCCCCAGTCCTAGCCAATGATGCCCTGGAGAAAGGCCTAGCTATGCCTATGGTCTCCGGGAAGGGGGGATGCCCTCCCTAAGCCCTGTCCCACCTGGTAAATATTTCATCCTCAAGCTGCTCAGCTAATCCCTATTAATTTCAATACCGCCGCCTTGGCTGGCTCAGCTCCCAATGCATTATTTATCCCCTTTGTTTGTTTGTCGCTAACAGGTGGGCCCCAGCGGAGGCGCTGACTGGGGACAAGCCCACTCTATCACAGTGTGGCTGTGAATTAATCATGAGGACTAATGGGAACCACCTCAGCTCCAGGCACTTCCCTAGCTGCCTCCCCTGCCCTGGCACCCAGGGGTGGGCGAGGGCCATCTCAACTCAATTTAACTCAATTCAATACAGCACATTTTATTTACTATCTGCCTACACGTGTCAGACACTGTGCTATGCTTTGGGGATATAAGCCGAATGAAACAGACATTTCTTGCCCTCAGGGAACTTACAGTCTAGTGAGGGAGACAGGCATTAAACAACTTTCAAACAGATAATTTCTTAATTACAACTGTGATTAAATGCTATAAATGGGGAGAGCAGGGTGCTGAGAAAAAGTACATGGGGAGACGGGGACTTGATCAAGTCTAGGAGTCAGGGAAAGCATCCCCGAGGAAGCAAACTTTAAGCTGAGCTCTGAGGGATGAGGAGGAGTTAATTAGGTTGCGGGGTGGGAATATGGGGCTCTGGGGGAAAATAAAGCCACATGGGAAGGCAATGAGGTAAAAGAAGGTATGACAGGTTCCAAGAGATGAGGGAGGGGCGTGGAGTGTGGGGAGCAGGAGGAGACTGGCTTAAGGGGGACAGGAGAGGCCAGCAGAGGACAGAGGCTGAGTCTGTGCCCAAGTAGACAGGGGACTTCCCCTAAGCCAACAAGGCTCAGAGTGGGGACTCTCTTCTGCCAAAATGATCAAGCTGTCCTGATGGATCACCATGGAGCCCTCCTGAACACAGGATTTTCACTCACCACCTCCCAAACACACACTCCCACTACTTCTGCCGACTTGAGCAACTGCTGATTTCTTGACTTTGTGCTTGTGGCCTTCTGAGGCTGTCCCTCGTGCTAGGCCCACCTCCTCCAGGGACTCCTGGAGTCCTACTTGCTCTTCTTGCCCACCCTTGAGGTGGTCAAGAGCATTAACCCTCAACTGTGCTGGTCAGGGGACTCAGGGGAGCGCCTGGCCCGAGGACTTGTGAGGAGACCTGCATGAGCCTCTCAGCACCCTGAAGGCTTAGGTGCTTCCATGGAAAAACAGGGCTGGATCTGGCACCTCAACCCTGTGGTGAAACCAGGAACACAGCTGGGAACATTGACCTGCCTCAGCCAAAAGTGCTCACTTCACCTCCCACGAAGGAGCATCTCTCACCTCTGAAGCCCTGGTACTGGCCTGGGCACCCAGAAGACCTCAGCAAACATTTTCTGAATGAATGACTGAACACAGGGAAGGCTCCATCATCTCCCACAATGATCCCTTTCCCAGACACTTCCCTCAGAAACTTTTCTGGAAATTTAAATAGATGAAGGAGCAAATATGGGCCAAGGATTTTACAGTTCTTGCTTCCAGTGAGCCTGACGGTTAGGGGCCAGCATCAACCCCATTTTAAAGAGGAAGAAATAGAGACCCCGGATGGGGAACGACTTACCTAGTAACACTCAACCTTGAAGGCATGAGCCTTAAACAGAATGAGGTCAGCCCGGCTCCAGGCTCCAGCATATCCAGAGATATGCTCCCTCTGTGGGCATTTCCCCAGGCACCCTAGCTCTCTAGAACAATCCTAAAAGGCACCTGGTTTATGAACTAGGTGTAGCTCTGCCAGGGCAGAGGCCTCACCGTGCACATGCTCAGGGTTTGTAATTCTATTCAAAGTGGCCACTTTGAAAATCCATATGTCTCCAGGCTCCCTGTACATCATGGTGTCAAGTCTTGGAGCAGAGGCATCCATCAGGGACTCCCGAAGGCCACGGTCTGCATGCCCACATGCCTGATCCCACCCACGTGCCTGGCCTTGGCTCCCGGCGGCCGGCAGCACTACCTTGTCCTGTGCACAGGCTCACTGTAGCCCTAGCCCGTCTGCTTGGCCCTGTCTTACACTGGCCTTAGACTCCTCTGGTTGCCCTGCCCCACCCCCGCCCCAGAATACCTCCTTGGCCCTACCCCGCCTCTGCTCTTCTCTCTTGGAGCCAGGCAGCCAGCACGGAGGCAGCCTCGATAACTCGCTAACGTGCTGCCCATGCTGTTCTTAAAAATTTATGACTGTGCAACATGAAAAATCCGGCTGAGGAGCCATCATTAGCGGTGCTGCCTCCCTCCCCCACCAGAGCCACCCTCGTAAATTGAGATTTATGGCTGCGGCAGGCGGGGCGGGGGCGTGTGCAGGCAATGAGGATGTTGGAGGGGAGACAGGGAAAGACCAATGAGGCAGCCGCGGGGCCAGGGGCTCCCCCCTGCGGCAGCTCCGGTTTATCGCAGGCCACAGTGATAATCCCTACAGAGAATAAGGGCCGGCCTGGGTGTCAGCACAGCGCAGCGCTAGATCCCGCCTAGCAGTGGGACTGGACAGGTCCGGAGGGGCCTAAACCAATCACCGGCTCCTTTCGGTGTATAGGGCCAGATTTTGAGGTGCCAGGTTCCAAGCAAAGGCCTCTGGGGAGGAAGCATCATCGCTGGGGAGATCACAAGGCCTGGCCACCAGAGTCAGCTTCTCCCACTGGAGTCAGCTTCTCCCACCAGAAGCATCTGGGTTGGGCTGACTGTTCTATCCCAACCCAAGAGTGATGGGGAGGCAGGAAGGATGCCTGAGAGCCTCCTCTCCCCTTCCTCTGGTAAGATGGGTCCGTGGAAGGGATATTCAGAGCAAGAGTATAGGCCTGAACCCCATCACACAGCCTCCCCTGACAGAGGCCAGGCTGGGGCTGAAAGGAAAAGGAGGTGATCCCACAGCCTGCATCCACCCTGCAGGAGGAGGGGAGGAAGAGTCCCCTCCTCCTCCTCCCCTGCTCACTTAGCCCTGTCAGCCAGGCCATTATGAAATTGGGGTTTCATTTACAGACTAATTAAACATTACAGCTTGTTCACAATTACAACGCGGGGATGAGGGAGTAACTAATTACGGAAGAAATGAGCTAACATTTATCTCTGCTCCCACCCTCCCTCTCCCCACTGCTGCCCCCTCCCCCCGCAATCTAGCTTCTTCCCACTCCCTGGTCACTACCAACTCTCTAAGCTTATTTCCTAGGGTGGGAGACTGGAAGAGGCCTAGTAACCCCCAGCCCTAGACATAAGATCTAACTGCTATTCTTAGCTATTCTGGGAGAGGGGCTGAGAACTCAGGGCCCTGTGGCAGGGGACAGTAGGTGCTTTTGTGCAAGACCCTGTGGGTATGGCCTGTGATGGTATGTGTGGCTATGATATCTGGTGTGGGGGTCTGCTCTG
Source organism: Theropithecus gelada (assembly GCF_003255815.1). Classification (NCBI taxonomy): domain Eukaryota; kingdom Metazoa; phylum Chordata; class Mammalia; order Primates; family Cercopithecidae; genus Theropithecus; species Theropithecus gelada. The sequence goes on from NC_037668.1 coordinate 72,115,635, forward strand.
GGGTGTGTGACAGTGCTGTGGGGCTGCGAGGCTCTACATTATCTCCATCTTGTGGCAAAAGGTCTTGATGCGACTGCTGCAGATCACTGTGTGATGGGATATGAGCGTGAATGAATCATGCCCTCAACCCTCAGCTCCAAGCCAGGACAGAAAAGAACTAAGCGGCTGCAGGAGGTGATGGTTAATGCAGGCCTGGGATATGGCCCTGAGAGCCCAGAGCCCAAATTCCCGCTGGGCAGCCCCATTCACTCTCCTGCCCCAGAAGCAAGAGGGGCAGGGTAACCCTGCCCAGGGGCTCAGCTGGCCTGGCCTTGGCCTCTGGCCAGATGCCCACTCTGGGGCCCAAGGAACCTCCTGGGGGCCTGGGGTGCCCCCTGTGGGCAGGAGTCCTGGGGTCTGGCTGGCCTGCTGCAGGGTTTAATAATAGTAACAGTGAGTGTAAGCGTTTCCATCCTTCCTGCCTTTGGGCAGAAGAAGAAAGGAAAGAGGAGGGAGAGGAGGGAGAGGAGGGAGCCGGCTGAAGGGAGGCTTTGAGGCCTCAGAACTCACATCAAACGGCAGGATCTGGGCCTAATTGTCTGACCCCTGCCCCTGCCTTCAATCAGCTCTGCGGCTCCCCGCCCGCCCCTTGCCTAACTAGCAGCCATGTTCTCCTCATTAGGACAAGCTCCCCTTGCACACGTGTCCCCGGACATGTCCCCAGCACTCCCAGCTCCCAGCCCTGCCTGGTGGGAGGGTACAGCAGGGACCCAGTTTTGGAGGGGCCTCTGGGACAGCTATACCCTCAGCCACCACAGCAGGCTGGCTTGGGCAACCCCAGCCCCTCTCCTTGAGATACACGGGCCTGGAGGCCATATGCTGGGACACACTCCTGGGCTGGCTCAGCTGCTGGGTACATTCTGTCCTCTGTGTGTCCTTCTTGCTACAGCCCAACTGTCTCAGACACACAGCTTCTGAAAGCAGGGCCTGTTTGATTCCAGTCCCCTTTGGCCTGGTTCAGCCTGGCTTGGGCTGGTTTAGCCTAGTAGGAGGTCTGAGTCAGGGTCTGTGTTCACAGGCTAGTAGCTGAATGAACTTCTCTGCCTACGGTACAAGGATGGCTCTTTTAAATGGATCCAGGCGTGGTGACATGTTGCGTGTCTACAGCTGGTGGAATGGCAGGAAAGCAGTACTCATGGTGGTGAAGAACTCCAACCCTAGACTAGGAGAGATCTGTGTTCCAATTCCTGCTCTCTCACTTCCTTGCTGAGCAGCTCTCAGTCATGACAACCTTCTGGAGCCTCAGTTTCCTCATATCCAGTAGAGATGACAGCCCTTATCACGGGGTTTGAGAATTCAGTGACAGAACAGATATAAAGCCCTCTGTACTAATACCTGGCACTCAGCAAACATAGAATGACACTGGTGTGATTCAGACCAGGCCAAATTCCCCTCTCCGCAGGCCACAGGCCCCACTTTGCCCAGTGGGGCCTATGCCTGGTCAGTAATGTCCAGGATGGGAGAAACTACGAGGAAGGGTCCAGAACCCTGCAGAAGGAGAGGGGCAGCCCCAGGGGGCACAGCTAATGCCGAGGACACAGCACCTATGCTGGAGCCAAAGCATAGGGAGGGATGTCCCACAGTAGTTGCAGGTGGAGGGGCAGGGCCAAGCTTAAGGAATGTCAGCTGGCATGAGGTCAGATGGGGTGGGCCAGCAGGGCTGGTCCATGAGGTGTGGACTGCTCCATGAGTACTGTGGGCCTGAAAGGAGGGGCTGCTGTGAATGCCACTGGAGTGAAGGCTGGCTGTGCTGCTCTAGGGACTGATTCTCAGGGTACCAGGGACTGGGGGAGGGGCTGGCCTGGTCTGGGCCCTGACATTGTCTCTCACCTTAAACCAGTGGTAATGACTTGCAAATATTGATGAAAACACAAACTACAGAGATTGTGTTTTTCGGGGAGTGAAGGTGGGGAGAGGGGATAAGGAGGAAAATAAACTGAAATGAAGTCCGGTTATCTCCCATCTGTGGCTGCTCCTAATCCCCCAACCCAAAGGAATCCAATGCAGTCCCTTATCTGCCCTGTCAATCACTCAATCACCGCCCAGTGCTTGGTGGGCACCGCACGCCCTCACACACACTCAAACACATGCTCACACATGCACACACACGCACACACTCCAGTGACTCTTGCTCTAACACTCCCGCCCACCCCCAGCCCATTACTCCTCTGAGTAGGAGCAGCCAGCACGCGGGTCCTGCCAGATGGATGCAATTTGCATAATATCAGCAGCGGAGGCTGCAAGATCACCAGGGGTCAGGGCGCTGACATCCCCACACAGTCTATCTGCAAGTGCTAATTTGGCCGGCATTGATCTGTCTTTCTGATTTCTTTGTCATTTAAGTCTGCGATGGTTTGACAGGAGATACAGAGAGAGACAAGGGAAGATGAGGCCGGGGCCTGGGGCTAGGAAGGTGGGGAAACAAAGATTGTACTTCCTGAAGAATCAAACACACAGAACACATACATACATACATACATACATACATACAGGAGAACCTTCCTCCATCCATCTGTCCATCAACTCACCCATCCATCTAGTCATTCTTCCATCTATGGTTGCTAGTGAAGAGTAGTCTGGTGTCTGTTAAGAACCAATTCCTCAGATGTCTCTGGGGCTCCAAGGGGGTCAGCTCAGGGAGGAAGGAGCCAGCACCCTCTCCCAAGGCACTATCCAGGCAGGCCAGTGTAGACCCTGTCAATGACGGGGGAGTTAACCCTTCTCATGACCATCCACCTCCCTGGCTTCTCACATTCTTAGGTCCACACCAGAAAGAACTGGATGGGAGGGGGCAGTAGTGTTGGGGAAGCAAACACTCCACTGTGCTCTGCCCTTCCCCATAAGGCAGCTGGGCTGACTCCTCCCCTCCCAGCCCTGAAGGTGGCCAAAGCTAGGGGAAGTGGGCAAGGTACCTCTCTGGGACAAATGGGGAGAAGGACATCAAGGTCTGTAGAGGTCTCACATCGACGCATCACCACTCAGATCATCTGAAGCCCAGAAGACTCCACGAATCTCGCTGATTCTGAGGCTCTCTAGCTGAGCCAGAAAGTCCCACATCCTATCAGATCTAAATGCTACCTCCTGAACCCTCAGCCAAGGTCCTCACATTCTTCCTTGCCTTGGGTGGGGGGTCCCCCACAGGAATGGGGACACTGCCAGGCTAGATGTCATGGAGAAAGGGGATGGGAGGAGAAGACTGCAGCTCTGGGAAGCAAGAACCCTTTGCAGAGAGGTGGACATGGTCATTCTGTCAAGGGATGCAGAGGGGCTTGAGGCTTCCCAGAGGTGCAAGGCCCCCTCCCCCAGGCCACAGTGGCTCTATCTTGGTACCACCCCCTTTCCTTGCCTATGGCAGCAGGAATAGGGTGATCAGAAGGAACTCCCTGCTGGGCAAGAGGGGGGCTGGCGTTTGGTGTGTGCTAATCCCGGGCCCGAGGTCTTCAGAGGGACCCGGGAAACTTCAAGGAGGCAAGGCAAAGCTGTACTGCAGACGAGCTCATTAGCCAGCACCCCCCCGCCCCCCCCAACGAGGAGGAGGGCGGGCAGCCCAGTGAGCGTGGCGGCAGAGGCGGCAGAGAAAAGGCTGTCACTGTCCTTTCTTCCTTTTGGTACAAGCGTCTCCCTGAGCCGACGATTCTCCCGCAGTGACACCTCTCACGGGCACTAATGAGATCCATGTCACAGAGCTAATGCGTTCTGACTGGACTCTTGATAGACACCCCACTCCTTCAGGGGAGACCACAGGCCAGCCCACTGCCCCCCTGGGGGCCAGGCCCCCACCCTGCCACCTTCCAGCCCAGCTCTCTTGCCAAACAGTTCTGGGTAGCAAGCTCTTGAGAGTCCACTTGGTTTCTGGCCATGCCACCTGTACCACAAGCCTCACTGGGATCCTTCTCCATCCCAGAGCAGAGGGGCCAAGCTCCTAGGCAGGACCACCCAGCCAGGCATCAGGGAAGGTTCCAGTTACTCTCCTAGCCAGCTGAAACCAGCAGTAGTCTGTGGGGCCTCCAAGTTACAACAGCAGGTGAGATTTTACTGACATTTCCTGTGCAGATTTCCAAAAAAGAAGGGAAGGAGGCCCAGGCCCTGCCCTTAGAGAACCCAAGTACGTAGGGCCAGATCATTACCTCTGACAAATTATAATAGGGCCCAAGTGTGTGTTTTGAACACTCATACTGGGAGGGCCAGGGATTCCCAGAGGAGGTGGCCCCTGGAAGATTAGCAGAATTTTCCTGGGCCGTGAGGTAGAGAGAGAACTGAAATCACAAAGAACCGTCAGGGCCAGAAGGAGGTCAGATGCCAACAGTTGCAGGTCCCTGGCTCAGGGTGACTGTAGCAGCAGAGAGGGAGTGGTGATGCTGCCTTTGCTTTCTTCCTCAGCTGCTGCTACTAAAGCTCTGCTCAGGCCTGCATGTTTCACTTGACACTGAGGGAAATGAGGGAAGCGAGCTTGTTTTCTTCCACATCGTCTCCATTGGTAGCGCATAGCCCAATACCAAAAGGGTGCTTCATAGTTCCGCAGTGATAACACAGGCTCTGCACTCAGATGGGCTTGGGTTTGAATCCTGGCTCCTCCATCAACTGGCTGTGTGACCTTAGGCAGTTCACTTCACTGAGCCTCAGTTTCTTCATCTATAAAATGGGAATGATGATGCCTGCCTTCATAAGACTGTTGTGAAAACTGAATTAGTTAATAGAAAGTGCTTCCAACTAATGTGAGTGCTTACTGCCCCTTTGCTGAAATGAATGAAGGACCACTCAGCAGTCCCCTGTGGAGGCTGCCCTCCCTCAGAGCCTGTGGTCCAAACCAAGGATGCTGACAGAGACCATCGGCAGCCCTGGAGTCGGCAGTTCTAGATGCATGCAGGCCCTACTCACCACAACCTGCTCTGGCACCAGGCTGTTCACCAGGCTCCCAAGGCAAAATCTGCTACCGCAGAAGGAAGTGCCCTCCCCTGACTATGACGTCACGCTGACAAGCCTCCAGCAGCCTTTCTGCCCAGTGCTGCACCACCTCCGGACCCTCCTTGGCCATCCCTAAACCCAACTTCACCTTCAGTCCCCAGGGCCAAGCCCACAACTCCACTTGTGAGCTCTGTGGGGGCAGAGCACTGTGTCTGCCATTGTTACCAATATATTTCTAGCACCTACCATGGTTCCTGATGTATGGTAGGTCCAAGATAGTGTGTACGGAATGAAAGAAAGTTTTACCTGGTGTCCTACCTCTATTTCCAGGGCCGATGCACTCTTGCTTACCTTGCTGCCCCTCCCCTTCAGCCTCCCTATCTGCAGTCTCTCCTCACTAGTCCTTCCCCTACAAACTATGAGCATCCTCTGACTGAAGCCAACACTGACCATGTAACTCCCCTGGCCAAAACACTCCTACAGCATGCACAACCATCCTAGTAGCCCTCTCCCCTATGGCCTGAGCCCCTTCCCCACACCCATCACCCCAAGCCTGCCTCTGTGCTCTCTCAGCACCTTCACACCACCCATGCCACACTCCTGTGGCACTGCAGGAGGACTGAGCAGACCCTGGACATGGCTCAGCTGTGGGATCCACAGCACCCTTGCCTGGCAGCCACCCAATGCTGCCTCACCCCCCACCAGCCAATACACATACCACTCCCCATTCCAAGCTGGCAGCTCCTCACACAGTTAATTAGCACCATGTCACTAAGGACCAGCCTGAGTGGCCAGTGACAGGAGCTGACCTCTGACCCCCAGGGCTGGGAAGCAGTCCACATCAAACTCTTACAGCGCGACCCTTTTAGCACGCACAGTAACTAGGGGCATCGCCAGCTGAAGCTCATTAAAGCTGTCTCTTTGGTGCGAGGGCCATTAACCTCACTGCTCAAAACCCACGCCTCCCCTTCCCCGCCTCTCCCAGCCCAATTAATGCCCTATATCCTCCCTCCCTTCCAAGCACCCTCACCCACACCTCAGAGCCAGCCTGGAGGTGGCAGGGCAGCCCTCTTCATTCAAAGACTACAAAGACCAAGTGTCAAGAAGCCCAGTATCCTAGGGAGCCCCTGGTGCTGGCAACAGAGGAGGGAGCCCCTTTAGCCCCACAGTGTGCCCAGCACTGCATGAACACTTTCCCAGGGGACTCACTGAGCCTTCCCAACAACCCAGAGAGGCAGGTGGCACTGTCCTTCATCTACGGTCACAGGGTTCTGGGTGGAAGAACCAGAACTACTTCTGGCTCCAAAGCCCTTACCTCCATTGTCACTCAGAGCCTTGGGCTGCCCCATGGGGCCCACCCAGATAAAGAAACCACCTTCTCTGAAAAAGCAGGGGATACCTCAGAGGTCCTAACCTAGGGTCAACAGGTGAACAGACAACAGGGGCATTGCTGAGTCTCAAGAAGCACAGAGCGGGAACAAGGAACCCCTTCTTCTCAAACACACACCCTGGGACAGATGATAGAAGGGGCACCCAGATAAAGTGTATGTGGGGTGCATTAACCCTGGCTGTCCCTAGCCCCCAGCCAGTTCTTCCTTCCGTGGACCAATGCAAGTCTTCTCACTGGTCCTCTTTGGTTCCTCCCTTTCCCATCACTCTTTCATTGATTCATTTACTCACCTACTCATTCATTCAACCACCCACAAGCATTTATTGAGCACCTACTAAGAACTAGTTTTGTGCAACACAAACTGCCTCATTGATTCTGAACCAGAGCTTTGATCACATCATTCTCTCACTCACAAACTTCCTATGTCTCCTCAAAACTGCAGGAAAAGTCCACACCCTTTAACCAGGCATTCAAGGCCCTGCTTATGTCTCTGATTATTTTCTAGCTGTTTCCTAACCCAAATTTGCCACTTCAGTCATGGGAAGCTTCTTGTAGGTGTCTGAACTTGTCCTCAGCACACTGGGTTTCTCATGCCCACAGGCCTTTCTACTGAGTCCTCCTATCTAAAATACCCTCCCCCCATTTTTCTGACTACCAAACTCCTATTCATCCTTCAAAGATTCCAATTCAAGTGTCCTCTTCTATAGGAAACTTCCTGCTGACCTCCCAGGCATATTACCCTGCTGGGTTTGGCATCTTCTCTAGATTGTTTGGAAAATATCTATGAGAGGGAACATCAGTTATGGTGGAGTACCCCCAGTTCCCCAGGCCTGTTGGTCACTTCCTCTTAGCCTGGACCCTGGGAAACCCTTGAGATGTCCCAACAAGAACATGGGGGCATCCCTCCTGGGGTGAGATGCCCCCAATATCACTACCTCTTAGTGAGAGGTAACTGAAGAAGTAGAAGCTACTTGGCAACTAAGGAGAGGGAAAACCACCTTTGGGGCAACCCATGTATTTTCCATCACGGCCCTTAGTACCCTGGGTGGCAAGCACCTACTTCAGGCAAGTCCCTGTCTCTTCCCAGGATGTGAGCTCACTGAGAACAGAAACTTGTACTCAGTGTGCCCAGGATCCACAAGGCACCAGTGAATGTCTGGAATGGATAAATGGTCTACTTTGAAGGAGGTGACTGGGTCCTTCGGACCTGGTATTCTCTCTCCAGTTCCCCCAACAATGATGCGACCCCAAAGGCTCACAGGTTGTGGTAATGTCAGAGCACTGCCCAGAGACACTCTGGCTCTTCCCCACTTGGAATAAGGCCTATGCCTGGTCAGGTGCCCCACCTGAGAGCATGTGCATGCACACATGTGCATATGCAAACAAAATAAGATACACAGAACTGAACAGACACACTTGACAGATACACACAGAGACTGGTAGCTGCTTCCACACAGACTCATGCCCTCAGAAAAATACAGATATACTGTTAACATGCCCCCCAACAGACATGTATAATCATGGACACATTATACTCTCAGTCTGACACAGAGACATACAGCTAAAGGTGTCACACATATGCAGACACACAGATACAGACAGATATGTATTCATACTGATAGATCAGAAACTAAAAGAGCCTCCAACTGCCTGGAATCGTAGCCACTCCAGTTCCCTTCCAAACAAGAATCCCCCTGAGGGTATACCCCCATTTGGTACCCCAAGTGGCCCGCCTCAACCCAGGCACCGCTCAATGGAGGCTGCTGCTCCTGCGGGGGAGTCAATACCCTGTGGACGGAGTCATCGGTCAGAAGGACCCCGACTAATTAAAAGCTGGTGAGGTTTAAATAATTCATCTCCTTAACTCCCATTGATCGTCCAGTTTAGTGGCCACAGACTTGAAACAATATTAAACAGCCTCCTCCAGCTCCACGGGGGGTGGGTAAGCTGACATGTCCCCACCCGCTGAGGACATTGCCCACTAGAGATGCAGCCAGTGAGGGGGGACCTTGGCCTGAGTCCAAGGCCACCTGTGACTCACCAAAAGCCCAGACCCAGCCTCCTCCAAAATACCACTTTGAGTGGTGCCTTCCAGTGGTCCCATTCAGTAATTTTCTCATTCCACTCGCCTTCCGCCGTTCCCCCAGCTATGTAGAGAGCCCTGTTGGGGCACTGAATGAGCCATGGAAACTCTCTGTGTGCCTGGGGACTGGGGCATGCGGGCAAGGGACGATGGATGGAGCTGCCAGGGGAATATGCGAAGGGACTGACCAATGCCGCTGTGGGGCCGGCCTATGTGTTGCAGGCTGAGACCCTTGTTCATGTCTAGAAGTCCATTCTTGGGCCAGCAGCCCATGGCGAAGCTGTAAGCCTGGAAGACAGGAGGCAAGTGGTTAACGGAGGCCCTGACCCTCTGAACCAACCCCACTCACAAGGTCTTCCCCCCGACCCCCCAAATCTTTCCAACAAGGAATCCCTCTCACAATGCCATCTCGTGAGAATCCCTTCTCCACCCAGGTCCTCCCGCAACCCAGCAGAAAGTCCCTTCCTTCTCCAGAGTGCCCTTTCTCCTGGGCTTCTCCCCATCTGAGTCCCTGGCCCTCACCGGGTGCCCCTCACCAGAACTCCTCTCTAAGGAGTTCCCATTCACTAGGCTCCTCCTTCTCAGGAGCCCTCCTCTCACAAGGGCACACCTGTACCATGCACACCTCCTTAGGATCTCCCCTTTCCAGATCCCCCAGCACTTTGCTGGGCCCCCTCCTCACAGTACTACTGTTCACAAAGACTGGCCTCAGGCAGGACCTTGGAAACCAGCACATCCAAGCTGCACTCCACAGACAGAAATGTTGAAGTGACAGCTGGCTAGCAAGGTGCCACGGTCAAGGTGCTTTTGCCCACAAGCAGGCCAGGCTATGGAAGGCTCTGGGAGTTTTGTGGGGGCTCAACTGAGGAGAGGAGTAAGGTCACTTGGTCAATTCAAGCAGCTGGGAGGGGAGTACATGGGGCGTGTGTGTGTGTGTGTCTGTGTGTGTGTGTGAGTGTGTATGTGTGTGTGTGTGGTGGGGGGAGCAGATGCTCTGCTGAAGGTCAAGTGCTCACTTATGCATATTCAAAGCGGCCACCCATCGATCTGTACTTAATTGTTTTCCTGGGGTTGGGGAAGGAAGTGCTGGGGGCATCGATCTGCTCAGGCCCCAGCACTCCACTGCCTCCCCCTCCATCCCCTGCCCTCACCACCTGGCTGCCAGCAACCTCCACCTGGGGGGGCGGCACATGGCAGGGCAGGGGCAGCGCCTTCCCTTACAGTCCCTTTTAGCCATGACTGACCTGACGCCACAGATGAGGAAACTGAGGCCCAGAAAGAAGAGACTTAACATAGGTTAGATCACTATGAAGTAGCCGAATAGGATTTAATTCCTGCTCAGCCTGTTAACCAAATCCTGGGCTTCTCCTGGTGGGCCTGGTAGCTAGTCAGGCTTTCAAACATTACCCACACCTCACTTTAGAAGTCCGCAAACACCAGGCCGCCCTTCTACCAGTGGCAGGACAGCATGCAGGGCGGTGGTCAGAATAAAGCTTGGGTGAGTTTCCAGAAGTTGGATGGGGGTCCAGTGATGGAACCAAAGTGACTGCCAGCTGTGAGCAGATGAGCACTGCAGTGGTCCAGCCCTTTGCTAGTCCCAGGAGGTCTCCATCCCACTAACACACAGGGGAGAGCACCCAGCACAGGGTCAGAAACACAAAATGGGAGGCTGCAAACAGTGCCTGTGCCAGGGCCCAGGGCCCAGATTCTGTGTCCACCCTTCCTTTCCAGCTGCAGGAACCAACACTCCAGCCCCATGGGTACTAGGAGAGAGTGTACTTAAACCTTAGCACCCTCTAAAGCCATTCTCCTTGACCACAGAGGTACCAGCCACAGCCCAACTTCCCAGCCAGCCTTCCCCCACCCTTTCCCAGGCCACAGCTGAACCCACAAATCAGGGGCTGAGTGTGAGGCTCAAGGACAGGGAAGAAGATGCTGGCCCAGAGCCAGGGCAGAGCTGGGATGGAGGCAGTGAGGGAAGCAGCCAGTGGGCGGTGCACAGTTAGAGAAGCCACTGAGCCTGGTCAGGGCTGAGGCTGGAGCGCAGTGGGCCAGAGAGCAGTGGCGGCCGCTTTTCAAGTACTTTAAAATCACTTACAAAGGCCGGATTAAACGATCAGAAATTCCATTTAATAGGACAAATAAAGAAATAACAATCTACTCTATCAGCCTGGAGAAGGCGAGCTGGATGGGTTTTTTTTCCCCCTCTAAAAAGGAAAACGGGAAGGAAGGGGGAAAAAAGAAGGATAATGTGTGTTTACTCAAGCAAAGAAAAAAATATTTAAGTGATGTCGGGGAGAAGATTGCAGTAACTAGTGAAGAATAACATCGTCTACTTTGCTGTCAAATCACACCCGAATTTCAGTAATAGATTCTCGGCTGACACTCAATTCAATTCGAAGGTGATCCTGCTTTATCCCAGCCCATCAAATATTAAACACTTGCATTAGCAGGTGCTGCCGCTTCCCGGCTTAAAGCGACGGGCGGGCGGCAGGGCTGCCGGGGCCCCTCCGCTCTGCTTATGGCTCGGGGACAGGGCAGCTCAACGTTATCTGCACGTCATCCTGAGTCTTATCGCAGTTAAGTGGGAAGACCACTTCAGATAACATCAGATGCTTGCCCCGCCGCGTCACCGTGATTAGATTATTATTGTAATTATGACTCCCCAAGATCTTCCACAGACTGGGATGCGTGGAAGGGGGACGGAGAACAGCAGAGCCCAGGAGGGCCAGGCTGGACCAGGGAAAGCTGGGCCCCTGGCAGGAAAGCAGAGGTGCCAGGCAAGGCGGCAACCCGGTCCTGCCTGACGGATGCCTTTCAGGAAGGGCAGTCTGGCTTGTCAGAGCGAGGGCGAGATGAATTGGTGTCTCCACTGTGGCCACGGGTGTCATGCCGCACAGTTTCATATTCCCAGATAAGGCGTGATAACCAATTGCTGCTGTGACATGGCCTCATCCAGCACTTCCTCAGGGGGGCGTGGGGCGGGGGAGGGGGCGGCGCATGCACATGGGTCTGCCAAGCTCCTAATAAGAGGGATTTAATTTTTACAAATGCTGCTTCCAGCGGGGCCTTCACATACCAGCCAAAGTCCAAAAACGATATTAAAAACGGTTAATTAAAACTGCTCTCCCTCAGCCTGGCCTCTCCCGCTGTTGGCCCTGCTGAGAACCCTGGCACGTCTTCCCCAGGTACTGACACGTGCACCTGCAGAGCCTAACCTTCTGATGTGACCGCCAGCCTCATGGGGCTGCCCTAGGCATAATACCAGGGCCCAGCACCTCATGCTCCCCCCAGCTCCTGCCATCTTGGGTACTGCTCAGGCACAGCCAACAGATGCAGATAGCTGCCCACAAAACATCGGTGGTCCCACAGCAACCTGTGCTCCTGCCAACATATGGTCTGGATCCTTACACCTGCTGCTCCTCTGTACCTAGACTCATTCGTGCCCACCACTCACTTTTAAAGCCCACGCCTCTCCCCACCAGATATTCAGGCCATGGAGTGGCCCAAGCGCATATATGCTGGCACGCCACACATGCATCGGACTTGCCCTCGAGTGACTCTGCCACCCTTCCATGACTTGCTCCCTCCATTCGCCCTCCTTAAGAGATTGTATCTGTCTACAAATCTCAGCAGAGACCTTTCTGGGAGCCCTGATCAGGGTGAGGTGTCATGGGCTATGTGTCAGAGATTCCGGCTGAGGAGCCAAGGCCAGCCAAGGCTGGCCCCACCACAGCAGGAGGATCAGCAAGACTGAGCCCTGTGGATTGCCCACAGGGGACAATGAAGACAAGCACACCCCGGTGAGATTGGAGGAGGCTAGGAAAGCTTCCTGGAGGGAGTGGTGCTGGCAGGCTGGGAGGGTTTGACAGGTGGCAGGGGACTATAACATTCCAGACAGAAGGCACAGCAAAGACAAAGGAAAATGGCATGAGCAAGCACAATAAAGGCTTGGGTGTGGCTGGGACAGCCAAGTTAGAGAGGGGAGCGACATCTTAAGGCACTGCCTCTCAACTCTGTGTACCTGGCAGCAACATGGCATCAAGGGGCCTTGTGTCCATCCCTTTACTCCTGCCTGCTCCCTCTCACTGCTCCCTTCCCTCTCCTGCCAGCTTGGGGGAGTGGGGGTATGGGGCCCAGAAGCTTTCTGACCTTCATCAGTGTGGGGCAGGAATCTGATTTAAGAGCTCTCTCAAAGAACTTGTGCCCAAGCCTGTTTCCCAAAGCTGCTTCCAAATCCTCTGGGTGCCACTTCTTTGGCTGCAACTCTCTCAGCCATCAGGGTCCACCTGCCCAGCTATGCACAGTCAGCACCTAGCCCCTGGGGTTCCCAGCCAGAGGGTGGGGCAGGTAGGAGGATGACTGAGGAGCTCCTGAGTCCTGTCCAGGCCACGTACTGATACGAGCCACAGGGACAGGTGGAACTGGCTGGGGTGAAAGATGCTAGGCCTACCAAGTCAACCCACCCCAGCCCTGTGCCAGGCAGGCACGCACGCTTCCCTTCCCCTGGGCTGCTGCAATTTCCATGCGCAGGGAAGCAGGTGCCGAGCTGTTCCCGGCTGGCTCTCCTCTCTCGTGGCTCTGCCCGCCTTGGCTGCTGCCCCATTAGCTTAGTGGCCAGCCATCTGCGACGGGCCTGCCGCATAGCCCTGCTGTAGGCGCGGCGGGTGGCCCCCTGTGTAACAGGGAGCTTTGCCATTAGCGCCTTTAATATTCTGACACCTCAGCACAGCCTGCTATTACATGCAAACGCTGATCGCCCTGTGAAATTACATTGCTAGGCCCGCGCGAAATGGAATCGTGTATAATCAGCCTCCTCCATGCACTGTCAGTCCCATCACAAACACGGCGCCCGGCGGCTTACGGGGGCTTAGCAGCTGCGACAAGTGTATTGGGTTTAATAGATGAAGTAGCCCTCATCGGCTGCAGCATCAGCTCCTTCAAAGAGGAAAGAAGAGGCCTCAGCAGCTGCTATGGTGTCTCTGCCCACCCATATACTACCTACCAGGACCATGAGAGCAGGGTGGACACAGTGGGAAGGGCTGTGGTTGGGCTAAAGGGCTAGAACCCAGTTCAGGCGCAGATAGAATAGGCTGCTCTGCAACTTCCAGAAAACCCAGAGTTTCGAAGCCTGTGCTAGCACATTCAGCCTATCCAGCCCACCTAGAGGTGAGGAGGAGCAGGCTTTTAACCATACCTCTGGATGACTTGTCACCCTGCAGGCGATTGCTCAAGACTAGGAACCAAATCAAACCAACTGCCATTCCCCTAACCTCCAAGAGAGATGAAGCTGTGATGGTGATACTCCAGAGGATAGGGGAGAGAAAGTCTGGCAGACACAAATACTACCTAACTTTCTATCCTGACCAACATTTCCACAGCTGGCGAGCCAAATACCTAAGGCCACAGGTAAACAGTAGGGTGGAGTACACCACATATACTTACGGCACACCCAGCAGCCCATGCCTCATAGAAAGGCTCAGTTCTGCCAGCTATTAGCACTATAACTTTGGATGAATTATTAAACCTCTCTGAGTCTGTTTCTTGTACTGCAAAATGAGATGACAGTACTTTCCTCCAGTTATATCTGAGATCACCCAGGACTACTCACTCCCACTGCTACCTCCAGATATTTTTGGTGCCATTGCTCAAAATGCACCTTGCCTTTGAGAATACAGTTCCCTCTCCCTTTCCCAGGGAACCCTTTTCCACGTTCAGCCTAACACCAGTTGTGGCAGAGTGTATTTTCCTGTGATGGGCTGCAACACTATCTACCATATCTCACTTTCACTGTGACTTTGACATACCTACCGTCAAGACTAAGTCTATGTCACCACCATCCCTGCCCTTCAAGACTACTGCAAAAATGCTTAGGCAGCTTCCACCTCAATCACTGGAAAGTTTCCCTGCAGTCTGGGGCTGCTGTGTTAAGTAATGAGACTGCCCCAAGGTAGCCATGCTGTGAGGAAGCCCAAACTAACCCATGCAGAGAGAACAGAGATAGAGGCCATGAGACTCAGTGAAGAAAGAGAGAGGTCCAGCCAGCCACCAACTGCTCTGACCACATTGTGCCAGCTCCAGCCACTGCCTGACTATATAACCACACAAGAGATCCTGAGTCAGAACCACATTACCTATCCCCTCCTGAATTCTTCAGTCACAGAAGCCATGAGGGATAATACAGTATTTGTTGTTATTTTAAGTCACTAAGTGTCAGGGTGATCAGTTATGCAGCAACACTAACCGGCAAGCCAATACCTACTCAATCCTGGATATACTCTGCAGATGTCTTCAAATTCTTTCCTACTGCTTCTAGACTATTCTTCCTCTCCCTCTGGGACTTCATTCCAAATCATCATCACTCTGGGTAACTTCAGTATCTACAGAATAACCCAGCCATGGACCTTGCCTCTCAATTTCTTGACTCCCTGTGCTCTAATGACCTTCTCCTCTACCTATTTCAGTCATCTTTCCCCACAGCCACCCCCTGAGCCTTGTTATCACCCAGAACTGCCCTCCCTCTGAAACCTCACAAGGACAGATTCCACTCTGGCCCCAGCCTCCTATCCTTCTAGCTTTTGTATGCTTTCTCCTTCTGTTCTTGCTTCCTCCCAGCCCCTGCCTGCCCCTAGTCTGTCTATACCCTTTTCGGGCTTCAGTACTTTTCTACTAAGCCTGAACCCTTGAATCTATAACTTCAACCACCCATCCCCCAATTTTCAACACCCTGCCCACTTGTCCTAGAGCATGCACACTGTTTCTGGAAAACCCCAACCATGACTCCATTTCTCCACACTTGCTCCTGAGCTCAGCAATGCCAGAAAAAGTCATTCTTATATACAGAAAGTGGTTGCTACAGATCCAAGACCATAACCGTAGCAACCCTCAGTGGTACTCACCAACCCTACTCCCTTCCTGCTTTCACAAAGATAATAAAGCCACTAGGCAGAGCTCTTTCTGCATTCCCCTTATCTACAAATGCATCTGCATCCTTCCCCACCTGTTCCTTTACCTCCCCTGTTCTAACAGGGGAGACACTAGGCTTCTTGTCTGAGGCCAACCTCATACTTGTGCTTTACATGCCGTCCTGTTCCCACCTCCTCAGGCCCTTGCTCCATCTAGTATCTTTTGTCTTTCTAAATCCTTAACCTCCTCTTCTCTGCTGGCTTCTTCATTAACATTAAAGCATATACTTAGATCTCTATCACTTTCACATAACTTCTCTGTGTCTTGGTTTCCTCTTTGTAAAATAGGGGTTATAACAGTTCCTACCCCATACAGTTGATGTGAGGATTAAATGAGTTACTGTCTGTAAAGTGCTTAAAACACTGCCTGGCTCTTTGAAAGCTATGTTAAGTTTTAGATTACTTTTAAAGTTCTATATGCATTCCACATCCTATCCAGTTACTGCTGTTCTGTTAATGACTAACTTCTCAAGACTGCCACCACTCCCTTCCTCCCTCACTCCTTCACTCCCTGCAGTCAGGTCACAGCTGCCACCATGCTGCCCCACATCTGTGGACAGTTTCAGATTCTTACCTGCCTTCACCATTTTGCAGCCTGCTCCATCTCTGAAACCCTTCTCCCTTCTTGACACTTTACTCAGTTTTCCTAGCTCTCTGCCATTTTCCTCACAGTCTCCTGTATAGTCTCCTCTGCATTGGGTCATTGTATCTGTGTATTCACCCACTCTGCACTCTCTTCCTATTTTTTTCTACATGCTACCACTCTTCTTGGGTGATTTCCTCAAGTCCATTGTCTTCAACCTTTCTAATTTCCAAATCTGTATTTCTTACCCCTACTTGCATGTCAAACATATATACTCTATTGCCTACCTCGAATCTCCCCCTGGATTTCATACAGACGCTTGATTCTCAATATGTTTAAAGCTCATTTCAACATCTCCTCTTCAAACTGCTTCTTCTCCTGGGCTCCCAAATTCCAGTGAAAGCTATTACCATCTACCTGGTCTACCAGGCCAGAAATGTGGGAATCAATCTTGATTCCTTCCTCTTCCTTACTACCCACCAAGTCCTGGATTGCTGTTTCATGCCTTCAAGCCTTTGATGAAGCAGTTCCTTCAGTCTGCCTAGAACACCCTCTGCCTTCTCCCACATTTTGTCCTAATTTGAACACACACTCCTCTTTCAACATTCAATTCAAAAAGTGCCTTCCTTTATAGTCTTTCCTGGCTCGTCCCTCCTTTAAATCCCCCATACTGTTAATGGCACCTGTAACATAGATTTTGTCTTCCATTATGCTGAGAGATTCTTGAGGGGGGTGGGGGGTTGTATTTGCTGTCTCTGAGTGGTCTCCACTGAGAAAAGGGGAAGCGAGAGAAAAAGGGGAGAGGAAGAAAAGACATCTCTTCGGGTATAAGCCTACCACGCATGGAGCTGCTACTCCTGCCAATCCTACCCAGTCTCCTTCAGGAACCACAGCTGTTCCTGCCCAGCAGAACATCAACGGCCCGCCCCATAGCCATTCTTGGAACTAGGGGCTCAGTTGCCTGTTTTAAGGAAGAGGGAACTGTTGCTGTCTCCTCCTTTTCTGAACTCTCAGCCTACGGATATCCCCCAGCCCATTCCTCAGGCCCAGCAGAGGCTTGACCAGCACAGCTGAAGCAGTAAAGGGGTGGTCACTTGCATCGGGTGACACAAGCCCATCCTCCCTAACCCCAGATGGCAGTTCTGTTATGTGTACAGTGTTCTCTGGCTACCAACATACTTCAGGGGCCCCAGAGCTGCTGCTGCCTCTCTTCATCAACGGAACTTGAGTGGGATAATTATCGTCTCTGTGTACTTAACCTTACCGCTCACTGCCTCCAACACGATGGCTGCCTCTAGTGTGCTGGGCCACCACTACAGCAAAGGCAGGGGCTATGCCACAGGTCCAGGTCCCACAGCATTTGGCACTGGGGGTCCCAGGAGTGGAAGACAGCTACCAGCTCAGTTTGATCCCAAGTATTAGGGTCCCGAGTATTTTCAGGTGGAGTTATCTCCTTCTTGCTCCCAGATTTCTTGACTTCACTGCTGAGTCAGAGGGGCCTTGGGGACAGTGAAGTTTCTGGGTTGAGAATAAGATAAGTAGCTCCTGAGCCATGCTGCCTCAGTCCCTGCAGAAGAGGGTCACCTGTCTGGGGCTCCACGTGCACTGTCACAGAGTCTAAGGCAGCAGGTCAGTCTGAGCCAGCTGCCCAGGGTGAGAGCTACATTGTGAGTTTTCTTTGTTTTCATTACAATTTCCTCTACTACCGCTTCTTTTTAGCCAGCCCTTTCCTCCCCGGGGTGCTGGGGATTGAATGAAACACCACCCCCGGCTCCAATAAGTGTATTTCAATTACATCTGTCACTGCATAACGATATAATGATATATCATGTGATATTAAATCCATGGTAATCATATCAGGGATTTTTTTTAATCGTGCACTAATCGCATTATTACATCTCTATAATTAACAACAGGAGGTATGGAAATTCAGTTAAGGCAGTTGGCTTGATGTACTCCCCCCAATCCACCCCCATCCTAGCTCCCCCAGATCAGGACCCGATTAGGAAACAGGGACTGCAGGGCACTTGCCAGCTGGGCCAAAGCCCCACTCCCAGTGCCTCAATCATGGGCAGAGCTTTCCACATCCAGGGCTGGCAGGGACAGTCCAGGGTTCTTGTCCATCTTGTGGCTCCTCAGGAAAGAAGCCTGGGGCAGAAGCCAAACAGAGAGGCCCAACTACAGGGCTTAGCTGGGGCCTTCCAGACCTCCCACCACTGCTGCACCAAATCATCTCCATGGGGAGGGATGTCACCTTTTCTTTCAGCAAGGCCCTCGAAGGCGCTTGTAAGGCACAGGGGTGAGTTTCTCCCTCATGTCCTCCTGCGCCAGAATTCCCTCTGCTCCTGCTACATACATACTCCCTTCCTCTAACCCAGCCCTCTGGCGGCTCCTAACAGCACCAGGCCCAGCAGCTGTGATGTCTCTGCCTCTTGGTCCTATCATCCCTGGTGACAGCTGACCAAACCCAACTCCCTGGGGCCATTCCTCCTCAATCCTCTCTCAGAAGTTGGCCCTTCACATCATGTAACAGGTGAGTTCTGATAACCACTGGGATGTTCCTCCATTTCCCCAAAACAGTCTAAGTTCTATGTTCTCCCACCCAGGTCTAGATGGAGAGAGGAGGGGCTAGGGACTGCAGCTTGAACTATGTCAAATGACCCTGTCTCTCCCACCCCCCTTCCTGCTACTGAGCTGTTAGGGCTAATCCCCTCAGGGGTGTCAGAACCAGTCTGCAAAGCAGAATTCTGTGTTTCAAGTCCAAAGCTTTGAACCTGGCATGTAACTAGTCCTCAGTAAGGGGCAGGCATTTTGCTAAGTTTGACTCTCAGAAGTTGGACAGGCCTGAAGATAAAAGAGAAAAATCATGTCCTTTTTCCTAATAAAAAAGAGACACTAATAGCAGTCAGCACTTAGGTAAAGCACTTTAAGTTTCTAAAGTGCTTTCCAAATTAAAACATAATCCTTTATTGAGCATGTGGCACTACCGCCACCACCACCCACCCAGCCACCCCTCACATACAAAGGTATATGCATGCTTGCACACAGCATACACGCCTTCACTTTCTTTCCCCCTGGGAAAAAGGAGAAGGGTGTTCAAAACATTCATCCCAGATCCCCCTCCCTCTTCATTCGATTGTTCATGTAACACCCATTTATTGAGGAACTACCATGTGCCAGGCCCTGTGCTGGGTGCTGGAGATACACAGATCAAGCACACCAAGCTACTGCCCTCAAGGAGCTCCCAGGTGAGAAGGAGAGATACGTAAACATACTTGCAAAACGACACTGAAGGAAATCAGCAAGAAGGACCCACATGGCCTTCAGTGGGCCATACATAGGTGGGGCACCTGGGGAAGGTAGACATGTAGGCTAGGAATCTTAAGAAGCAGATGAGTGGTACAAGAAACTAAGAATAGATAAGATCACCCAGGAAGAAAGTAAAAACCTTTAGAATCAGATGAAGCCCTTCTCTTCTCTGATGTTTGGAGGGAAAAAAAGGATGAGAAGGTTGAAATTCCAGCCTCCAGAGCTAAGGCCCAAAGAACCTTCTCTTTGGGGTGCACCCAACATCCTGGCTCCTGTACCTTCCTTTGTCAAATCAGTCTTCACTCTACTGTAATATGATGGAAGAGTACAGGCTTTGGAATCACACTGACTCGTTCACAACATTTACTGAGAGCCTATTACATGCCAGGCTATATGCATATATATAGCAACAGAGCACAATACTGTCCTCAGAGAGCTTCCATGGCTTTCTCCAAGAGACTTAAGCTCAAAGAAGGAACTGTAATAAAGGTTCCAACAAGACACATAAGCTTTTATAATAGGACAGAAAAGGGGAGTTTGACTTAGGTGCGGAATACTTCCCTGAGGACAGGTAAGTAGAAGCTGGCTGACTGGCTGGCTGACTGGCTGACTGGAGGTGGGGTGGGGGAAGGGCAGAGGTGGGGTGACTGGGGGCATGCTAAGGCCTGGAAGGAATCAAATCAAGGCCAGAGTCCCTGAGCACAGAAAATCAAGCATGAAATGTGGCTGGTGAGGAAGGCAGGAGATGCAGTCCATGCAGGACCTCAAAGGACACGGTAAGTGATTTGTACTGTTTCCTAAGGCCATTCAGGGGCCCTCCACTATCACGCTATGTGATCTTGGGGTGCTCTACCCATATGATAAGGTAGTTCCAGCCAGGCACAGTGGCTCATGCCTGTAATCCCAGCACTGTGGGAGGCTGAATGGGGAGGATTAATTGAGCCCAGGAGTTCAAGACCAGCCTAGGCAACGTAGCAAAATCCTATCTCCACAAAACACACACACACACACACAAATTAGCCAGGTATGGTGGCGTGCATGTGCACCTGTGATCCTAGTTACTAGGGAGGCTAAGGTGAGTGGGAGAATCCCTTAAGCCCAGGGGGTTGAGGCTGCAGTGAGTTGTGTTTGTGCCACTGTACTCCAGCCTGAGTGACAGAGCAAAACCCTCTAAATAAATAAATAAATAAATAGATAGATAGTAGTTCCTTTGCACATCTACCCCTCCTTATTCCTAAGGGCAGCAAGGCCTGGGAAAAACTAATAGGGAACCAAGATAACAGATCCTTCTAGATTTTCCATCTAGAAGGAGAGGAAGAAACAACACAAGCATTCATTCACTGAATATTCACACATTCACTGAAGGCCTGCCAGAACCCAGCAACTCAAACAGAATCACATGTAGACCCTGCCCTCACAGAACTCATAGTCCTTTGACGGGAAACAGACACAGAAACCAGTAACTCCCTCTAACTGCGATACAGCGAGTGGAGAGAGCCACAGTAGGGACTGAGAGGAGGAAAGTTCTCAGGCCCAGTGGCCTCTGGAGTCCAGAATGGTGTGTGTTGCTTCTGATCCTGCCCCACTGCACAGGCAACAATTGGTTGGCTGTGACAACATGACCCACACAGACTGCGGATTGAGCAGGGGCAGGAGTGTGAGGAGGACCCTAAGCCAAGGCTCCTGGGAAGGGGCTGGAGACCAAGCAGCGGTGAACCTAAGCCTGGATCTTCTGGTTACAAAGATGAAGGTTGAAAGGATGTGGTCAGAGCCACAGAGGAAAGGAGACAGGCCCACTGTATAGTCTCTGGATGGCTAGAAGGGGGTACCTTTAGAACTAACAACAGGGCTTGGATAAAAAATAATTTCAGAAATGGAAATTCTAGCCCCTGGGTTTCAGCTTCTTCACTGAAAAATGAGGGACTTCACTACTGGATTTCTTAGGTCTCTTCTTGATCTGAAATTCATCAGATCTGAGGTACTTCATTCAACTCCCCCGCCTCCACCCCCAGAGTCGGGCTTATTTCTGTCCCATATGTTTGCTTATACTGTATTTCCCCACCTGGAACACTCAACTTCCTTTCTCCAAATCCTGTCTGCTAGGACACTACCTTCAGGAAGCCCTTCATGATTTCTCTTTCCCACTCCTCCATGCCCCACCCTGACCTCCACACCCAGTTCTCCCAACAGCACTTTGCTTAATCAGATATTACATAGGTCCGGTACTCTTACCTCATTGGTCTAGGGATTTTTTTTTTTTTTTTTTAATCACTCCCTGACCCCTGACATCCATTTCTTACAGGTCCTAGAAGCAGGGAGGTGCTGTTCCAGCCTGAAGTCTAGGTCCCCATTCCCTCTGCCCACAGTCCTTTGAGAACTCGACAGGCCTCAACTTGAAAAGGGTGCTAAAAGCAATGATGTCTCCAAGTGCGATGGGAGATATTTGTGTCTGCTTTACCCTTGGCTTTTTGCTCCGGTTCAGGTAGGAGCGGGGTGGGCCGGCTGGCAGATCTGAGAGCGCGGCACGCCCCAGCGGGCAGGGCGCACAGCGCGGAGGAAGGCGCGAGTCAGTCTGGAGTGCTCCCCATTTATCAAGCTCACGCAGGCCGCCAGCCGAGCGAGTCTTTCTATCATTACACCTCTCAAAATCCGATTCATACCACTAATCCTGCCTTCATTCTCCCAGATTAATAACATCTCTTTCAACCTTCACAGTGTGATAAATAGACAAAGAGAGAACAAAAGGAGAGACAGAAGAGAGAGAAAGAGCTGGAGCAAGTCCCCATAATAGAGAGAGCCGAGAAAGAGGAGAGGGAAAAAAGGAGAGCGAACGAGAGCAGGCAGCGGCCAGAGACTGCAGCTACCTTAGAGAGCCGCTCTGAGGAGAGCTGGCGGCTGCGCCCCGCTATGCGCTCTGCTCCGTCCCCAAAGAGAAAGAAAGGCTCGTTAACAGCTCCTTCCTGCCTGCACTTTTGTTCA
This sequence comes from Theropithecus gelada, assembly GCF_003255815.1. Lineage (NCBI taxonomy): Eukaryota > Metazoa > Chordata > Mammalia > Primates > Cercopithecidae > Theropithecus > Theropithecus gelada. The sequence continues at coordinate 72,137,888 of NC_037668.1, forward strand.
AATTCTTTTCTTCCCTTCCAATCCTGCTTTAGGTCAAATTCCAGTGAAAATGAGTCTCCTGGCTTTCCCATCTACTCCCAGCTTCCCAAACAGGCCCAGGAACCCACCTGGCCCTTGGCAGCAGGGCTGGGTCTGGGTACAAGACAGGGCTGGGAACGGGTGTGGCAAAAGCATGCCTAAAGCTTCCCCAGAGCTGTTCCCCTAACCTGAAACCTCACCCTTTCCCTGTTGTTTCAGCAGAACAGGAAGGGAACAGAGTAGACGGATGATCTGTTGGGGTCGTTCCCGAAGGCTCCATCCTCACATCTTTCCAACCTGAGGCTCCAGACGGTAAAATCCAAGGCCCTCCACGCTCGGCAGCCCAGTCAGATGGTGAAAGTAGGTGCCCCTCAGGCTCCCTAAAGCAGAAGGTGATCCATGTCTCCATATTATGAGGGAGAAGTGAGACAAGGACAATAAACCCCACTGGGCCCAGCCCCACCCTAACCAACTGATCTCTGACACTTGTCCTCCCTGCCCCACAGCTAGCCTATACTTGTCCCCACAGCACACTCCCATCCTCCACAGAGGCCCAGTTCAAGGCCCCCTTCTGGATGCCCATCTGAGCTCTCCCAAGAGAATTCAGTTACTCCCTCTCTGGAAATCCAGCAGTTCCATTAACCTTCCCTCTCCGGCTCTGCAACACCATTTATATTACCCTGTAGAGACGGTGTGCTTCTCTCACTCCCCTGGGAGTCTGTCTTCTGAGTTCTCTATCTCCAAGTCCAAGCTGCCCATGGCACAGCACTTCCATCTGGGCACCCACACCTTCACAATCCAGCAGAGTGGGGGAGGCGGGGCTACACCAGGCTCCCAAGACTACCCTATCCCTTAGCACATTTGTGACGGGTGCGGGGTCAGTGGAAGTGGCACAGGCAGAGGGAAGGTCTGCCCTGCCCAATCCAGCTTAGTGGGAGGAGCCTTCTAGGAGTGTCAAGGCTTCTCTGAGGACAATGCCTTGTGATGTACAGGAAAGACCTAAGCGGACCCTCAGCAGAAAGCTGGTGGCCTGGTGGTCTATTTAGAGCAGGTCCCATCTAGGGAACATCTTACAGACACTCTTCAGATTCTTTCCTCCCAAAAGCTTCCCCACTTCCCTCCCTCTATCCCCTGCCTCAAAACTCAGCCTTTTTCTGGGCCAGAATGGCTGCTATCTACTCCAACTGCTCAGTCCCAGGAACCCCATCACTTCCAGCCACAGCTCTCAAGTTTGCCCAGTCGCAATTCCACTTGGGGAGATAACTTGAAAGCAGAAAAAAAGAGGCTTCACAGGGCCAAGTAAAAGAGCAAACCACAAGGGGAAAGAGATGTTGAAATGGGCAGTCCTTGGGATCTCTTTCATAAAAAAATCCAGAAGTTCCATTAACCTTCCCTCAGCTCCTACATCAGAAAGATTCTCACACTTTTTTCTATCCCACTAGGCCTCCAGGATCAGACACTTGCAATAGGGAGGGTGAAAATGACAGTAACTGATGTTCATCCATGGGCCCAAGCAACCCAAGGAGGTGGGGGGGGGCTGAAAAGGAAAAGCAAGAAGGAGAGAGACTGTACAGCCTCAGTGAAGGGGAACTGTCCTCCCTACAGTAAGCCCAGCCTGCTGGTGCCCTGGCTTTCAGGGCAGGCTGGGTCCAACTGGCCACACCAGGCCCATACTGTCTCTCGGCCCAAGGTCACAGTAGGGTTCCAGAAACATGGAATGGAGCCCCAGTCCTTCTTCCACTAAGCCTGTGTTGTTGGCAGATCAGATGGCCTCAGCCAGAGTCAACTTTGTAGTACCTTAGATACACACAGGCAGCAGGCCCAGACACCCTCAGCTTTGTTCTAAACAGGTTCCACACTCTCTAAGCAGCCAGGTGGCTTCCTGGACAACTTCCCCAGGGGCTCAGAAAGATGCTCTGGTCCTTGTAGCCCCACTCCTGAAAGGAGTATAGGCTTGCGCTCTGAGAAGAGAAGTCATGGTGTCCTCTCTATTCTCTGCTGCTATTGCCAGTCCTGATCCAACACACACTCTTGCCCCTCGCCTGGCCTTGCTTCCTCCAACTCTTCTAGCCCTCTCTGAGCCCTTCCTCCCAAGATAAACCACCACCCGGGCATCCAAGGCTGACGAATAAATCTCATCTCCTCAGGAGAGGGACAACCCTAGACCCCAGTAGGGGACAGGTCTGGGGATCAGGTAGGAGGAAGTCAGTCAGATACCAAAAGTCAGCAGATCAAGAAGCCAGATCCAAGTGATGCTTTTCCCTCGCTCCCTGAGTATTCAGTTCTAGAGCTCACTCCCTCCTCCAGGCAGCCAGTAGCACAGAGCAGGAAAGGAGAAGTTGAGTCCTAATGTGTAAAAAGCTCCGGCAAAGCAAAATCATTTACTCTTCGGTGCGACTGCTCAGCAGAGCTAATAAATCTTGCATGAGCAGGGCCAATTCTAATTTCCTAATATGAAAAGGCATTTGGATTGAGAGAGAGGGGGAGATAAAAGTGATTGAATCTCCAATAGTCCAGGTTACTGACAAGAAACATCCTGCTCAGCCCTGAGAGAAGGATGGCAGCATCCGCCCGCCTGCACACACCCATCCGTTCTGCCCCCCTCTTGGCGCGATACATCTCAGTCTCTTCTATTGACAGGACGTGGCTTTAAACACAGTTACACAAGTTATCATTTCTGCCTTCTGATCAATCTGAATTTTCAGGACAATTACCCTCTTAATCAATGATTGCTATCAGCAGCCCTGCGCCTGGACGGATTTCTCAGCAAGGTAATCATGCCGCCAGGCTGGACGGCGCGTGCATAGGCAATGAAGCTCCGGGTGGGGTCTCCTCCCTCCTTCCTGAGCCCCCATATCCCAGCGCTGCTGCCAGCAACGAGGACAAGGACGGCAAAGTGTGAAGGCCACTTCAAGGAGTGGTGGGAGTACAAGAAAGGGGGGGCAGCCACCCAGTCAGCCTTCCAAACCATCTGATTACAGAACAAACCTATTAAAAGCCTAGATTTACTGCCCACCACACTGATGCATCTCCACATGCCCTCCTGCCATCATTCCTTCCTCCTAATTAGCCTAATAAAGCCCAATTCTAATTATGGGCTCAAACTATTAGGGTGAGTAAGTACAAAGAAAAGAGAACTATTGGCCGGGCGCGGTGGCTCAAGCCTGTAATCCCAGCACTTTGGGAGGCCGAGACGGGCGGATCACAAGGTCAGGAGATTGAGACCATCCTGGCTAACATGGTGAAACCCCGTCTCTACTAAAAATACAAAAAAAAAAAAACTAGCCGGGCGAGGTGGCGGGCGCCTGTAGTCCCAGCTACTCGGGAGGCTGAGGCAGGAGAATGGCGTAAACCCGGGAGGCGGAGCTTGCAGTGAGCTGAGATCCGGCCACTGCACTCCAGCCTGGGCAACAGAGCGAGACTCCGTCTCAAAAAAAAAAAAAAAAAAAAAAAAAAGAGAACTATTGGTTTTACTAATCTCTCAGAAGCTATTGGTTCTAGAAATTCCTTTTCTTCTATGGACCTGGTTCATATGGGCTACTGACTGGAATGGCAGGGGCAGCCTCTTCTCCTCAGATGCCAGGTATCCAGAGCTATCATAAAGCCGGCCTGGCTTTGAGCCAGGAGGCCACCCAGCCCAACACTCCCTCCCGCAAGCATCCTCCCACAGATCCAGCCCTCCATGCATAAAACAATTCAGAGGCCCCCAGAAGAGGGAAGGACAGAGAACAGTGGAGTCAGTGTTGAGTCTGCTCAAGGCCACATCTGCTACCCCGGGGACAACTCAAGAAAGTTTCTCAGATCACCTGTTGTTGGTGAAGGATTTAACTAGAGAGGCTTGGTCCAGGGCACTGATGAATGAACTTACGCTCCTGCACAGGTGGCAGATACGCCTATACAGCTATACTCACAGCAGAGTGGGCTAGGGGGTAAAACAGGTCCCACCAATTTGCTATTACATCACAAGGGGGGAACGAGAATGAGAAAGCTTGCATGCTTTTATTCACTGACATTTACTGAGTATCATCCACAGGCTAAGTGGTGGGGGTACAGCAGTCAACAATATAGCAGTGACCCCTATTCTCACAGAGCTCACAATGTACTAGGAAAGACAGACAAGCGTTTTTTTAAAAAGGCAAAAACGACGAAGTGAACTCGCACATGAAAGTTCTTAACAGCCAAAAAGTAGAAACAACCCAAATATTGATCACCTGATGGGAGAATTAAAAAAAAGTGGTACTATCTATACAATGTAATATTATTTGGCAGTAAAGAGAAACAAAGTACTAAATTATAATACAACATGGATGAACCTTGAAAATATACTAAGTGAAAGAGGCTTGTCACCAAAAAACCACACATAAGAAGTTCCCAGAATTGCCAGAATAGGCAAATGAATAGAGATGGAAAGTAGATGTGTAGTTGCTTCAGGCTGGGGCATTTGCGGGGAAATGAGAAGTAGCTGTTAATGGAGTTTCTTTTAGTGGGGACAAAAATGTAAATTTAGATGGTGATGATGGTTGCACAATCCTGTAAATACACTAAAAAACAACAAATTATACACCTTAAATGGGTGAATTGTATGGTATATGAATTATATCTCAATAAAACTCTTCTTTAAAATAAGTTAATTCTGATCAAAGAAGTGCAAGGAACCCACAGCAGGCTCACCAACTGTGAACAAAGTCAGAGGAGGCTCTAGCACCATGCCTAGCCCTCTGAAGGCACTCGATATAGGTGTGTGAAGAGGGAGGAAGTTCCACTGGGAAACTGGACAAGTCTTCACAGAGGACATAAGAGGAGTTAGGTCTTGAAGGATAAGCAAGGCAAGATGTTGCCTAGATGTTCACTAGGCAAGAATGCAGCAAAGGACTTCCTAGCCAAATGGAATAACTGTGAATAAGGCTTGGAAGTTGACCATACAGGCTATCTTGACATAGCTCAAAGGGACTTCGAGTGTCTCAAAGGTCAGGCTAGAGAGCTTTATACTTCATTCAGTAGACACTAAGATTTTTCAAGTAGAGAAGATCAGTACATTGATAGTCTAGGGTTTGATGGTTAAGGCACAGGAAAGAACTTATCACAGTTGAAAGGGCAGGGTTTTTTGGAATCACAATATCCAGAGTTTAAATCCTTAAGTCCTTTTCCCAATAAACTCTAATGACCAGTGACGGCTAGGATTTTGTCTATTTTGCTCACTATTTTATCCTCAGTGCTTGGCAGAGTGCCTGACCCAGTAGGTGCTCAAAAGCCATTTACTGAATGAAAATGAATGAATGAATGGCTATGTTGAATTCAATCCCATTTGACACACATTTATTGAATACCTACCATAAACCTTGGCACTCTGGTTACATAGTGTGAGCTCTTCAAGGGGAGGGTCCCTGGGAGTCTGATCTCTGATCTCTGTCCTCAGTGCCTTACACAGGTTCTGTTTGGCACAGGGTAGGTCTTCAATATGTATTAATTCCCTTCCCTCTCATAGTCTACGTAGTTTCCTTAAGACCCAGTGAATTCTTGGATAGGCTCGTCCTGAACATACCACTGTAGTTAGTAAGAGAAGGGAAGCTGAAGGGGTGGAAGGCTTCAATAGAGCAATAGGAGCAGGTGGCAGTGCTGACGATATGTGCCCCAAAGCAAGCAATGGCGCTCTAGGAGGCCAGTACACAATCTGAGTTATCCAAGCTGGTAAAGAACTGGGTGGGAATGAGAGACCATTCTCACAACCCTGTCCTGCATCCAAGGCAGGGGGCCTAAAGCAGGGAGAAGCTAGCATACTTAGGTAAGGTGGAAACATAAGCTGCAAGACTTGTAGGTGGATGAGGAGGGGAAGATCTGGGGCTTATTTCCTAAGCAGTTTGTCCTGACCCTGGAGATCTGCCATTTCCATATCATCCTTCTGGTTAGGAGAGCCCTTCTGACCACAGTAGAAAGGGGCTTGTTCTCCCAACCCCCAATTCCTATGGGCCTCTCCTCCCCTCTCTCTTCTTCCCTCCCTTTCTTTCCTGCAGAGCTTCCCTCAAGCCATAAAAATAAAATAAAACACAAACACCCACAGTCCAGGAGGAGGGTGTCAGACAGATAATGGGCATTTTATATCTTTTTATGACACTCCCCATAGGCAGCTCAGCAATCACAGCGCAATAAAGACAGGCATGCAGCTTGCATAGTTAAACAACTGCCGGGTAATTAGGCACAGCAAACACACCACTGGGGAGGCCTCAGGCTTGCCCTGGGATCTGCCTGCAGCCCGCCCGCCTGCTTGCAGCCAAGTAGGTGCCAAGCCCAGGCCTAGCAACATAAGACCTGGTGGTGGTGCTGGGGACAGGCCACTGACAGCTGCCATAAGCACACTTGGGTTCATGCCTGTGCACACTCAAGCCCACCTGCCCACATCCACACAAAAACACTTCCTAAGCAGCCAGCCTGGACCTTATCTCCCCAGGGGGGCCACCCTCTTTTCCAACGAGGGCAATCTAGGGTCTCCTGAGGGCCCTGCTTTAGGGCCTTTAAAGAAGTCACAGCAGGCACTAGCAGGGACCAGCTCATCAGGGTAGCTCAGAGCTTACCGAGTGGCACAGGCAGGAGGCACATGAACACACAGACGTGTTTACATGGTTCCTCTGTCTCTTGTAAATTTTGACTCAGTACAGAGCTGAATTCAAAATAATTTTTTAACACAGATGATTCATACACACCCCATACACATATTTCTATCACTGTACTTACCACTTCTACTGTGTTTTCCCCCCATCTGCCTATTGACTCATCCATCTTCCCCACCAGACCAGGAGCTCTGTACAGGTGGAGACCAGGTCTGAGTCACCTCTGAGTCCAGAGGTCCCAACCCATAGGACTTCACAGGGTGACTGGTGGCTGGAGATGAATACAGACGTCCCAGCCCAGGCAGAGCACAGGACTCTTGCTACCTGAGACCTAGGTCCAGGGGATCTAAGCCCAACCAAGAGAGAAATGTCTTCATTAGTGCGGAGGGCACTGTACTGTACATTGTCCACCTCTTCTCTAGCGCCCCAGCCGGTCAAATTCAGAAATTATAGGGAACTGAAAACCAATTCATGGGAAAAATAAATAAAAACCTACTACAATCCCACTTGAGACAGCCAAAGGTCCCATCTATAGCTGCCACCCAGATCAGCCCTGAGGAGTCAGCCAGGGAAAGGTAAGGCACCCAAGCTCAAACCACTCTTCCCCAAGGGAGGTGGCAGCAGGCCAAGTCAACTCACAGAAAGACCATGGGTTGAGCCAGCATGGTCACATATGAATGTGAATACACATCCAGCTACTTTATCCTAGTCTCTACCTGGCCATCACTTGGTGTCTGCCAAGAGAACAAATAGAGGATAAGAGATCAGAGGAGGGGCCTAGGTTGTTCCCTGGCTTTAGGGTACTGAGAGGCTCCTCTCCTTTCCACCCACAAAGAAGCAGGGAGACAATGAGCTTCTTCTCATCCTGTATTCTCATGGTGAAGCCCAAAGCCTAAAGGCATTTGGCTTCAGTCCAAGCCAGCCCAAAATGTGACAAGTGACAGCTATCCAAACTCCTCCACAACGCCTGAGTCCCTAGCTCTCCTATCCTGATGCTGAGCAATGCCCTGCCTTCCCTGGACCCTCAACTTCTTCCAGGGGGACAATGGAGCCATCCCAAGGCCAGAGATTGAAGGTGGTAAGGGTAAAAGAGGAACTTCTGCTGTCTTCCTTGCATCTGTCTCATTTTTAGATGGGAGCAAAAAGGGAAAACCTAAGTTTCCATGAATGATCTCATAATGGCAGAGATAGAAGAGGCCAAGAGACCACAAGAAGAAACTCCCTCATCCAACTCCCTTATTTGTTAAATGAGGAAACTGAGGACTCAGAAAGGGCAAGTAACCCAACACCAGAGCCCATGTCTTTCACTTCTAGAGTCAAGTTCAGTCCAGATCTCTCTGTGTTGCACCATATTGCCCTCCAAGGACAAGGGCCTCATCTGCCCACCTCCAGTACCTAGAGTCAGACCACAAATCCCATACCGACACATTCACCCACATTCCCATTTGTGGGCCCATGCACACATAAGAATATACACAGGACACACTCAAGCCTGCACAGACCTCCCCAACTGGGTGAATGCACTTCTTTAAACACACACAGACACACATACACAAATGGATGCACCCTCTTACAGACACAGTGGTGTCACTCTCAAGAGACCTGGAGTACAAGGCCAATTCCTATCCTTGCCCATTCACTGACTGTCATTGACCACACAACTGATAATGGCGGCTGTGTGTTTGCCTGGGTTCAAACCAGGCCAGACTGCCTTCAGGTGGTATCTGCTATGGGCCAAGTGACAAGAGGGAAGCTATGGAAGAAGAGAAACTGAATTTGCATCCTCCTGGTCATGTGGCAGGCAGGCTTCTGAGTTTCTATTTCAGCACCCACAAAATAGAGACAATAGCTCTCGCAGCCCCTTAGTAGCTATGAGGATTAAATGCAATAATGTGTGTAAAGTATCCAACACAGATGGCATCAACTGGGGCTCAATGCATTGGTACTCTGTTATTACTGATACTGATAAACATGGTGAAACCTGCCTTTGTAGACTGACCTACAGGCAGTGTGGGAGATGGAAGGCAGGATTGTGCCTCCTGGCTTGAGGGAAGTTACCCTATCTTTCTTTTCCTCTTCTTTTCTGCAACTACGCCCAGTTTCAGGGTCTAGAATAGCAACAGCAAAATCAAAAGAAGGGGACACACACACACACACACACACACACACACACACACACACACACACACCCTGGGGACAAGGCAGACTAACTTTAACCCTCTCAGACTCAATAGATACGTTCATCTTTCCCCTGCCACCACACCCCATCTTTCTCCCAAACTTTTCTATAGTATTTATGTCTCTTAGTTTGCTGAAGTCCCCTCTGCTTGCCTAGCTCTGTGGACTAAGAGAAGCAGTATATCTAGTCCCTTTCCTCAAGTAGCTTGCGGTTCCTCACCCAGACAGACCAGTCCATACACAATAACAAAGAGGCATGGCCTCTGAGCTGCACTGGGCCCTAGTAACTGGCCCAAATGGTTGGAGTACACACTCAACAGAATACCTAGGTTTAAATCCAGGTCCCAAACACACCCAGCAGAGCTCCCAACTTTCCCGTGCTCCAGAGTGAGCCCAGAATTCACTTCCTCAAGGATGCAAGAGAAAGGCAGGTGGGGCTCATTATGGGACTAGGACTAAGAGGCTGCCTCATTTGACAGAATACAGAGCAGCAGCCAGCAAGAGAAGGCAGGCCCTAGGGTGGGCCTGCCATAGAGGGCACTATAAGAACTCCAGTGGGGAGGCTGCTTTGCAGCAGCTGCAGGGAACCTCAAGAGAAAGAAAGAATCCCGGCCGGGCGTGGTGGCTCAAGCCTGTAATCCCAGCACTTTGGGAGGCCGAGACGGGCGGATCACGAGGTCAGGAGATCGAGACCATCCTGGCTGACACGGTGAAACCCCGTCTCTACTAAAAAATACAAAAAATTAGCCGGGCGGGGTGGTGGGCGCCTGTAGTCCCAGCTACTCGGGAGGCTGAGGCAGGAGAATGGCGTAAACCCAGGAGGCAGAGCTTGCAGTGAGCGGAGACTCGCGCCACTGCACTCCAGCCTGGGCGGCAGAGCCAGACTCCGTCTCAAAAAAAAAAAAAAAAGAAAGAAAGAATCCCAGCTGCCTTGAGCTGATTCCCTCACCTGCTTCTTTCCTGCTCCCCCTCCCTCCCGCCGTACCCCGTGTGGCCACACCCACCAGGGATGCAGAGCAAGGCAGGCTAGCTCTCCAGCTGAGGGTGTGCCAAGCTGCTCACCTAACACTGAGTGCCAGCATTCCTCTAAGAGCTTTACAAGCATGATCTAATTGATTCCTCACACTGTGATTTCCCACATTTACCATAAGGATATAGAGGTCTTCTGCCTACGGTCTCAGACTGTCCATAGCTAATATGCTAAAAGGTAGGGTGGCCGCTTCCCTCCCTGCTATCGCTGGCCCACGGGCTCTCTCTTCCCTTCATGCACGTAAACGTGGCAGTTTTCTGGAGCTACTATACCACTCTTAGAAGGCAGTTTAGGCTGGCAGCACTCTAGACATCGGCCAATGATTCCTTACAGTACACTCTCACTCCTCTTTTCCTCCAGTAAAAGCATACACATGGCTGGTCCACACAAGTAGCTTAAAACACCTGAACACTGCTGTGTGTAGTTCCCCAATCCTGCAAAGTGCTTCACCACTTCAGGCCTTTCTTCACACGCTTCCCTTTGCCTGGATGCACTTGCACCGTCACCTGAGAACGTACTCATCTTCAAGACTCAAGTATCTCCACCAAAACCTTTCTTGATTTTCTCTCACACCCCCCAAATAAAAATGACTCCTCCCTCTTTTGCACTGGCAGCAACAAAGTAAAGCTGTTAAGAGCATGGACTCTGGAGTCTACTGCCTAGATTCAAATACTTACTCTATCACTCACCAGCTGATGAACCTCTCTGCCCTTCAGTTTCCTCAGCTGTACAATGGCTAATAATGGAACTTCTCCCTTAGAATTGTTTGAGGATTAAGCGAGTTAATTTGTAAAAAGCATTTAGAACAGCACCTGGTTTTATTATTAATTATTTCTACCTTACAAATGAAAAAACCAAGGTTCAGGGAAGGTAAGTAACTTGTCCAAGATCGTAACACAGGTAGATGATAAGGCCAGGAATTGACCTAAGGTGAAAGTGCCTCTGTACTCCACTGGACAGCCAAGCATGCTGATGGCAGCCAGAATCAAGGGCGTGAGATGATCGACTCTGTTCCTCAGTGTGAGTTGAGGGTAAGCTGGTCCAATGACAGCATTAAGCTCATCCTTGCCAATGCTCACATGAACTCTGCTGTGAGAGTCTCTTTTTCCTAGCTCCTGCCCACAATGTCCTGTATGTCTACCTTGATCTCCTGTCCCCCCGACTCCTCTTCTCCCTGTAGCCTAGTCGTCTCATCTCCAGTGGCCAGTACCAGGGCAAGGGAAGGGCAGGGGCATAGAGCTATCATTTCATCCTCAGGTCAATTCTAGAAAGTGGATATGATTTTTCTTGTTTTATAGAGGGAGCTACCAAGGCTCAAAGAAGTTAAGTGACTTTTCTAAAACCCCACAGTTAGTAAATGTAGAGCCAAGATTCCATATCAGGTCTACTTGACTCCAGAGCCTAAATTCTGTGTGACAGATATTAGTCATCATTTACAGGTTGAGAAAGGGACTTGCTCCAGATCACTCAGCTAGTGAGTAGCAATATTAGAAATCCAAGCCAGACTCCTCTGGCTCCAAAGCTCTTCCTTTGCACAGCAGTTTCCAGCTGTGAGCCACATCCCACCTCCCCAGGACTCAGTGTATACACCATGTATCACCTGAAGACTAAATGAGGGGTAAATCTCACATACAGCCGTACTATTTTTCCAGGTTTCTGCAGATAATATTGTAATTAATAAAACACAGGGCAAGCACAGTGGCTCATGCCTGTAATCCCAACACTTTGGGAGGTTGAAGTGGGTGGATCATTCAAGGCCAGGAGCTCGAGACCAGCCTGGCCAACATGACGAGACCCCATCTCTACCAAAAATACAAAAATTAGCTGGGCATAGTGGCACACCCCTATAATCCCAGCTACTCTGGCAGCTGAGGCATGAGAATCGCTTGAACCTGGGAGGCGGAGATTGCAGTAAGCTGAGATCATGCCACTGCATTCTAGCCTGGGTGACAGAGCAAGAGACTGTCTCAAAAAATAAAATACAAATCCACATTAAAAAAAAAAAAACGAATTTACTACAGTTTTTTTCCCCATTATGTACTTTATCACTATATACCCAAAATACAAGTTCCACAAGTCCTGAAGGAGGAAGGGAATGTCTGTGGCGTTTTCCGACATTGCTAAGAGCTCCTTGTACTCTGCCTGCTTACTTCTCTAAGAGCTCTCCAAAACCACACTTAAGTACCTTTCCGAAGGTACTGTCCTGATTCTCGGTTACAAACTCACAATCAAGAAACGTCTTCTGTATGGAATAACTGTCCAAAGGTCAACAGCAGCAACAGGAGGCACAATCCCTTCTGGGACCTGAGTCCCATAAATGCTAAGAACTAATGCAGTTTCCAGCAAAGTGGACCCAAGTCCTGGGCTATGGAAGGAAGGAGTCAGGGCAATGAATTTCTGTCTTTCGTCCCTTAACCTCTAATTCCTTCCCTGTCCACTTCCCTAAGATACATGGTCTGGAGAAAAGAGCACACTGACCTGGGTTCAAATCCTAGCTTCACCTCTTCCTGGCTATGTGCCTTTAGGCAAGTTTCTTAATTTCTCTAAGTTTATTTGTCTGGGAATTCCAGCAGAGGAATAGGCATCTGGAAGCTGGAGCTCTTTAGTCTAGCCCAAGATTCAGTGTGGATTCAATTAATGCTTGTTGATGCCTACTGTGTGCCAGGTCCAGTGCCATGCACTGGAAATTCAGAGATGGGTGGTATATAGACTTCAGTGAGCTCACAGTATAGTGGGAAACAAAAACATGTAAGCAGATAATTACAAAAGCATGTAATACACTCAATACAAAGTTCTGAAGCCATACAAAGGAGGAAGTGACTTACTATTTCTACCAGAGGTGGGGGAACATCAGAGAAAGCATCACCCACAAGGGTTTTGAAGGATGAACAGGAGTTTCCCAACACACTAAAAGGGGAAGGCAACGTAAGAAAAGGGAACAGTATATGTAAGGGGAGGTGAAACAGTCATGTATATTTGAAAAACAGTAAGAAGTTTGATATGGCTGGAATGTTATGGAGAGACAGGAGTTGTAGAGCTAGAAATGGTGCAATCAACTAGATCATCCAGGGCCTTGGTATCTTGCTCAAGAGAAAAGATGGGGCAGAGCCTTTAATACCTACCCTTGGCTCTGGTGCTCTTCCTGTCAAAACAAGCACCCTGCAATCACACCCTTTCCTGTGCCTTTGATTTAAGAGTTCCCCTCCTGGCCCTGACAGTAAGGCATTTCTGTCCCACAGATTATAACTCACTCTGGGCTATTATTCAGCTCCCCAGCCCTGGCCCTGCTGCAGTTAGTCCAAACATAATATCCTTCATGCATATATTATCTGTCTCCCTATTATCTGGAATCATTTCGGAATTAAATTTCAGTCCTGCAATATTGGCTTCAGGAGCGGCGCGCTTTATGGGCTAGTCAAAGGTTAGAATACCAATCAAAATAACAGTGCCGATGCAGCGAGACATTTTAATATTCCAAAACCCGGTAATTGTAAAAGGACATAATATTTTTTCCCTGATTACCCCAAAGGCAACACATGTTAACAAGGCGAGGGAAGGAGTGAAAGAAATTTCAGAGTTCAGACAGCTGTAAGACATATTTAAAGGAAAAGCCCAGGCTGGGCACTACACCATGGGGGCAGGGAGATGGGAAGAAAGGAGACATTCCCTCTAGCTCTGGCAGCCCCTGACTCCAAAGACAGCACTTTCCCTCCTCTATCTCTGGACTACACTCCAAGAGCTTATTCCCAACAGCAGATGTTGCAGACAGTGGGATGAAAGGGGAAAGAGCTCAGGATCTGGAGTCTCAAGGCTCAGGTTCTTGTTTCAGCTTACAATTCAGTAGACTCCAGCCTCCAAGACTCATCCCTCCCAGGGTTCCGGCATCAAACCCAGCAGCAAGCACTCTGGGCTGCTCTCCCACTCACTCTCTTCTTATCTTATGCCTGTGCTCACACCTCCGCCTCATCTATACCTAGTGCTCTGTGCACGTGTTTTTTCCCAAAGAGAGATGAAGGCCCTGATCTACTTGGCCTGCAGAGCAGATTCCCATCAGGACACTAGCCCACAACTGCCCACTGCCCCACAGACAATGCTCTGCACTTTGGATGATGCCCAAGACCGAGACCACAGCCCCAGTCTGGTTCTGACCTCAGAGTGACCCAGAAGTAACTGCCTTCAGCGCAAACTCTCCCCCTCTCCAAAATAAAACCAAACACCTTGCGGAGCCCCCTAGCTATTCACACCTCTCTTGGTTTTCATTTTTGTTTGTTCTTTTTTCCAAGTTAGCTTCTGAAAAGCCCCAGCAGAGGAGCTCTGTGGCCAGCACCTTGCAGCCACCCTTCTACAGCATCCTAGCTTCTGTAGCAGCTTAATCCTCACAGCTCCCCAAAAGTGAACTGACTAGCAGGGTTTTCGATCCCCTCACTCCTGATGACTTCCCAGCCAGCTCAGCCCACTTGCTGAAGCCTCCAATCTGCATCATCCCGACCTGCTGACCTGCCTATGGCCCCCAGCAAAGAACTTCATTAAGGCCGAGAATTTATTCCTCCATAAGCCCTTAATTTATTACTGCACTGATTGGGACTCTGAATGCTCCAAGGTCAGGAAAAGTCGCTCTCAATTGTAGACACCAACCCTCCCTTCGGCAGTTTCTCCCGCTGCACCCTCCCAGGGGAGGGGGAGAGACAGAATGCTTCTTGGAGGGACCCAAGATTTTCTTTTAAGAGTTGGTCCCAATCCTATCCTCTTTAGAGCACCCAGAAATTGCAGCAAGGCATAGTGTACAGATGGCAGAGGAAAAGTGGAGCAGCAATCTTCATACCCTGATATATCAGGGTCTGTTAAATTCTGGGTGGCCCTTGTCCCTACAGCTGCTGGATTTGACTGGCTGAGCCCTGCCTGCCAGGACTGACTCAGAATCCTCCTAAGGCTGCCTGCCTGCTTCTCCAGAAGCCCACCTCCCTCAGTCTATTTTGTGTTGCTATAAAGGAATACCTGAGGCTGGGTAATTTATTTTTAAAAAATGGTTTATTTGGCTCATGATTCTGATGCCTGGAAAAGTTAAAGATTGGGCATGGGGTGAGGGCCTCAGACTGCTTCCACTCAAGGCAGAAAGTAAAGGGAAGCCAGCTTGTTCAGAGATCACATGGCAAAAGGAAGCAAGTTGAGATAGGGGGAAGTGCCAGGCTGTTAACAACCAGCTCTCTTGGGAGTGAATACGGTGAGAACTCACTGACATCCACCACTCCTGCCCCAGGGAGGACATTAATCCATTCATTCACAATGCAGACACCTCCCATTTGGTCCCATCTCTAACATTAGGGATCAAATTTCAACATGAGATCTGGAGAGGACAAACATCCAAACCATAGCACCACCCTATCAGGCCCAGGCGTCAGAGGGAATTCCACACAATTTGCAAATATGTGTGATGTGCATATGCTTGTGTGGCTATGTGTGTAGGTATGCATTTGTATTACATTTATACATATGTGTCCATGCACATGCAAGAGGGAAACATTTTATGCGTGCATGCATACATACACATACTCACATCCTTATGGAGGTCTCATCCATCCTTTCTGTTTCTTGATTCCTTATTCATAATAACATTCTTTTCCATTCAACATCAGCTACCCATTTCCATGGCCATACCTTGAGACTCAGAACCTGCCAACACCTAGAACTGCCCCATCTCTGAAATCACTAATTCAGACACCTATTCTCTAACCATAATCTCTAATCCTTCCATCTGGCATGTTAAACTATACCCAGCATACCAGTTCCTCATTTTATTGGTACCTATTTACTTTTTCCACATCCATCAGACTCCCTGCTATCTTCTTTTCCTCCAACATCCAGCTTAGATCCCATAATCCATCTTGTCAACTGCTGTCTTACCAATATTTTCAATTCCCTATCCCTTTCATCAAACCTCCTTGAGGAAAATCTCCACCCTGGATGAATCTAAATGTCTACTTTCTCCATGCCCACAACCAGGCAGCTGAGGTTCAATAAAGAAAAGTCATACAACTGAACAGAGTGGTTCCACAATGAATTAATACAATCAACCTCAACTGGATCCTCAACACTGCCTAGAAATCCTACTATACTTCTCAAGTCAGTTCATACATCTATTCTTTACTAGAACTACAGCAATCCTGTAAACCCTCCCAGCCCTTCCCTATTAGTGATCAGCAAATGACTCATCTTGTTTCACACAGAAAAATAAAAGCCATCAGATGGTAACTACCTCAACTTGCTGCCACCAAATCTATAAGCCCACCTACCTCCATTTGTGCGCATCTTCCTCTCCTTCCCTCTTGTCCCAGTAGAAGCAGGGACCTTCCTCCTAAAGAGAGCCAATTTCAAGAGTCTAGGTTCTCCAATCCTTCTCCTCTCACCTCCTCAGATGCCTCCCTTACTGGCTGCTTCTCCCTCCTGCACCTTCAACAGGATTTCCTTTTCTAATAGATCCTACAGAAAAATGCATCTTCTACCTTAAAAACAAAACCCGCTTTAACCCCCACTTGCCCCGCCACAGCTCTTGTCCTTTCTCTCTCTTCAAAGCAACATTTCTGAAAAGGCTGAAATTTCTCTATCTCCTCATTTCTCATTTACTCTTTAGTTCACTCCAATCTGGCTCCTGTCCCTATCATGCCACTCAGGACCAAGATCACTGAGGCCCCTGTTATTAAGTTCAGGGCTCATATTTTAGTCTTCCCCTTGTGCAGCCCTCTCTGAACTGACCACTCCTCTTCTTCTGAAACACTTTTTCTTGGTTTCTGCAGTACCACACTCTTATGACCTTTCTTCTTCTATCACTTTTTTACTCTCTCTGTCTCTTCAGCATTTAGCAAAATTAAATTTAAGTTCAAGCTCTGCCACGTACTAATATGAAACCATTCAGCAAGTTTCATTATTGCTCCACACCCTGGTTTTCTCAACCTTAAAATGTGAAAAATAATAGCAACCACTGAACTGGGTCCTGTGAGGACTAGACAATGTAGGTACATAACCATAGTGTCTAGCACAGCACTGTCCAATAGAAATATAATGTGAGCCACATATGAATCTTAGAATTTTCTAGTAGCCACACTAAAAAGTAAAATGAAACAGATAAAATTATTTTAATAATTTATTTTATTTTAGTATAGCCAAATATTATTTCACATGTAATCAATACAAAAAATTATGAGACATTTTTCATTTTTTCATACCAAGTCTTCGAAATCTGATGTATAACTTACACTTACTGTACATCTCAATTGGGATGCTAAAACTTCACCAGAAATACTTAATCTGCCAAGCGCAGTGGCTCATGCCTGTAATCCCAGCCCTTTGGGAGACCAAGGCAGGTTGATTGCTAAGGCAAGGAGTTGGAAACCAGCCTGGCCAACATGGCAAAACTCTGTTTCTACTAAAAATACAAAAATTAGCTTGGCATGGTAGCACACACCTGTAGTCCCAGCTACTTGGTAGGCTGAGGCACAAGAATTACTTAAACCCAGGAGGCAGAGGCTGCAGTGAGCCAAGATCATGCCACTGCACTTTTGCCTGGGCAACAGAGCAAGACTCTGTCTCAGGAAGAAAAAAAAAAAAAGGAAATACTTAATCTGTATTTAGATTTTATACAATTAACAGTTTAAAATGTAGATTCACCAACTCATGTTGTACTAAACATAAAATTTTTCAAGAAAGTTTTTAATTAATTAATTTTTTTGAGATGGAGTCTCACTCTGTTGCCCAGCCTGGAGTGCTGTGGCATGATCTTGGCTCACTGCAACCTACACTGCCTCCTGGGTTCAAATGATTCTCAAGCTTCAGCTTCCCGAGTAGCTGGGATTACAGGTGCCTGCCACCACATCCGGCTAATTTTTTTGTATTTTTTTTAATAGAGAGGAAGTTTTGCCATGTTGGCCAGGCTGGTCTCAAACTCCTGACCTCAGATGATCTGCCCACCTCAGCCTCCCAAAGTGCTGAGATTACAGGCATGAGCCACTGCACCTGGCCAAGAAAGTTTTTCATTTAAATTGATTAAAATTAAATAAAATTTAAAATGTGTTCTTCAGTCATACTAGCTATGTTTCAAGTGATATACTGCCACATGTGGCTAGTGGAAACTATGTTGGAAAACACAGGTCTAGCACACAAAATGCAATCTGTAATTCAGGACTATTTATTATATTTTCTTTCTATTTTTGACTATTCCTTCTCTATCTCGCAAATGTTGATACTTCTCAGTCCTAGGCTTTCTTCTCACCCTATACCCTCTTCTTTGGCAATCTCATCCACTTTCATGCTTTAATTATCAATCACAGACCAATAACACTGCCAATTTTTTTTATTTCTTTGAGACAAGGTCTTGCACTCCAGGCTAGAGTACAGTGGCACAATCATAGCTCACTGCAGCCTCAACCTCCTGGGCTCAAGGGATCCTTCTGCCTCAGCCTCCCAAGTAGCTAGGACTGCGAGCACGCATCACCAAGTCTGGCTAATTTTTTAATTTTTTTGTTGAGATGAGGTCTCACTATGTTGCTCAGGCTGGTCTTGAGTTCCTGGCCTCAAGTTATCCTCCCACCTCAGCCTCCCCAAGCACTGGGATTATAGGTATAAGCCACCATGCCTGGTCTTCAAATCTGCATCTCTTATCTAGGCTTCACCCCTGAGCCCCAGACCTATGTACTTAACTGCCTCCTCAATGTCTCAAAATCATCTTAACTCATATGCCCCACATTGACTTCACCTTCTTTTCCAGTCCTGAAACTTCTCCTTCTCCCATTATCTCAGTCAACTCATTCCAGTTCAGTTGCTCAAATCATAAATCCCGGGGTCATCATGGTCTCCTCCTTCATCCTCAACCCTCACAACCAATCACCATTTCCTGTTTATTATACAATCAGTGCTACTATAATACTCGTTGAAAGAGCAAAGTTGTCCAATGCAACTGATGTATTGGGAACAATTTATAGTAACACAAATTTTACATTTGCTTATGTGCAATTTTGTTCACAAGAAACACTAGATAAACACAGGAAACTATACCTCACTGAACAGGACTGGGTAGGAATATATAAAACACATACATGCACACGTCTTAAACATCTACCCGTCACCTAGATCACTGCATGTTATGGACCACATTCATCTGGTTACAATTTTCCATCTGATTTCAGATGATCTTCTTCCACTACTTCACAATAACTCACAAGCTGCAACCCTTCTCATGCCCATTTCTATAAGCAAACTTTGGGGTTTTACAGAGTAAAGTACCGTATTTATTGTGGTATTTATGTATTTCTTAAGCATTAATGTATAAAACTATGCTACCATTTTTATTAGATTCCTATCTTTTCTTTTATGTGTCACTAACTGAATTTTTATTGTATGACTTTCTCTAGCACAGTGATTTTCAGAAATCTATATATGTTGCATTATAGCAGAACCGACTATACCATTTAATACTCAGGAATTGGCCCATTTCTCTACATTTCCACTGCTATCAGTTCAATCCAAGTAATTACCATCTTTCACCTGGACCACAGAAACAGCCTAATTCTGTGGTTCTCAACCAAGGACAGTATTCCTCCACTCCCACCCTGGCCAGGCCACTAGAAATGTATACGGGGTGATATTTTTTATTATCACAATGACTCAGAGAGGGGCACTATTGGTATTCAATCAACAGGGGCTGGGGATGCTACAAGTTCAGCAATGTCACCCACACAATGATTTGTCCCACCCAAAAATGCCATAGCCCTATAAAGAAAAACCAGCAACTGGTCTCCTGTATCTGCTCTTAACTCCTTCTACACTACGGCCAGAGAGAACTTTCTTAGAATGCAAATCAGATGATACCCCTCTTATATTTAATACCCTTTAATAGCTTCCTCTTACCCTAAACATCAAGGTCAAAATCAAAGTGTGGTCTATAGGCTCCTGACTTCCTTCTAGCCTCATCTCATGCCACTCTCCTTTTGCCACCTTCACTACGTTTTAGGCCTTCATTCACTCAACAGATAAGGATTAAACATCTGTGTGCTAGGAACTATTCAGAGTGATGGCGGTAGAGCAGTGAACAAGAGACACAAATTCTTTCTCCTCCTAGAACTTACATTCTAGTTTCATAAAGTTGCCAGGCTTCTCCTCACCTCAGTCTCTCGTCACACGCTACTTTGTGCTTAGTCAATTCCAACTCACTCTTCAGGTCTCAGCTTAGACATCCTTCCTCAGGGAACAATCCTCTGACCCCACCCTACTAAGTTAGCTCCTTCTTATATGATCCATGACTCTGAACTGTTTAGTGTTACTCAATGCAACTAAAATTATTTATTCAACATCTACCTTCTTATATCCCCAGGCCCTCACACAGTACCTGGCACACAGAAGGCATTCAAAATATTTATTGGCCAGGCACAGTGACTAATGCCTGCAATCCTAACACTTGGGGAGGCTGAAGAGGGCGGACTGCTTGAGCCCAGGAGTTTGAGACCAGCCTGGGCAACATGGCAAAACCCCATGTCTACAAAAAATACAAAAACTAGCCGGGCATAGTGATGGGCACCTGTAGTCCCAGTTACTTGGGAGGCTGAAGTGACAGGATCATCTGAGCCCGGGAGGTCAAGGCTGCAGTGAGCCGTGTTTGTACTACTGCACTCTAGCCTGCATGACAGAGTGAGACCCATCCCCCGTCTCACAAAAAAAAGAATATTCATTTACTGATGAAGATATATATATTTTATACATGTCTGTTTACCTGTGTGCACATATCTTTATACCTTATGAATACATATGTATAAACACCTTCATGTCTGGGTATGTCTCCAAATACTTCTGCAGGTGACTGCTTGTATGAATATGTGCATATACATGAATGCATGTATGGATACAGACATGCAATCTGGAGTATACTCACTTGGGGTGTATGTATTTACATGCATATACATGTGTATATTTATGCATGTGCGTGTGTGTGTGTGTGTGTGTGTGTGTGTGTGTGTTTATTCTTGTGGCCCCTCAGTGACAGCTCTGATCTCCTGGAGGGAGCTGGGAGCAGGGCCCCAAGTCCTCTCTATGCTGACAGCTCAATAAGAATATAAGATCATTCAATGACGTTCCAAATGTCAGCAAACACAGGCCTGCTCCACTCTGCTACAGGGGAAGTAGGTGGCAGCGAGAGATGTGGAAACTTGGCCATTGAAAAGTGCCTATTTCCTGATGCAACCCACACCACTTCTGGAGAAGTAAGGGCAGCTGAAAGACATTTTGCCTCTTCTCAGATTAGAGGTCTTAGGAAATAGGCATGGTGAATTCATCCCCAGTTGCTCACTCACTAGGCAAGTCTCAGGTGACCAAGCAGACCAGGACCTTCCCCACCTTTCTCAAGGAGTAATGCTCTGCTGGGGGAGTGGAGGACGAGGAGAGAAGAAAGGGAAGGGAGAAACACAAAGTAAGATCAAGGACAGGAGAGGACCCTGTAGAGAACCAGAGCCTGGGTCACACAGGGGACACAAGGCATGGAGTAAGGCTTTTACATAATATTCATACAACCTTGACAATGACCTCTCTGGCTTTGCTTTTATCATTAATCTTTTTAAGCAGGAATCTTAGTGCAGCCTGCACCAAGTCACACAGCATAAAGGTCAGAAAGAGTACCATGCCCCTGGGCCTCCAGGACTCAGCAGCCTCTATGTCCTGAATGGCTGTTGGTAAGGACTGAGCTAAAGTCCAGAGTTAAGCCATCTCTCCTGTCAGGCCTTTAAGCATCCTTGCAATACAAAGTGGCTAGAGTACAGAGAGGAAGGGGTTAGACCCCTTGTTCTCCCAGACTTGCTCAGCTTACCTCACACAAGGAAATCACGAGGCCAACTAGGAACAGAGTCCTCAGTTTCCCCTTGTATCTATTCCCTTCCTCTTCAGGTCAGCACAGTCTGCAGGGAAACCAAGCTGAACAGACTCTGGGCAGCCTGCCTCTACCCCCACCCTTTGGGCCAGCAGCACCAAGGTGACCCTGCGTGGCAATGTTACAACATGGGTTGGCTGCTTTCCTGCCTTTCTGCCAAGGAACCTGGAGGCAGGGAGCTATCCATACACCAAAAAGTCTAGTGAACTTCACAGGGTAATTGTTCATGGTCAGCGCCTGCCTCGCCTGGCCGGGCCTTCACATTGCATTTGCTGAGGCCAGCAAGCAGCTCAGATGTGCTCTGACAGCCGGTATGCTATATTCCAGGGTCCATGCCTCGCCACACCCACACGCCTAGCCCCACCCACATGCCTAGCTCTGCCTTGGGGGACCTCTATGGAACTAGTCCTCAAAGATGAATCTGTCAGCCAGCAATTACTCACTGAGCACATACTCTATACCCAGCCCTGGCCTAGTCACCGGAGACACAGAGAGGAACCAGACTTCATCTCTGTGATCCAGATGGCCATGTGTGGAAGGAAGTACACATGGATTCAATTTCAACTGAGATAAGTGATTTCCCAAGTGCCAAGGAACCTCAAGGCAAGAGGCTGACTGCTGGGCTTCTCAGAAGTGATAACTGAGTTGAATCTTCCAGGGCAGGGAATATGTCGATGAAGATGACTGAGGGACATTTCAGACAGAAGGCAGGCCACAGGGCAAGGCCCAAAGCTAGGGCAGTGCCTAGCTTCTTCAGCATAAGAGGAGTAGTAAGCAGCAGTTGCCCAGTTTCGTGGGAGATCACCAGGAAAGGGGGGTAGGAGTCAAACTGCAAACAAGCCAAGTGCAAAGCACCTGTCCACCAGTGGAAAGCAGAGGACTTCACAAATGATGCCACAAAGTATGGAACTAAGTCCAAGGTCATTGTCAGTGTGGGACAAATACTTATAAAGCTTTCTCTTCCACTGCTACTCCACATGTTTGCTTAGCTCCAGCCCCCACACACACCAAAAGCATGCTGCCCTCCCTGCCGAGAAAGCATTCTCTTCTCCTCCTATCCATATCCCACCTTCCTTGAATGCCCAGGTCAAGACTCAAATCCTCGCCATACCTAGCCTCACCCCCCTTGACCTCTCTCTTCTCTAAGTGCCCTGGGAGCCACTACCTTGACCCCTGGTGTGTTCTCTTTTCTCTGAGCTTCCTCTGACTGGTAGCATGAAGCTCCTGAGGCTGCTCCAGGACTGCTGCCCTTAGATCAGAATGATTTATGGAGGTGAGTCTCCCTAGTGCACTGGGCCTCCCAGAGCAAGGATCCCTCTAGAGCAGGGATACTCTGCTAGGAAAGTACAGTTTTCTAAGTGATTCGTTCTCTTCCAGGGCTCACTATCCTAGCCACACAGGGTCCTTGTCGGTCCATAGCCTCAGCATCAGCTCCCCAGATGTTTGATGCTACATGAGTTCCAGTCTCTGCCCTCATGTCCAAAGGGAACTGGACTCTAGATTCCATGGCTCTTCCTCACATGAACCAGGCTCTCCTGGAGCAAGGCAGGAACAAAGCCAACTTAAATGAACTCTGCCTCCCAACCAGAGTGATATATCAGGACCAGTCAGGAGGGTCAGAGGCCACATTCATGATAACAACAAAGGAGAATACTTTCCCAGAGGCTCAGCTAGTGCCACGTCTCTCCTATAGACAAGGCACTCTGCCCACAGACTCAGCTCTGAGCAAGAGCCCCCAAAAATCTCCTCAATTGGGACTTCTCTGCATGTCTGGGGGACACCAACTAGGGCAGTGTCATAATCTGCCCAGCTGCCTGGTCCCCAAGCAGCTCTCCACTGTCAGAAATAACCACATTTCAGTGCATATTAGCTAAGGAAAAGGAAGAGGTTAAGAAAAGAGAAGAACAAAAAGAAAAGGAAGGAGAACAGATATAAGAAAAGAAAGCAAAGGACAGGAGCTCTGAGGCACAAGAGCACCAGGGGAAGCACCCAATTGGGGCTCAGACACAGTACCTTTTTCAGATTAATCCACTGCTTGAAGTAATCCGCCACTGGCAAGCCCAAGTACTGGCACTGGCCTGGGAGCCTACAAAAAAAGGGAAGAGAGAACAAGTTGGGCGCATCCATGTCCCAGGTATGAAGTCTTAAGATAGGTAGTCCAACAGAGCCTATGAGACAAACAGACCTCAAAAGATCAATCCATTAGCCATGAGTCCCACCCCACCAAAGAAAGGGACCCCACCTCCAGCACCATGGACACCGGACTCCAGCTCTAGCCCTCAGATCCAAGTGTGAGAGCCCAAAAACTCTTTTCGAAATAACAGCAGCAGGCCACTATTTCCTAATGGCTTACAGTATGCCAAGCACCTTATATTTTCACATTTCATCTTCAATGCAATGCTGAGACATAGGTACTGTTGTCTACATTTTACAGACTAGAAAACGAGATTTAGAGAGGTTATCCAAGGTCCCACAGCTAAAACATGATAGTGCCAAGAACTGAACCCAGTTCTGTCTGACTCCAAAGCCTATGTTCTTTCTATGCACTGGTTTGTTGTTTTGCTACAGCAGAGAGGCAGACAGACAAGATAGGAGGAGAGAAAGGCAGAGCATATGATTTAGAGATAGATGAGCAGGGGTTTCAGCTCACATTTAAGCCTCTGGCTAGAGGTTTGTTTCAGATAGAGAAGAGGCCAGGCAGAAGGATAAGAAGAGGTCAGAATTTAAGGGTCTGTTCTTGTTTTTTTTCTTTAAATTAGAATTTATCAACGATCTCCCCCTCTAGTTGGTGATGCTGTTTTACTCAGACAAATCCACTCAATCAAACATGCATTGATGCTTAACGAGGGTCAGGAACTTACGAGTCAAAAAGTAAGATGTAACTCTTGCCCATAAAGGGCTCAGTTTGTTCAGAGGTACAGGCAATGAAAGAAAGACAAAAACAGCCTTAAGTTGGAGCGCGGGGGCATATGCAAGGATGGAGGAAGACAATACTGGAAATAGCAGCCAGGAAAGATCATAGTCTTATTCCTAAGAGAAGAGCTTTGTCACAGGCAATGGAGAGCCTCTGATGAGTTGTGATTTACCAAGACTGTTCTAGAGGCAGCAAAAATAATAGACTAAAAGAGCAGGGTAGGAGCCAGGAGAGAGAAACAGTAGTGGTAAAGGTGGTGATCAAGGAACAGACATTAAGATGTAAAGGAGGCCCCGGTGACTAAATAAAATGTGGGACCCAGTGAGAAAACAGTAGAGCTCTGCTTGCTAGCTTCATGCTGCTCACTAAGATGGATCCAAAGAAGGACGCAGTGGCATGGAGAGCCTATGTGACATCTGGAGCAAGCCAGTATTTGATCAGTTTTATTACGGTTTTTAAATGCTCTACCTGTAGCATACCCACTTTCTGCCCAAACTCGGGGGGAACTGCTCCCCTGCCCCATCTTTAGTATGCCACTAGAAGGAAGCATGAGGTTGGGAATGCAGTTGTAGATATATGCCTGACACACAATAAGCACTCGATGTCTGCTGAGTTTGAGGTGCCTAGGAGATACTTGGCAGTGAAATGGTGTCTCAGAGGCAACTGGATATCCAGTTTTGAAGAGAGGTCTGGAATAAGAATACAGATTGCCAAATCATTAATATCATTATTAATGTAATCATTCACATAACCTAAGTAAAATTAAAGCCAGGAGAGTAAATCAGATCACCTGGGAACAGTATAGAGTGAGGTGAGCAGAGGGCCCAGGCTAATGCCTTGCAAGTTTTATTGAGCTAAAATGAAACCAGGTTACCTCCATCAGACCATCATCACACACAAGGACCTCACTTCATGAAGCGGCCAGATCTAATTTTGGACTCGATTCTTAGAACATCCTTCCTTAAATACTAAAGTCTGTCTCCCTGTAACATCTACCCGTGGGTCCAAAGTATGTCTTTAGAAAATACAGAGAAAAAGACTTCCATCTTTTCCTCACAGAACCCTTCCAAGATCTGAGAGTCTAGAAAGCTTCCATGAGAGTACCCTTCTCCAACCCACATACCCTTATCAACTTTAAGAGTTCCTCAGGAGACAATATGCCATGAGTCAGGACTTACCCAACCTATCCCCATTCCCAAAGGGCAAGGCCCCAGACCTTTCTCAGAGTATTAGACACCTAAAGTCAGACATGCTCTTTTGACCTCACTTCATATTACCTGTGGTCAATCTAAACTGTGATAAAAGCGTGCTTCCCCTTTCTGGAATATATAGAACTGATTTTTGAGTTTGAAATGTAAGTCATTAGTGTCAACTGCCATAGAGTGGTCAAGCAAGATGACAGTTGGGAAAAACCCAATGGATTTAGTAACGAGAAGGTCACAAATAATCTTCGTGAAAGGGGGATCAGTGGGCTGAGTGTGGGAGGCGGAAGGCAACCTGCAAAGTGTGGAAAGAGTGAGAGATAAGACAGTGCAGATTACAAGTGCAAAATCCTTTTCTAGAAAGTTTGGCTACAAGAATCCAGTTAAGATGACTGATTCCACTCCAGAAAGTTCAAGGCCATCCAGCCTTCCCTCCATTACCCTTCAAATATTTGACAGATACTAATAGAAAATTGATCCCCTTGTTTCAGGCAGTGTATAGTAAGGATTTACTTTTATAAGACCCAAGATATCTCACCTGAAGAACAGGTTACTCTCAAACATCCAAGTGGCACAGTGACATTAACTACAACTGGTCAGTTTCCCGGAAGGGAAATTCTGGCTGAGGCCAAGATGATGAAGGGGTATCCAGACAGATGTGCCCATGTGGGATGAAGGACCAAGAACATGAGGAAATAAGGCAAGGTTTTTAAGGATGAAAGGTAGCCTTAGGAGCTAGAATGTGGTTGCCTAAAAAGCAGAACTGCAATCTGACAATAATTCTATTTCCTTCAATCTTTCTTTCATGTTCTTTATCCTTGGTATTTGTGAAAATCCTTGCTGAACTCAGCTATTTTAGAAAAATCACATTAAGGTCTATGAGTGAAGGGGGCCACCAGAAGCAGCAGAATCTACAAAGGGAATAAGTCAGGGGGACTGGCCAGCAAAAGGCAGGGAGCCTCAATCTTATTCTCCCCTAGCCAACTGCAGCACTCTCTTTTAGTTGACACAGGCCAGCAGTCCTTTTGGCTCTGGCTAGCCCTGGGAGAAGAAGGGGCTCTCTCCTTAGCAGAATTTTAAGGGAAGACACAGCTGTAGACATTTCCACTGTCTAGGAAGGGTCTAGGTCAGTGGGATCATACCTATCCTTCTCAGAGGAAGACCTATCCCAGAGGGGCCACACTGAGGACAGACCAGACTGTCAGGTTGGATACTCAGCCTGAGATATGGCTCAGCAGCAGTCCTGAGTGTCATTCTGAATTCCATGTCTGACAGATGCACATGGGGGTTAGGCACTATAACTCTCACTCAGGGGCTCTAGCGACTTGCAGGTACACACGCAGTTTGCAGATTCACTCACAGGGATTCAGGTTGCTGAGTAGTCCTCTGGGTGGTCCTAGCCCTATGACTCCAAGACACAAGCCATACAAATGTGGCAGGGCCCAGCCCCATCTTCAAGAGAGACATAGGACCAAATGCCAGAATTTGAGCTCGCAGGTGCCTCATGGGAAGACAGCTACATATCTCTATCACACACCCTACCCCAGCTTAGAGAGGATCAAGACAGAAAATCTGTGAGGAAGGTGGGTTACAGTGGTCATCATCCCTTACACAAAAGAGGAAACTGAGGCTCAGAGAAGAAAAGGATTTTCTCAAACAACAAGCCAAGGGTCGTACTAGAAATGGAACCCAAAGCTTCTGACTGCACAGGCATAAGCTGTATAGATACACTCAGGGTTCTCTACAGTCCCTGGGAAGGCAAAGCCTGGGGCCTTAGAGAAGCAAGTAGCATAGTGGTCACTGCTCAAGGCCACGCCTGGGTTCAAGGTTCTTAAGTGCCTAAGGTCAGTGGGTATCAGTGGGTACATGGTTCCATCAAACTGTCAAAAAAAAAAAAAAAAAGTGCCCCAGGGACAAAGGGTCTGAATGCTGTACATTCCTACCAGATCTTGATTCCAAGAAAAGAGCCACTGGCAGTGGGCCCTGGACTAGCCTGCGGGCATGAATGTGCAGGCAGGTTTATGGTGCCCAGGTCTCCATGCAGCTGGATTCACTGGGCACAAAGCAACCCAACTGCCCAAACATCATCTGGTCATGCTTATTACTGCTGCCCAATGAAATTTTATGCACCGAGTCCACAGGTGTGATTTCCCCTTCTTTATGAGGGCCAGAATGACATCACTGATGGCCAATAGAAAAGAGCCAATTATGTCCAGGCCATAAAAAGGAATGAGATTTTTTTCAACCAAATCAAAAGTTCCTTCAGTTTCATGAATGCAAGAGGCCCCTTTAAGGAAGGGTCCCCCAATCCTGCCTGTGGGCTCAAGGGACATGATTGCTTTCCAAAGACTAGGGGTCTAAGGCCAGAAAGGTGGTCCACCCTTGGCATTTATCACGTGACCTGCTATCACCACATTAGCCCCTCAGGGTCACCAGAACAGATGAACAAACCCTACCCTCAGACCCTAGCCAGATCCTCTCTACTCCATCCAGGGGAAAATTAAAAGAGACAAGATACTCAAGTTCCTTTATTACTCCTTTTGAATAACAGAAAAGAAAGCAAAGAGCATTCCCCCCGCTTAGAAAGAAGAGAACAATATAGAGGAAACGGGGGTGTAAGAAACTGCCCCTCACCCCCATAAGCACACAGCACAAAGCAAAAGGAGCCAGCCTTCCCCACCCCACCCCTCATTCAGCTCTACCACCTGCAACTGAGCCACACTGGCTCGGCCCGAGACAGCCCTGATGGCAAACAGGTGTGGCTAGCCCGGCGCCAGCCAAGGCAGGGGAGTAGCTCATTAGGGGAACACCCCTGTCGCTAATGGGTATGGCCACGGTGAAGCTATTGTGAGCAGGAGCTCAGCTTTGAAGATTAGGTGAGGCAGACGTGGGGGGAGAGCTGCTAGGCTGAGGCAAGGAAAGCTGCACATCCATGGAGGTCTGCCAGACAGACTGGCAGACAGGCCAACAGCTAGGACCAGCAAAAGAGCAGGCACCATGCTGGAAAAGGTGATGGACACTCTGCCTTCCATGCTTTCATCTCTTCAAGACTTAGGGGCAAACCCAACTCAGGGAGATGCATGTCATTCTCACTTTTAGCAGACTCAAAAATTTGAAGAGGAAGGGGACCAGCAGACTCTGGAGGCCTCCTTGGCTCCTTTCTCCCTCTCAAGAAAGGCTGTGGTACCTGGATCTTGGAGTGATGTGGGCTGGCAGTCCTGGTGCCTGCCAGCTCCAGGACAGGCACATACTATTTGCCTGCAGGAGCAAACTACTGTATTCCATGTGATATGCAGAAATGACGGAGTGTGGAGAGGCTCTGTCTTCTTCAAAGTCATCATTGGACCATGGAGGCACAGAAGGCCCAGGTTTGGGGAGCAGTGGGCCAGTAGAAGCCAACCAACCAGCCAGCTGGAAGATCCTACCACAGGGATACCTGTGAGGGGTGGGTAGGCTTGCTTCTATGCAGAGTTGCCACACTTGCTCATTCCAATACACTCTCAAAGAATGCTGTCGTGAGCAACCCTGTAGCTCATAACTGCCACGATTTCCTATGCTTCTCTCCAAGTCTTGAGCCTTAGGAAAGGGCCCATTCCCACTGGATCCCAGTCAGGGAGTCCTATCTAGTCAGAGCCTCCACAGGCAGCACGATGTGAGTCTGTGTCCAGCACGTTCAGGCTACTCCAGCCGAAGCAGCACTTAGCTGGGGACACAGCTCTTTGTCTCTCCTGTTTCCGTTCCCCCACCCAGAGGAGATAAACAGACCCTGGGTGATAAACGGCCCGCCTTTCACGATCACTTTTCCTCAAGTTGAGGAGAGTAGCTAGTGATGGATGGGCTGGAATTTGGTTATCAGGAAGGGCTGTCAGCCAGAGGTGCCTATCTCCTCCCCCACTACGCAGGGCATCATTACACTGTGGCATTGAGGTAAAATATGACCAAGGGGAGGGAAAGAAGAAAGAGGGGAAGGCTGAGCTTACACACGGAGCAAATTGAGCAACAATGAGAGCAGGCACGAGGCTGGGACGTTAGTTATCTGCCCGTGACACCTTTTATCTCTGCACAAATTGGTCCTTCCTCCCCCACCGCATCCTCTTATACAAACAGAGGCAGACACAATGTGTCACCACTGCAACAGCATAGCAATTTAACCCGAATTAGTGAGGGGGTCAAGCTAGGAAATAGGGGTTTCTCATTTCAACAGGTTCCTTAGTCTCAGCTCTGAACTACCACATTGAGCGAAGGAGGGTAGAGAGAAGGCAGACTCATAATTGAATTCACTCACTTGGCCACTGCTGATGTATAAAAAATTAATGCATGAGCCTCCTACTTATCAAAGCTGGTTAGTATCTATCTCACCTGCGAGATGCACCATGTCAGAAGACACAGCATGGGCCCGCCCCAGGCAGGCCTAGCACTCAGTGCCTTTAGCCAGGATAGGAATCAGCAAGAACAGGAAGAGAAAAGCACTGCCCAAGGACATCAGCCCCAAGACATAAACCCCTGCTAGAAGCCTACAGGACAAAGTGCTGGGGAGGGCTGGGGATACTATAGGAGCAGATCGCATCAAAGGTGGTCCTTGACAGTTCAAGAATACACTTCAGCCTACACAGAAAAAAGGCATCCTGGCTCCACCTCCAACAGAAGAGGTGCAGGTTGTTCTGTGAATAACCCCTCAGACAGACAGTCCCACACTGCTGCGCCTGAAACTGAGGATGCCAATGGCAGCACTGATGGCACTGACAAGGCAAAAGAACAGGGAGGAGAGGAGCCTAGCCTTTTCCCCAGTGACCTCGCCTACTGCAGGACCTGGAGTGACAGATGGAGAAGGCACCTTGGGACTCATTCTCCCCATCAAAGTCCCCTGATGGTGCGGCATGCGGCTCAACCCCTGCCCACTACCACGGCTCCACTACACTAAGATAACTTGGTCAAATGACCACGTGTCCTGGGGTAAGTGACTTCACCTCCATGCCCTGCTCTGTGAGGGTTAAAGGAGCCAACCAAGGGAAACATGCTTTACAAATAAAGCCTCATAGAAGGGATTCCAGGTATAAGGAGATCGATTAAGATCAAACCTGCAGCCGGGCGCGGTGGCTCAAGCCTGTAATCCCAGCACTTTAGGAGGCCGAGACGGGCGGATCACGAGGTCAGGAGATCGAGACCATCCTGGCTAACACGGTGAAACCCCGTCTCTACTAAAAATACAAAAAATTAGCCGGGCGTGTTGGCGGGCGCCTGTTGTCCCAACTACTCAGGAGGCTGAGACAGGAGAATGGCAGGAACCCGGGAGGCGAAGCTTGCAGTGAGCTGAGATCGCGCCACTGCACTCCAGCCTGGGTGACAGAGCGAGACTCCGTCTCAAAAAAAAAAAAAAAAAAAAAAAGATCAAACCTGCAATGGCCTTTGGAGATGCTTCCAGGCCACCTGCATTGACAAGACAGTGCCTTGGTCAGGAAAAGGATACTGGAGAAGGCTTGCTGGGGGTGACAGGAAAAGGGAAAGTTCCAGAACCACTCTACAGCTGCAAAACGAATTCCAAGAAGCTTGGGCTGAGGGGAGGAGTTATGAGTAGAGGAAGCACCTTGGGACTCATTCTCCAAATCCAAAGATTCAGCACACAAATATCAAGGAACAAAAGCCAAGACCCCAGGCCAGACACAAAACGAGAGAGCTTTCTACCTCAACCAATCACTTCATATTCAGGAGTATCACTGAGACCCAAGACCCTCAGACAGAGGCTAATGGAACTTGATTTCTCTCTTGAGAGAGCTTCCAGGCCCACCTAGAAGATAACCATAGCAGACACAGAACGGTCACTGTAGGAGTGACTACTGAGAAGTGGCCATCTCACTTCTGCTGGTGGGAGGGGAATGTCGAGGGTACTCACAGACTCAGCTGCAATTCCCCAGGCTCAAGCAAGTGCGCGTGCGTGCACACATGCGATCCCTCCATTCTCCGCTGCCGGCCCACAGCCCTGGGGGGAATGCACTGCTGACTTATCAGCCCACTTTGCCCCCACACTTGCCCCCATCCTCTGGGACGGCTGCAGGTTACAATTCCAACCACAGGCTTCAGAAAGATGATACACTTGCTGGAGCCTGCGAAGGGTCAGGAGAGAGTACTGTTTGAAATACCAGCATGACAGCTGGCTCCTTGTCTGTCTCTTCCTCCCCAACTCCCTCCCCAAACTTGTCATGGTACAAGAAGTCTATAAGCAGCCCATCAGCTTTAAATATCAGTGTGCGTGAAGCAGGAGCACGAGAGCGAGGGAGCGGGAAGCCGACAGCGAGCGCCTCTGTCGCCACTGCCTGTCAGGGAACACTAATGAATTTCACCACCAGCAGCCAGGCTTCAGATGGGGGTGAGCTAGGGGCTGGGGGGTTTTCTAGGGAGAACTCTGGCAATATTAAAACATATTTTCCCAAAGCGCTGTTAATAAATGTCATTGTGGAGCTGAGAACTACGGCCTACCACCAGGACTTCAAGGGCAGAAAGGCATGGAGCAAGCCCCACTGTCCTCTCAAACACGGACGAGAGTGCAAGTATGAGGCTGGAGGCAGCCGGCTGAGCCCCACAGTGAGGCTGGGTGACCTTGGCAAGCCTCTCACTTCATCTTGCCACTGTTACCCTCACTCATCTCATCAAGGCCTTGGGATGCCTTGTTGAGAGGACTAGGATAAGAAGGAAAGGCCTGAGGCAGGGAGAGATGACCAGCTGTGCCTTCCTGGCCAGACTTACCACCCACCCCACCTCAACCAACTTCAGCTCACTCACTTCACAGTGAGGCCCCACAGCAAGGGGTTACAGGCCACGCTTCCAGACTCAGGTGAGGTGGGGTGAGAAACTCTGGCACCAGTCCTAACAGGAAGCTACATTTCCCCTACAGATGTCAGGAGCCAGAGCTCCTTATTATTTTACAGATAAAGAAATGGAGTGAGAGTGGGAATGTGACTTTCCCAAGACCCTACAACTAGAAAGCAGTAAAGCCAGGAATGGAAACCAGGTCTCGTCATTCTAAAAGCCCTGTTCTTTCCACAATGCCACACAGCTTCTTTGAGGCAGGGCTGATCACCTCACTGTCTCCTGTGTGTCCTCTATCCCCAGGCTCTGCCCTTCCCCTCCATTACCCCCTACTGGTACACATTCACCTCTGGCCTGGCATGGGCCACAGCTGCCATGTAGCACTGGGCTGGGCTCCAGGCCAGGGTGAACCCAGCTGGGCAGAGAAAGCCCTGGGAATGAGCCAGGCCATCACCTGGGAGTCTCTACAGCTCACAGGACATGGCTGCAGGCATAAGCCCTCCCTCGGGTGCCCTCTGCACAGCTCTGAGCAGGAGTGTCTAATCTGGCAGCGACCTGCTGTGCAGGGGGCAAATGACATTTAATTTCCTCTTGGTTTCCCTATAGTACAGACGAAAGGCCGTCACCTGCGTCTGGGTCTGGCAGCACAGCTGGAAGTGTTCCCAGACATGCTGCTCTGGAGAGTTCCCAACAGAAACCAGAACACAGGCGGTGCAGAGGGATGCCCCATGGTCCAGGTTGCTGGTGTTCCCAAGGAAAGCCAGCTTCAAATCCCTAGTGCCAAAGTTGCTCAAAGTCTCCAAAAGGCACTGTATATGCACATAGCGCCTCCCTGCTCCATGGCTCTTTAGCCTATCTGCCAACTATCTCTCATTTCTTCCCTATGGAGACCACATGAAGCATACAAGTGCCACAAACACCCTGTGGAACCATATGACAAGCACCTCCCCAGTGCCACAAATAGTCCTTAAAATTCTATAACTTGTATCTCCCCAGCCCCTCTCTAGGGAAACAATAAGACAAGTGCCTCTCCAGTGTCCTTTCCATGGCAACTCATCAGGGAAAGGCACAGTGCCCCACCTGTCATGACTGTAGAAGTGCTGGAACTGCCACCAGGGCCTGGCCTGAGCTCTCTTTCCCAGATGGAATGGCAGAAGCCCCAGTAGGGAGTGGGTATGGAGAGGAGGCTGAGCAAGTGGTGGGAGGTTTCCAGGACACTTTGGTCAGTGCCTCAGCTAATGAGCTATTCTCTTTTTGGTCAGGGAAACCAGGAGCTCCTTAGCAGATTGAGCTGTCTCTAAGACACCTTGCTCATCCCACTACAGTCTTCCCCTGGCCTGTGGCCATCTTGACCCTATGCCTGAGCTGCCATTGTGTGGCCTACGATGCCCTCTGGAGGCTCCGCAGAGAGGCATCCTCCTAGTGTTCAGGATCTGGGATGCAGTCTAACCTCCACTCTCAAATAGGTACTCAAGACACAGCTGTGCCCTTAACCCTCTATCTGGTCTCCTCTGCCCTGATTCCAGCTCCCCTGACTCCTTCAAGAGGTATAGGCACTTGTCCTATACAGAGTAAGACTTCTAGATGGGCATTAGAATAAGCTAGTGATTTTTAAAGTGTGTTCCATGGAGTCCTAGGGTTCCAAGGAGGAACATCAGGCTACTTCACGGACCTGGGGAAGAGGAGGAAGAATGGGAGAGGAAGAATGGGCTGGGCTTTTCCCCATCTTCAACCAGATCACGCTGGGCTTTAAAATTCTGTTCAAAAGAAAACAAAGTTTAGTGCTAAAAAAAATACTACCATTCCATCTCTCTACAGTGCTCCTCTGGGTTCTCACAGCATTTCTTTTGTGCCTTTATTGTAGTGTCTTCATACTCTACCTTACTTACCCTATTATTAGGTATATGTGTACTGGTCTTTCTGTCCTGATCACTTGGCAGTCCTCATAGTCCCCAGCACAGTACTTACAGGGTCCAGAGCAGCTCTCAACAGGTGCTGACTTTAGGCTACTACAGGAATGCCAGCACTTCCGGGATATGCTGGGGTCAGCACCTTAAATGGCAATTTCCAACAGGATTCCTTGGGAGGGAAGAGCTGCAGTGGAGGGTAACTGGTATTTACTGAAAGGTCCTTGTGAAGATATATAGCACATGCCACTCTTAAATCAATGAATGGGACACATCTGCTACCATGAGCAATCATCTAAATCAACTTCCAGGGGACCAAACAGACTTTTGCATTTGGCCAATCTTTGGGAAAAATGCAACAAACTTCAACAGGAAATACCACTCATTAGAAGCTTCCAAACCCTGTGTGTGGGACCATGGGAACACAGGATGACGTTCATCAGATGAGCATTCACGGGTGTGCCCCCTGGCTTCCTATAGCCTGTAGAGGAGTCACTAGTCCCGTGTTTCTGGTTATAGGACTGAGAATGGGCAAAGCCCCTTGGCCCCATCAACCAAGCCTACTGCCTGGGCCTCCTTCTCCAGCTAGGTTTAGGGAGGGGGCCAGGAAAGCAGGGGACTGTGCTCCTCCTAGCTAAAGCCACTTGTTAATAGGCCTTAGATTCCTTTATCCCTGGGGAAAGGAAGGTAGCAATGAGCTCTCTTCTCCATCCCCCTCCACCGTGCCTCCCAGCAGGGCCAGGGAGGACAGCCATTAGTGTGTGCCTCAGCAGACAATGGGGAGGAGAAGTCTCCAGAGCAAAGGACAACTGCAGCAATTAGAATGCAGGGAGGTTCAGAAGCTATTTAACTGGGTGACCCCTGAGGTCGCTGCATCTGACTCCCATCCCTGGATAAATATTGTATGAGAGGGGAGGGGGTGAGCGAGGGAGCCGGAATGCTGCTCCTCCTTCCACTCCTTTCCCCACCCCATGCGCTGCCTCCAGCCACATACACCAGGAACATTATTTACAGTCCTGACAGTCAGAACAATCACTCTGCTAACCAAGAGGGAATGGACAAAGTCGACTTACCAAAAATTGACTATGGCAATTGAAGAAGAAACCAGAGCTGAGCCAACACAGATGCAAGGCTCCCTCCACAATCTGGGTCCAGCCGAAGCAAATATTCTGTCACCCCAAAACCCCAAACTACTGGCAGGTGAGGCTGGTCTCAATGGCAGATAGTAAATCAGAAAAATAGAGCATCCTTCCACCTTTCGGGGGCCCCATAGTGAAAAATTCCTGGCTCTCATCACTACCTAGGTGCTCCTTGGCAAAAATGGGAGTCCTAGCTACCTGCCCAGAGGAAGCCAAACCAGCTACATGCCACTTGTCCAGCTTGCCCCTTAGCTGACCTAGTCGAGTGAGGCCAAGAGCAAGAAAGTCAGATATCGCAGGAAGGGGTCAGGGTGGGGGAAGAAGAGAGTGTTTGAGAGCAGGCTGTGCCTCAGCCCCCACATGCACCGCTCCTCCAGTCCTGCTCTAATGCACCCTGACATGCCTCTGAAGACAGAGAGCTGTTTGCAGTCAGCACCGTGATTTGTTAGTAATTATTTCCATGGTGTCACATTGCTGTCACTCTGTTAACAAAGAGACAGGCTGCCTCGGGCTGCCTGCGAGAAAGAATCGCAGAGAAAAAGGCCTGTCAGGTTCCCGGGATTCTCTGGGCTGGCTGGCTTTCTTCCCCAAACCAACGTCCTCGCAAGCTTTGGAAGAAACAGTTTTACAGAACTATCAAGTCTGAGTTGTGTCACCCTTTAGCCAGGGACACTGAGAATTTATCCCACCCACTCACAGTTGCCCTTCCCAAAGCCCCACAAAGCTAAGCCCCCAGAGTCCACAAATCATTCAGGCATGGGCCACTATGCCAGTTGAAGCCTTGAGTTCCCTGGCCTTCAAATCCTAAGACCTCTGCTCCCTGACTCATCTTCTTCACTGGGGTGTTCACAGCCTCTCATGTGCTCTTAGAAACCTGACCAAAGAAACCTAATTCAGACCAAACAGAAGCAGCCACCCTAATGGCATGGCTGGGGAATAAGAAGAATATGATGACAGGGTATCTTTGCCTCTTGCATCTGCCAGCCCCAGTTCAGGAGCATAGTGGCTCAGGTGCCAACACCCCTGTAGCCTTCATGTGCCTCTGCATCTGTGAAGAGACACTTGCAGAGCTGTCTCCGCATGTGACCTGTCTTTCCCAGTGCCTGGATCTGCACAGCATCTGCACTAGGAGAACTGGTGGTTTGCTTTAGCACAAAGTAATGTCTCCATTACCCTGGCTGGGAATTAGAGGACAGATTGGCAAGCGCTGACAAAACAGAGGTCACTCACCTTACAGGCAAGGAAAGTTGGAGATTAATTCTCTCCTCTCACAGAGGGAATCAGACTCCAGGATAGTGGAAGGGAAGCACCAATACTGAGAAACCCTTTCACTGCCAAGCAGCAGCAGCTAATGTCACCTGTACCAATATCAGCAGAAAAGGCAGATAAAAGGCCACAAGCCCTAGAGAAGTCCTGCCAAGGTGGCAAGGCCCTCACCAGCTAGCTCCTGCAGAATCCCAAAGGACAGAAGAGCCTGGACAAGACTAAGATTCTTCAAGCATTAGATCTAAAAGGCAGACAGCTGCAAGCACTGGAATGTAAACTCCATGAAGGCAGGATGTTTGGGAAGTTTTCTTTCTTTATTCACTGCTGTATCCTTAATACCTAGAGCAGTACAGGGCACATAGCAGGTAGTCAACACATCTGCTCAAAGAATAAATAAATGAGTCAATACAGCTCAAAGGCCACTTCCACAGGGGCCCGTCTCTCCCTATCACAAGGCCTCAGAGAAGAAGGAGGCCAGTGTGGGTTCCAGAATAGACAGGGAAGACCACATGGCCAAAGGACTGGAATTAGGTTTGAAAGGGTGAGGGGGATTGGGACAAGCTGATGGACATAGGGAGATTCTCATATTAAATTGAAGATTCACATATTCATTCAGCAAACACACACTAAATAACTCAATAAAGTATAAGAGATGTTCCAACAAAAAAATAAAATGTAGTATAATACGAAGGAATACTACATAGAAATATAATAAAAAGCCTAAATTCTTGATACACACAATGCACATGAATCTCCTATACATTATGTTATGCAAAAGAAGTCAGACACAGGTCGGGTGCGGTGTGTCTCATGCCTGTAATCTCAGCACTTTGGGAGGCCAAAGCAGGCAGATTGCTTGAGCTCAGGAGTTCGAGACCAGCCTGGGCAATGTGGCAAAACCCTGTCTCCACAAAAAAAATACAAAACCTAGCTGGGTGCAGTGCACGTGCCTATAGTCCCAGCTACTCAGAAGGTTGAGGTGAGAGGATGACTTGAGCCCAGGAGGTAGAGGTTGCAGTGAGCCAAAATCACACCACTGAACTCTAGCCTGGGTGAAAGAAGTCAGACACAAAAGAGGATGCCTTGCGTGACTCTGTTTATACGAAAGCCAAGATTAGGTAAAAACTAACCAAAACTAAAAGAAGTCAAAACGGTGGTTAGTTGGCAAGGGGAAGGCATCACTGACTGGGAAGAGCCACAAGGGAACTTTCTGGGATGATGAAAAAGGTTCTTGATCTTGAGCTAGGTGGTAGTTACCCAGGTGTATACTTGTATAAAAATATATTGAGCTATACACTTCACATTTGTGTATTTATGCATCTGCACCTATTTTATACCTCAATTTTTTTTTTTAAGAGACAGGGGCTTACTCTGCTGTCCAGGCTGGAGTACAGTGGCACAATCATAGCTCAATGCAGCCTCAAACTCCTGGGATCAAGCAATCCTCCAGCCTCAGCCTCCTGAGTAGCTAGGATTATAGGCATGTGCCACCACACCAGGTTATATATATATTCTAATAGAGACGGGGCCATGCTACCCCAGGCTGGCCTCAAACTCCTGGCCTCAAACAATCCCGCTTCAGCCTCCCAAAGCACTGGGATTCCAGGTGTAGGCCACTGTGCCAGGCCTTGATTTTCTTTAAAGACCCCAAAACAAGCTGATGCTCAAAAAGTGCTTTTAAAAAAACATAGATCTAAACAATATCTCATACTAAGGAAAATATTTTCCATGAGTACCAGTGGTTCCTTCTTGGAGCTTGAGAAAAAAGGTCCTCCAGCCTTCACTCTCTATCTGACAGAGATCAGAAAGGCCCAAGCAAATGGCCAAGGCCTAGGAAGGTGAAAAACGTTCAGAATACAAAAGAGTAGAGCCCAGGTCCCCCACCTAGGAGGTTGTGACCTGGTGGAAGGCTGCATGGAACCTCTATTCCATGCCAGATAAGCTATAGGAAAGCAAAGACAGGTCATACAGTGCAGCCAGGTGTCCAGCTGGTTCTGAGGCCCTCTGAAGCAGCCTGGATTCTGCCACAGAGCACAGAACCAGAATTCCAAAGACTGCCCTGAAGAGCCACCAACATAGGATCCAATTTGTCTTCCTGACAAACCAGGCAGAGACTGGCTGAGTTAGCCCAACTCTGGGCTAAGGTGAAAGTCTCAGAACATACAGCCCCTCCAGCCAGCAAGGAGGAGGTGACAAGACTCTCATCTATGGTCAAGGGGAGAGCCTCATATCAAATCCAGGGCCAGAACCAAGGCAGCAACACTCACTTCTGGACCAGTTAAGCAGTAAAGAACCACTCAGTTATCAACTCAGGCCAAAGCATGAGGCTCCTACTGCCTTGAACATCTTGAAGCCTGATCAGTCATTAAGCAAGTATCTTTATCTTTTATCAGCGTTTTCACTGAGCAGAATTTCCATTCCAGGGGTTCCTATAATCACTACAATGATTTAGATCCTCTGACACCTTCCTAGGGGGTGAGGAAATGAGGCTGCCACTGGGGTTCCACCCTACAGCCTAGAAGTACCCAGAAAGTAAAACGCCAGAGGCCCTGTCTGCCACAGAGGGGCTGTGCTTGTTGACCAGACAGCAGA
Source organism: Theropithecus gelada (assembly GCF_003255815.1). Lineage (NCBI taxonomy): Eukaryota > Metazoa > Chordata > Mammalia > Primates > Cercopithecidae > Theropithecus > Theropithecus gelada. Next base: position 72,177,445 of record NC_037668.1, read on the forward strand.
GCTTCTCTTCCAGCCCCCACTGAGGCACAAAGTCCTTCCAGAGCACAGCAACTATCCCAAACTCAGGCTCCGAAGGAAGGACACGGGGTGAAATGCCTGTTGACTTGCAGCTCCAGGATCACATGGGTAAGTGTGAAGGGAGCTAAGGTTGGGAACCAGAAGAGATGCTTTGGCTCCAAAGAAACCTGCTCCTACCCTCAGGCCTGCATCTAGGAAATGGTTAATCCCCAGCCAAGCCCACCATCAGGAGCCCCTTTAGTGCCAGTTCTGGGCCCGGGGACATGCGCAGGAGGGGGCTTTCATGTTTGTGAGTAGGCTAGCCCCAGGGGCATCAGGCAGAGGCGGAGCACCTCTCGTTCCTACAAGCCCAAGAACTCTCAGCCCAAGGAGCTGTCAGGCTAACGAGGCTACCCCACCACCACTCCATCTGAGCGTGGCAGGCTGCACCGCACGACTGGCTTCAGGTGGCTCTTCTTTAATTAATGGCATCCCGGGCTCTGCAGGGAGCTTCACCCCACAATGAATGGCCCTCTCTCATTAGAGGCAAGCCTGCCATGATGTATTCAGGGTGAGGGCCAGGATTCATTTCCCTGTCTGTGGGTTGGGGATGTGAGGGAGGGGAGAGGCAGCAGGGAGAGATTTATATCGAGTGACTTGGATTAGCTGCAGCTGAAACATGACCCCATCAACTCACGCTGCCTTCTTGGGGCTAACCTGGTGCACCTCTGCTGACGAGAGGGCTCCAGGGAAACTGAAGGGAGGGCAGAAGGTCTGGTTCCCATTCTCTCTGAGCTCAGACTATAACTCTAAGTCCCAGAATTCCTATACAATCTTCAGAACCTCCACCCCTGCCCCCACTGTGCACTGGGAGCCTGGGCTGATTCTGAGCCGACCTTACCCATCAAGAGACTTTTTATGGCCAGGAAGCTGACCCACTGCCCTCATGCCCACAGGACTGAGACCCTGACTACGGCCTCAGTTGACTCTTCTGCTTTGGCAGAAGGCAATACCCTCATTCCTTACCTCACAGAAGGAGGCCATGACATAGTTTGCCCCCATAACTGCCACCTGGATAGGACCCAAATATGTTCCGCCACAGGGCATCTCAGACCTCAGGCCACCCTGCACTAGGGAAAAGGCTCCAGTCTGACACAAAAACATGCCATCAGTCATTACCTCACTATGATGATCCATCACGATGAACCCAACCTCCAGGGTGGGGAGGCTCTGGGCACACTAGTCTCCTTCCCTCCACTGCCCTGACCTACCCACTCCAATGGCTGAGCAGGGGAATTGGTGCCCTTCTAGGCAAAAAAAAAAAAAACTGGGGCCTTTGGCTATCCAAGTTTCAAATGCACTTCTCACAGACTTGGAAAGAAAGTCACCCTGCACTGTGCTAGCCACATAGGTGGTTGTAGGCCTAGGAGCTAGGTTGATTCAGACTGGTAGCAAACAGCACACAGTCCTACAAATTCCTCATGCAAATATCACTAAACTTGACTTTCAACTTTGCTTGTGCTTGGAAGAAAAATACTTCAGAACCTGCCCTCTTTCCATTCTCAGCCCCCTTAGAATGTCCAATTCACTAAGAGAGCTGGAGGGTGGGCTTTCACCTGTCCCTGTCAGCCAATCAGAAGGCTGCCTGGCAGGCCTGCTGTGTCCCTAGGAAGGCCAGGCAATGCCTATCATCTGCACGCATTCACTTCATGTAATCCATGCTTCTTCCTGGCCCTTGTGGAGGAGCATTTATATCTCTTTCCTTCCCTACTCAGAAAGAGATGTAGCTCAGTTCCGCTTTGCTAAGCCCTATTTGGCAATATGTCTAAACACATGCAAACTTAATTAGCTCAGGAGGGGAGCCCAAGCGCTTGCAAGGACAGATAAAAGTAATGGGAAATGAGACAAGTCAAGGCTGGCAGGGAGTTCTTACTCAAGCCCCTTCCCCCAGCAGGCTGCTAATCAAAGGTGATGCAGTTCAGTGCTGATACCAACTGGCACACCTGTGGGCAAGGGGCAAGGCTCTTGTGAGCCTGGTGACACGGTGCGATGCCCCATGTGCTTCCAAACATAAATACAGAATAGAGGTGTCCAAAGTGATGCTGGCTGAGGTTTCCTTAAAACAGATTTGAAGATTCATTAACTTGTAACCCTTCGAGGAGACTCTCAGGCAGCCCCAAATCATACCCACCACATCTCCTGGCCAACTAGGCTCCCATATCAAATGAACTTAACAGTCCAACCCCTACCAATACCAAATGAGGAACCAACAGCCTAGGGTGTCAGAAAACATCCCGAGGCTCTGCCACTCGGTGCGAACAAAGGAGAGGAGGAGGGTATTCCCACCGTGTATCACCAAACCACAGCCATGGAGGAGGATGGTCAGACAGGACGTTCATTAAACACATGGTTCTAGAGTCAGAATGCCCAGGTTCAAAGCCCTGCCCTGCCACAAACAGGTTATGTGCCCTTGACAAATTACTTACCTCTCTAGGTGTCAGTTTCCTCATCTGTTAAAAAAGGGTTATAAAATGAACTTATTCCACAGAACTGTGGTAAGGACTAAATGACATCATATGAGTAAACAGCACAACAGGTCTCCTGGTAAGTAATAAGTGCTCAATAAACAGTGTCTCTCTTTATTCTCTGATGTTCACTTTTCCAGGAGTCCCAACCCTCTGTTTCGGAGGCACAAATCTCTCAGAGAAAGCATTTTGCACTGCTCCTGGGACCAAGTTCCTCCTCCCTGGCCTAAGCCTGTGGGCTATCTCACCCAGTACCCACCATGGAGGGCCCAACACACAGTGGCAGTGAGGAAATCCAGGGCTTCCTGACATTAGCAGCATAATTCTCTAACCCTTAACATTCAGGCTGGTGTAGCAAGGCCTAAGAATTGCTCCTCTAGTCCATTTGTCCTGTACACTGGCAATGAACGCTTCCTGAATCTACCTACTAACAGTCCTCTGTCGTTCTTCCTGAGCGGAGATTCCACAGGAACATTCCATTACTTAGTTGTCACTTATTCAACAATTATTTATTGAACAACTACTACATGTCAAGTCTTGTCCTTGTCCTAGGGTTACAACAGTGCTCACAATGTAGTGCAAGAGACAGACAAGTAGAGGCAGCCACAGCACCATTTTAGGTATTAATGTGTACATGTGCTCCAGGAAAACAAAGGAAGGCACCTAGAGAAAGAAGAGTGATCACCAGGAACCGGCCAGCTTGTGCATGTGGCTGGTGGGGAGGGGTGCAGGGGTGGCACACAGAATATTGAGAAGTGACGCTAAAGATGCAAGCAAGAACCTTGAAAGTCCCAATAAATGGTGTGGACTTTACCCTTGAGGGCAAGGGCAAACCTTGAAGGGTATTAAGCCAAGGGGTGACATAATCTGCTGCAATTAAGAGAATGGAATAGAAGCAGCAAAACTGGAGTCAAAAGGGACTAGTTAGAAGACTTTTGTAGCAATCCAAGAAGAATATGATCATCTTGACTGGGCAGGGCAGTAGGGATGGGAAGAAAGGAATAAATCTGAGAACCTCTGGGAGGCAGAATCAACAGAATTTGGCAATTAACTGGTGTGGATAGAGAAGGGATAATTTTCAGATTTCCAACAGAACAACTCAGTAGATGGTGCCAGTCATTATTTGAGGGAATGATGGAGGACAGGGTGTGAGGAGAAAGATAAACATCTGAGCTTGAAGGGGCCTGTGGACAACTAGGTGGACATGTAGAGTAGGTAGCTGGATATGCAGGTGTGGCGTTTAGGTGGCAGATTAAGCCGATTTCTTTTCTCCAGTTGGAGAAAAAGATTAGAAGACATCAGCATACAGAGGATAGTTGAAGCTATGGCAAAAGATGAGATCACTGATAAGTGTGAATGTGTAGAATAAACAGAAAAGACAATCAGGATAGAAATCAAAGAAACACCACTATTTAAGAAACACCAACATGAAAAAAAGGAAGAAAAGAAGTATTAATATCTACCCAAGTGACTGAGGAGGAGAAGCCAGAGAAACAGAAAACATAACAAAAGTACAGATAAAGATGATTTCAAGAAGATTGCAGTAGTCAGCTGTTGAGCAATGCCAAGAGGACCCAGCCCAACCCGCAGCAAGCATGTCACTAGGCCCCCTTCTAGCCATCTTCTACATCCCCACAGGACAGTCACGACCCCACAGTGCTCACCCAGGTGTGTGGTTCCATCATGGCACCTTTCACTCCAGGTAACAGCAGTCTCTTCAGTGGTCTTGACCGCTTGACAGCAGCCTCGAGGAAACCTCAGTAGCCCCTGCTGAGTGCATGCTCCCCATCTCCAACAGTGACAGTGTAATCTGGGCAAGTATCTTTCCATCTCCAGACCTCCTAAAACCTGAAGTGAACTCCAGGTCCACACCAGTAGAGCACAGCCAGAATGTAGTATGCACACCCCAGCAAGAAGGCAGGGGGAAAAAAGGAAGTCAAATGCCTGCATTTATGTGTTCAACCTCCCTTCTCCCTCCAGGGGGAGGAAAACTTCCTGCTCCAAAACTGAGGCTGAGCCTAAGTGAGGGTCTTCTCACCAGACTCTGAGCAGGCCCCTGGCCCCTATTCCACCAGAGAACAGCATCTGATTCTCCTACCCTCTCTAAAGGGGACTCTTCCTAGACTGCACTAAGGGCCAGGGCCTCCCTCAGGTCAGCTCTTTCCCTCCAGTCTTTTCCTCTTCTCAATCTTCCTTCTTCTCAGACTCAGGGCCCACTGGGAAAGCCTCTAGTCTAGCTTCTCAGCCATGCTGTGCTGTTTGGCTGGTGAACCTGGATCTTCAAGCTACAGGCTAAAATCTACGTTCCTCAAGTGGGTGCCTGTGCATGTGTCCCTCCTCAGTCTACACCAGCGCTAACCCCACCACAAAACCAAAGATGGAGCCCTCTGAAAGAGGCACTTTCTACCTGGGTAAGCAGAGAAACACCACCAAACCCAATGGGAAGCTTCAAGAAACACCAAGCAAGGTGAAGAAAAAGTAGGGCAGGCAGGGAAGGCAAGCTGACCAAGAGCCAGACCCGCAACAAGTGGTGTTTCTTCAAAAACATTGAGAGGAAAATTAAACCCACACCACTAAATAACAACTCACCTTAGCAGGGTCTGTGACTACACACCAAAGCCCACGTACACCTGGAGAATCAACTCATCTGGCTTTGACAAAAGATGGACATAAAATGATTTGTCAGGATGGGAGCAGATATCTTTTCTCCAGTGGGATTTATGCTGCCACTTCAGTTCCCATTTCTCAGTGCCCCACTTATCAGCCCCTTTCCAACAAAAGTGATGTGAAGCTGCTAGGGAGAGAAGGGGAGGAGGAGGTAAGGACAGCAATGAGAAGGAACTATGGCTTCCGGAAACTAGAGTGTGAAATGAAAATGTTTGCTGAATTCCTAAGACTTAGTTAAATCTGAAAACGGATGTCAAAATAAGAAGTAAGCCACAGACTAACAAGTTGTGAGTGTCAATTTACCACCACCCTTGTCAGGCTCATCTGCAGCCTTTACCGGGCGCATAAAAAGGTGATGGCTCTGACGAGAGCCATATGACGAGCCTCTGCCAAGAGGTTCCAGGAACACCGATTAGCTGTGCGCTGTCACGCAGCACTACTTAGGTTTCCTCTCCGGCTGTTTTTATTTTGTTACACATTTAATTAAGCGCCTTCCCAGCAGTTATGCAGAGACCTGTTTATAAGAGGCAGCCACAGAGCTCCCTCCCCCAAGCCCTGCCACCTGCTTCCTTTCTGAAAACCCTTTTCTGAAGCTTCACCAGCCTTCCCAGTCCAAACCCAAACCAGACAACCAAGTCTGCCCTACCCATCTCTTTTGGAAACTACACGGTCTTAGAATTCAATTCTGTCTAGCTACATGTCTTTAGCTCTCCGAGCCACAGGGGTTTTTGGTTTGTTTCATCTATAAAAGAAAGACAATACCACCACCCACCAGAGATGGTAGTCAGGAGATGTGGATGCGGCAAGGTATGCGCTCATTAAAACTTGGCTTCCTGGCCGGGCGCGGTGGCTCAAGCCTGTAATCCCAGCACTTTGGGAGGCCGAGGCGGGCGGATCACGAGGTCAGGAGATCGAGACCATGCTGGCTAACATGGTGAAACCCCGTCTCTACTAAAAAAATACAAAAAATTAGCCGGGCGAGGTGGCGGGCGCCTGTGGTCCCAGCTACTCGGGAGGCTGAGGCGGGAGAATGGCGTGAACCCGGGAGGCGGAGCTTGCCGTGAGCTGAGATCCGGCCACTGCACTCCAGCCTGGGCGACAGAGCGAGACTCCGTCTCAAAAAAAAAAAAAAAAAAAAAACTTGGCTTCCTTTCATACACGGTTGGGTTCCACAACCCAGTCTCTCTTCTTGATGATATCATTTTTCAGGAAGAGGCAGGGCAATCTCCTGAGTCACTAACACCTGTCCAGGGTCCACTGTGCTACAGAACAGGCCAGACCAAAAGAAGACAGCACCCTCTGAAATTCCCTCTCCATCTCATGGGGAGATCAACTCCAAGTTTATAGTCTCCAACCTCATGCACGGGAAAGTTTTCATATACACACATATGTACACATCATGCACAGTTAAAGTAGAAGATTCTGAAATGCATGTGTTTGGAAGGTGAAGATGCCAAAGAGAGAACAACACTGGATGAAGGCAGTCCTGGGGAGGCTACCTGGAGGAAGTAGAACTCTGGACTGGACCAAAGGGCCTTCCTCCTGGGCCATATGAATCCCAGAATTCTGGGTATCAGCCTGAAACTGGTCCCACCTTGAGTAGCTTCTCTTGGGCTACAGAGATCCACGTCAAGTCCCTTCCTCGCTTTAAGGACTCAAAGCTGCCCAGGACGCCATTAACAAGAACAAGAGCCTTCTTCCTCCACTCCTTCTCCATGGACTCGTTCTGAGTCATATTTGCTTCTAATTCCAGCCTGTATAATTTCCCTGACAAAGAGGTGTCACATGGGAATATGGAGACCTTCTGGAGTAAACCAAGAGGGGTGCAGTCAGTGTGTGTACACACCTAAAGGGTATGAGAGATGAGGTCTGTGTGTGCTCATGTGATTTGGGGCTTTTTCTTCCTCCTGTCTCACCTAGAAAGTTGGGGTCCAATAGCAGGCTTGACACCCACCTGGGTACATAACTTCACCTCAATGTCCAGCAACCAAAAGGCTTACAAAGGGCCTTGGTGAGGAGATGACACCTGATGTGGTAGAAAATACCACATCAGAGCTACTACACCACACACCTCACAAACATCCCACTTTATGCTCAAAAGTTCAAACACACACACACACACACACACACACACACACACACACACGGAATACCTGTTGCTACCTTCAGTCACAATGAACACAGAGGTAATAGATTCTATGACTCCTTAGCAAACAATGCCACCACCACCTCCATCCCACTTCAGTTCCCTGGGGGCCATCTGAAGCCATGTATTCATGAGGGCAGACAAGATGCACAAGTGTCAGCCCAGCAAAGAAACTGATTCTGTCTTCCATAACCGGGACAGGATCAGGAGACAAAGGTAAAATAAGCAGTGGGGACAAAGGAGGAAAGAGGAGGCTGGTGACATGGGCAGCTCCCAGAGCAGCCCTCTCTCATCCCACCACTGGGCTCCTAGTTGGATCACCAGGGTCCTGCAGGCCAGATAAAGGGGCAGCATAGTATAATAGTTAAGAGCAAGGACCTGAGTTTGAATCCTGGCTCTGTGTGTCCTTCAGTAAATTACTTAACCTTTCTGTACCTTTACTTCCTCAGCTATAAAATAGGAAGAATAATAATGCCTACTTTATGTAGTTGATAAATAAGTTACTATATTTCATTACATAATAAACATGGTATTTGGCTTAATTTTTTTTTTTTCTAAGACACTCTTTTAACTCCTCCCTTCCAGGGCAGTAACACACAGCCCCAGCAATTGGAAGGGCTGTCATGAGCAGTGAGACCTGGCAAAGGCAGGAAGGCCCCAACTGTCCAGGCAGGCCCTTGACTTCCCCACACCCTGCTCCAGAGAGGCAGAAGGCAGGGCTCCCAACCCTCTTCTATCCCTGGCAGCCCCAGAGACCTGAAGAATCGCTGACCCAGCTGCCTTGTAGACATTTAAGCCTCCAAAAGGCAAGACCTGGTCCCACAGATTCCAAGCTCTGCCAGCAAAGTAGCCCTTCTCATACTCACATGACTTTTAAGTCCCAGTCTCCACAGGTGACAAAAATTGACTTGACGTTTGGATCTAAGAGGCCTTCCTTCGCCATCCACTCATCGACCCTCTGAAAAGTACACAAGAACAAATGAGATTTTCCTTTTTTTTTCCCTGAGCCTGTGAAGAGCCACAACAGCGAAACACAGATAAGCTGCTTGTAATCAGAGCAGGAGAAAATTGTAATCTTATCCAACTATGGCCCCCGCTGTGGGCTCTCAGGCTTGGCTGAGAACCACGGAGGTATTTGGAAGACAACCCCTTAGGAAGATTCCGCAGCCCGAGTGTGTAGCCGGAGGGAGACCCTACACTCGCCTATTGCCTAGCAGCCTGCTCCAGATCCCAGCAGGTCAGTTCAAATACCTTGCTCTGACTTGGCTGTTCCTCTCATTGGTCCCCTGGCCCAGCATAGACAGGTTGTTGTCCTGGGGCATGAGAACACAGTAGAAGGAGGCCCCAAACAGGGGCTCCAACCCACAGCTTCACTCATTCATTTATTTGTTTTACTCTTCTACCAAATGTTTATCAACCAAACTTACAAATTTGGTTATTTACCAAATGAAGGTGACGAAAATTTTCACCTTAAGAGTCCCCTTTACTGGACTGGAGCCCCATCCTGACACCTGGGATAGTGTTGCCTGCTCCAGCTGCTAAAAGTTCAAAACTGGCCCCCAACTTCGTATTTCTCTTCTTCATGGTTGAGGATTCAAATTCAGCAGAATATTTTGAAGGCTGAGCTCAATTTCTACACAGGGAGAAAAACTGCTCCTAAACACTCTAAATCCTTCTTTCCCTTCAACCCTTTGATCCATTTATTTGTGCTCACACTGGAAATTCAAATACTAAAATCAGTATACAACAAGAGAAATATCATAAACAATTCAAGACTGGGTGTGGTGGCTCAGGCCTGTAATCCCAGCACTTTGGGAGGCTGAGGCAGGCAGATCACTTGAGGCCAGGAATTTGAGATCTGCCTGGCTAACATGGCAAAACCCCATCTGTACTAAAAATAAAAAAATTAGTTGGGTGTGGTGCTGCACTCCTGTAATCCCAGCTACTTGGGAGGCTGAGGCAGAAGAATTGCTTGAGCCTGGGAGGTGGAGGTTGCAGTGAGCTGAGATCACACCACTGCACTCCAGCCTAGGTGACAGAGCAAGACTCTGTAAAAAATAAATAATAAATAAATAAAAAGAATTCATGAAGCATTGCCTATTTTTCAGAAGACCCCAGGCATGGAGAGGGAGTCACACCACTGCTTCTACCCACGCAAGAGATTATTTTTTAAGGTTATCTCACATAGTCGTTAAAAATGCAGGATTGTAAGTCAGACACATCTGGATTCCAACCCTTGGCTATTCTATATCCTGGCTGTGTCACTGATGGAGAGTCATTTAAAAGTCATGTAACCCCTCTGAACCTCAGTTTCCTTCATCTATAAAACCTTACACAGAGTTGTTCTGAGAATTAAATGTGATAATGTTTTAAGTACCTACCACAAAACAGGCAGTAGGCTGAGAAGGGGAGAAAGGCAGATCATCATAATACAACAGATCCAGCACTGGAGACGTGACCACAGTGCTACAGGACCAAGAAGAGGAAGTGGCTAGCCCTACCTTTCACAGGGAAAGGAGTCAGAAAAGGCTTCTCAAAGAAGATAACTGAAGTAGGAACCTGACATGGTGGAACATAGTAGAGGATACTACAGGTAGAGGCAAAGGTACATATGCAATAATTTTGTATTTGAAGCAATTATCTGTTAAATGTCTGCCTTCCCTGCGAATATAAGCACCACGAAGGCAGGAACTCTGCCTTACTCACTACCTTAATCTCTCACCCAGCACAGGATCTACTCAAGAGATATTTGCTGGTTGACTGAAAACATGAGTAGGTAGAAGTTTAGGGTGACTGAAGTCCACAGTATATAGAAAGAAAGGACAGAGGCTGGAGGACTAAGTTAGGCCAGACTGTAAAGGGCCTCGTGTGCTCAGCAGGAAATTGAGAGTCCATGGATATCTTTAAGTATCTTAAGTAGGATTACTTCTAGCAGGTATAGGCTGGCTCCCTGGATACCTCTGTGATGCCAGAGGCCTGGCCCACGCTAAAGTCATCCTTGACTAAGGCCAAGGATCCTACCTAGTTCCGCGGCTATAGCAGCCCTATCAACCAGAATGTCAGAGTTGCTCCCTGGTGCCAGACTATGCAGACCATGTGGTCTCTATAAACGCTCTTTACAGTCTGTACACCACAGAATCCTCCTCAGCCAAAGAATCTTCCCAAAAGATAAATTCTGGATCCTCTACTGCTGAATGATCTGTCTCCTCAGTTACTCTGGCCCAACTCCTTGCATGTACAGGCATGTGCGTGTGCACACACACATGCGCACACACACACGCGTGCACGAACACACGCGTGCACACACACATGTGCATGAATCCTTTCCCCAGGGTCACCTAAGAAAAGAGGTAAGGTGAAACTAGGGCTCCCTAAATCAGCATAACCTCCCCCAAGCTGTTTTATATCCCCAAGTTAAGTGCCCCACATATTAGAGGGGCTCCCCTCCCCGACGCCCCAACTCCTGCACAGTGAAAGAGAGAGCAAGACACAACAGGAGGCCACACTCAGCAAAACTGGGCCCTTATCACAGGAAGCACTCAACACTCACTGGGGTCCCTGGAAGCTTAGGACCCAGGTCATTCGCTTGCACAGCAGCTATTTAGTGAGCACCTTTTACCACGAGTCAGGTAAACATCTAGCTGGCTGCCTGCTAAGGGCCTTGGTTCGGACAAGAAATGAACTCTTTATCTCCATAAACATCTCAGGACTAATGAGATGAAGCAGAGTCCAGTCTGGTCTCCTAGTCCAGCCAGAAACTCTCTTCAAGCTGATACCAGGAATTTTCCCCCCTTACTCACAAAGCATGTAGTAGCAGAAAGTAGCTTCCTGGGTGAGACTCAGAATTCTTTGAGCACCCTGCTCCAGGGCTGGCCTAGAGTTAGCAGGGGTTGCCTCCTCAAGATCACATCTCCTCCTTGACAGGGGCCACTGAGAAAAAAAACCCATAACCTCAACAGTCCTGGTTTGGGGCTGGCCCAGAGCAAGTATCTTCCTCCAGGATCCCAGCTACAGATGTTCCAGGAAAAAGGTACCTGTCTTCTGGCATCCCTCAGGAGCCAGGCCCTGGCAGGGGATGGTGGCCGGGACAGAGGAAAGAATGAGTTCCCTCTGTCTCCTTGAGTCTGTTTTAATGGGGAGCAGTCCATGCTAAGGAGCTCCCTTGGTCATAGGAATGAATCTCTTCAAAAAAAGATGGTCAATGTGGGAAGCATCTCAGAGCTCATCTTCTCCCAATCTACTGCAGGTGCCCAAACTCTGACCCCCAACCAGACTGGTCACAGCCTGGGTTCCCACACTCCCAGGGACAGGAAATACCCTCTGCCACTGAGGTGAGCCTAAACTTGCCTCTCTGACCCTGGTTCCATCCTTGGGGGGGCCCCACGAAATTCAGTCTGCATCTCTCTCCTGCATGGGACAGGATCTCCTGGCTAAAGAAAAGATATCTTGCCCTGCTCCCTGCCACTACGCTACTTCCTCTAGGCTGCACACCTCCAGTGTAGATGTGCCGTGCTATTCTTGCAGATATTCTGCTTTCTCCTACGCTTTGATTAAGGTCTGAGCTTTGGCTTTATTGGTCTTAAAAAAATAAATAAAGCACCTAATGAGATCCACAGGCTTTTTCTCTTCTCCCCTCACCCCGCCCATAGAGAAAGACATGGAAGGGGGACCTTCTCCCCCTGTGAAAACCTCCAGGCCAGAGGAGGGTGGGAGACAAGCTAAGACCAAGCACTGCCCTTCCTTATTCCCTCGGGCTACAGTGCAAGAAACAGCATCTTAACCTTTTCTAGCTCCCCGAGGAGAACATCCTGGAAGTGTGGTCTCTGCCAAGGGTTTTAAAGTCTTTAATTTGATTTCCCTCACATAGGCAATTGTTGTAATTATTCTGATTAGGAATCATTACCCAGTGCAGCCTCTGCACCCGACAGGCACAAAGCATCCAGCGGCAAGCTGCAGTGGGGCAGGCGGGCCCAGCCACAGCTCCTGGAGGAGCTCTCAGCAAACAAAAGCCATCGATGGGGAGTTCTGGGTGAGTTAATGAAGTGCTCACATGCCACAAGAAGCCAACACTAAAGCTAAACAAAAACACCTCCAGTCCCCGGGGCTAGTCCCACAGTACCAAGCTCAGCTCCCCTACCCCCCAGCACACCCAGCACAGGCTACCCCGGAGCCAGCCAGCACAGGGCCATAGGCCAGGAAGGGGTGGGGGCCCCTCTGCCCAACTCCTGGCAGCACTGGGACATCTTGTCAGAAACCCTGACGGGAACAGCTGGAGATGACAGATCAATGGTTCAATACTCTCAACAGCATGTCACTGATGTGACAGCAAATGTTATTCTAATCAAGCCATAATCATAGTCAAATTACACAGCTACATTCTCAGGAGGGGGAGAGAAAGGCAGCAGGAAGGGGTCAGAGGTCAGGAATTAAAGGTCACTCAACCTACCTCCAGCACTTGCTGCAGGCTTGGCTGACCATCCACCATGGCTTGAATAATCCCGGTGAGCTGAAAGGAAAGAGAAATAACTGATGGGTAGAAAACCAGGGTGAAGGGACTCAAGGCTGAACAGAACCCTTTCCTTTCTGTTTTTCTCCTTCTGCTGTAAAGGGCTCTGATCTGGCACTGCTTTAGGTTTAAAGCCCAACTAGAAGACTTGAGAATAAAGACCTAGGACGCAGGACACAATGTGAGCTTCTCCCATAAAATCCTGCCCTGAGATGGGTGTACACATACACACACTGACCACAAGGCATGTTCTCACACCTGTTTCAGCTTTCAGCTTGCAAACAAATTGATGTTACATGTCTTTTGTATTCAATAGGCTCAATAACTTCCCACAATTACAGTTTCAAGTAAATTCAGCTCCTAGCTTCACAGAAGTTCCCGGAAAACTTGGGGAGTTCTCATACAGGACAGGCACACTTGGCTTCAAGTCCACCCCTTCTCTGAGCCTTGGTATCCAGCACTGCCCCCTGCCACACTCTCCCTAACACCTTCCCTAACATCTATGAAGTCCCACAGGCTCCTATCCTTCACCCTGCATACGTGGGTCATCGATATGAACTAGCCAAGCAAGAGACAGAGTCACCTTTAACTGATGGGGAAACTAAGACAAAAAGGCCTAATGTTCAGACTATGACCTAGAGAATTTCTGACTCAGGCCTATGCGCCACCTAGGTCATGCCTGGGTTCAAACAAGTTTGTTGTTTTCCTTTGTTTTGGTTTGGTTTAAAGTAAAAATATCCCTCAGGCACAGACTGGGGGACAGACTACTTAACAAGGATCTGAGGGCATAAGGCCCCCATGTCCTGGACACCAACTGGAAATCACCACCCCCGGCATGTCCCTGGCTACTTTCAGAAAGAGCAGTATCTCAGACTTGCTTGGAAACTTCTTTTTTTTAAAGTGTGTTGGGGGGGGGAGATTAAACTCCAATTAAACTATAATTATACTTAATGAATACCAAATACCCAATGCACAGAAATCTCTGGCTCTAAGTGGGAAGGTTATTTTCTCATGGTGACTTACATGGAATGGTAATATACACCTTTTAGGGAGAAATTTTCATTTTAAAAACGCTGAGCTCCTCTAGGTGGGTTTCTGTAGTTCATCAAGTCATTATTAGGTGGTATTTTAAGGAAGTGTAAGGACACAGCCACTCTATTTTATATTCCAGAAACTGTTTTTATATTAATCTGTATTTTAATTGGGTAACAGCTGCTGCCTACAGACTTCCCATGGTCTAAAAGGAAAATAAATTAGAAAGATTAACTACACTGTTGCTTCGCAAAGCTTTAACCCACAGCATGCCCACCCGGCTGGCACCTCCACACCCTTTCCTTGCTTGGAAGACCAAAGAACTGCCCAGCAGAGGGAGGGCCTGAGTCAAAGAGAAGAAAAGATGGTCCACTAAGGGCTGGGGGGCTGGGGGTGGGGGAGTGCCCTCAGTCAGCAGCTTCAATAATCTTGGAGTACAAAGGACTCCTCCTTTTATTTAGTCAATAACTATTCATAGAAAGTCTGCTGCGGGCTGGGCCACATTACAGGAACTAGGGATCTGGCAGTGAAGAAAAATGTAAAAACTCTGCCCTCATGGAATACGCATTCTCGGCAGCCCCTCCTACGCCCAGCCCCAACTAGTACCCAGAGCCTGTACACCTTCCAGAGCCACAAACTGAGTAAGCAGATACCCTGTTTTGCCTCAGTCATGAAGGGGCCAAAGAGAGTCAGGAGGAGGCTTATTACCAACCCCAGATTAGTGACAGACACCCACAGGCCCACCGCTGTCCGTTCTGGTCCAGCTTCTCTCCTGTTAAGCCTAGGGCTTAGACACACCTTCAAGCCTGGAGCTGAGGCTCAAGATCAGGACCATCCTGGAAAAGGCGGACCACAGCCACTCTCACTTCTTAGGAAGCTCCAGGGTCCAAATGTTAGTCTTGTGTCTGGTCTGAGTTTCAGGGGGCAAGGTAAGGTCCACTTCTTCTCTTGGCTCACACCAACAGTCTCTCAAATGAGCTGAATGCCAAGGGCTTCAAGAAAGTCTCACTCACACAGGAAAGCAATGCACCCTTGCCAAGAGCCCTCCCTCCCTGGAGATAAGGTTTAGGTCAGCACCTGTGTACCCCATAAGCCCCTGCCCTGGGCCCCAGGAAAATCACTGATGTGGGGCAAGAAAATCACTACATCAAAATGGAAAACCAGAGTGCTGCTCCGGGGTTCTGCTGCAGGATGCCTCACTGCAGACTAAGCCCAACTCTCCCACCAGGAGCTGGGGAAATGGAGCTCCAGCATCCTGAGGCTTTCACAAACTCCACTCCAGTGCTCAGTGATCCTAGAATCATCAGCCTGGGAAGAGCCTAGTGAGGTAAGCTCCTTCTCTCGCTATGCTTCCCAGACAACAGCCATTTTCATTTGTGGCCCAGTAAAGCACGGCTCACAGCTGAGTTCCTCAAGGATTTGCATTTAGCCCCCAGAGACACAGGGGCTTGAGCAGTTGGCTCAGCTAGACAAAGCCTTCTCAGGGAAGGCCTCAGGCCCCTGTATTAATCCCTCCAAGGATGGACCACCCCGTATCAGCTCTGCCAAGGCACTGGACAAAGAAGGGATGAAATTAAAGTTAGTTCTGGGCTGGGCGTGGTGGCTCGGCGGGCAATCCCAGCCCTTTGGGAGGCTAAGGCAGGAGGACTGCTTGAGCCCATGAATTTGAAACCAGCCTAGGCAACATAGAGAGACCCCATCTTTTTTTTTTTTTAGTAAAAATTAGTTCGTCTACCTGATAAGAACACCTGTAAGGCTTATACAGGATGCTATGAGGGAACGAGACAATTCTGTTAAATTAATACTGGGAAGTTCTATCTTAGGCCTAACTTAAATCCTTCATGTCACAGTTTAAGCCCAGTCCCACTTGGGTTAATACATGTTTGTAAAAAGCTTTCACTCCTCACAACGAAAGGTACTAGAGCAAAGCCAAGTATTATTAAGCTGAGAACCAGGATTCACAGGCTAAACAGAGCTCAGAGACCTTAGCCACTTAAAGCAGGAGAGGTGAGAGGAAGAATTAATGTGTGCTCTGTGGCTCCTTTCACTGAGGGATTACAGATTAACTCCCACTTCTCCAGACTCAGAAACCACAAGGCAAGGGGCTTTTGACCCTGACTGATAACATGGCTGGTTACTGAGATCCCCTACCCTCACAAGGCCTTTGTCCAGGAATGAGCTGGCTTCATCATAAACACTAGCAACTACAGGAAGCAGCCCAGGAAACTCAGTGCCAATAGCACGTCAGCATCCAGCACTTTCTCCTTTCACAGTTTATCTCCAACACAATCGTATTCTGACACCAAGACAGTTTGTTGATTACATAAGCACTTGTCTCTGGTGTGCAATCTGATAATCAGACCCACTCTTTCTCCTCAGACAAAGAGACCAATAAATCTCACCCTTTATAAGTACAGGTGCAAGACAAAGCCCTTTACTGCATTTAGCAAAATGAGTATTTCTCTAGTTTTCTTCATGATAACAACAACAAAAAGAAGACATGGTTAGGGGCTGTGCAGCAGCCCAGCTGCTAGAGACAGAGACTTGATGAGCTGGAGCAGATTCCAGAGGTCACAGGGAAAGGGCTTGGGAAGGAATGAAACACATCCCATCCTATCTCTGTCAGAACCATGTCTCCAGGCCAACTCTCAACTGAAACTAAAAAAGGACCTCAAGAAGGGTACTAACACTTTCGTAATATGAAGCAATAAAAGTAAGAGTCTCTCTGTGTGTGCTAGAGACTTGTTCAAAGTGGAATCCTTTTTCCTACTGTCCAGTACTGAGCCTGCTTCTCTCCCCACACAAGCATGTGCCCATGTATGTGCACGTCATATGCATGTGCGTGTGCGCGCGCGCGCACACACACACACACACACACACACACACACACACACACACACACACATATATATGCTGGGGTTAAGAACTTCTTGTGCACAAGAGAGAAAATCCTGCCAGAGGAACTACTTAAGTATAATCTGGAGGTTTGGGGTTGTTCCTCACACTTACTAATGAGAGATTTCCTCTGGTTGGAATGACCTCCATCCCTACCCGCAAAAGGCACCAACTGCCAGATTGGATGAGGTCTCAGAATGACAGTCCCCATCCTGTGTCTATGCCTCTTGGAGATACAATTCCATCTGGTATGGAGACAGGGCAAAATTTATATGATCTGCAGTTTTCCAAATAAGACTTCACTTACTCAAAATAACAAGTTAGCAGTATAGTTGTTTTTGGGAGAGACAGAAAATAACTTCTTGACAATATTCATTCATTTAAGGGACACCTATCAAGTGTCTACTTGGTAGCAGACCCTAATGATGGGATGGAGATGGATCAGGTCTAGTTTCTTCCCTCAAAGAACTTATAGTCTAGTGAAGAGAGAGATAAATAATTATAGTATAAATTATCTGATCAGTTCTATGTTGGAATAAGCACAACTCAATCTGAGGATCAGGGAAGGTGACCCTAAGCAGAGTCCTGGAGGTCAAGCAGGAGTTGGCAGGGAGAGTGGGAACTCTGTGCAGGCAGAAGGACCATCATGTGAAAAGACAGACTATAAGAGGGCAACCTCTGGGTGAGGGGAGCTAGGTGGGAGACGAAGCAGAGAGAGATGAGGCTGGTCAAAAAGGGATGGACAAGATCATGGCGAGTTTTGAGCTCTGGAAACCTGAGACAAAATGGCAGACCCAGTGCCTACAGAACAACCACATTTTCACTTTTAGAACAGGCTTCATAATAAGGATCCCAACCACCACTCCTACTCCCCTCCAAATTATGTACGTGCGTCCTTGGGTGAAGCTTTCTAGAAAGAAGAAACTGTTCATCATAGCCTCACAATCCCTCCTCCCATCCCCACAAAAAGTAGCAGCAGCAGCCTCACTCTAAAAGAAGTCCCTCTTCTTCCTATACTCTCAAGCATCCACTCCTGCCCAGGGTCCAGCTCCAGCAGAATTCTGTTCCATTCCTAAACAGGTAGCAAACTTACCAAAATTTGGGCCTGCTTATCTATGTAAGGACAAGAGAACATTAGCCTTTCAGGCCAGTGGAGGGATCAGGGAACTGGCTGGCTTAAAGAAGTCTTTCCTTCCCTTCCCATAAGCAAGGGGATTTTCATCATCATTAAAATGGTGATTTTTCAAATGGGGCAGAAAAGTCAGATTAGCGCCCCCTGGTGGTATAGGTAAATCCCAGGGGAAAGGGGAAAACCCAGTAGAGGAAGGAGCGAACCAGAACGCAACATCATTAGTTGGAGTAACAAAAGGCTTAAGAGGCTAGGCACCTTGGCAGATAGATGCCTACAGCAAAAGCCCCACCTGGGTCAGTTGGCAAACACTGGCATCGAATTCAGAGCAATTTCGAGGCCTCATATCTGGGCTAAGTCAGCCTCAGGGCCTACCAGGGTCAGACACGCTCATTCCCAGCCTTCTCACCAAGGAGATTTTTTGGGATAACTCAAGAACCCCTTTCCACCTATTTCATTCACATGTAGCAGACAGGTGTCTAAATGAAGGCACAAAGTCTCTAATGTACCTCAGCCCCAGACTCTTAAAAGATTCTCATCATCCCTGCTACCACACATTCTTAACCCGATTGCACCACAGCCTGTTGGCCACCACTGAGTGCATTACATGACATGTCACAGGGAAAAGTAGCCACAGAAGGCTTCACACAGTTCTGGGAGTTAGAACTTGCAGGGGCTCCTCCCCTCTGCCAATGGCTCTTTTGAGCCTCCAGCAAGCATCAAAATCTCAGTTAGGCCCAGTTTCACAACCTGTAAAATGGGATCAATACCTCCCTGCTGACAAGGAGGCCAAGTACAGTACCCGCCTAGGATAAGGAGATTTCAGCCTTGGCCAGTCAGGCCTCATGCTTCACTCAGACCACTCTTCTCTTCCCTCGGTGACAGAATGTACCTCCAACAAACAACTTACGCTTCATGCAGGGCCACTTTACAGGAGGACAGAGTAACAATGCCAGAAAGCTAAGAAGGCCTGAACATAACCCTGCCTCGCAAGTGGCTGAAATCTTTACCTCTTGCCCAGGGGCTCTAAGGGAAATTGAACTGGAAAGAACTTGAACCCCAGAAGTGCCATTCTGCTCCTGGTCTCCAAGTGCCAGTCACCAGGAAGGGATGCTGGGGAAGCAGGGGTAGACTAAGCCACTGCTCTCCCTGGGTCCCCAGTAACAACAGTGACCTGAGTGGAGCGTCAGACTTTATAAAACCTAACTGCTAGGTCCAGTGCGCACTTGCCTTAAGCACTGATAATCCCTATGCTTTCTCTAAGTGGCCTATATAGAGCACCAAGGATTCCAAAATTCCCCTCCCAGCAGCCCTTGCTGCCCACTTCTAGGGCTCTTACCTCTGTACAGAATGGGGTAAGCTGTGGATGGACTACAGGCTGGACATACATGTGAAAGGTAGACTCAATCTCCATGGTCCGGCCATTTAGCTTCAAGATGGGGAACTCGATGATTTCCTGGAGTGCCAAAGATACAGAAAAGGAAAAATAAGTTATTGTAATCGACCGTTTCCAACGGTAGCTCCAAGTCAACAAAAAATGAGTGTTTTGGGTTCATTAGCTCCTGCCAGGCCAAACCCAAGACTGAGTGAAACGGCACCAGCAGTTACAATCCTAACCCTCCCACTGCTAATATCCTCATAGGTTCCAGGGACTGGACACAGCCCTCAACCCCACTGTTTCTGGAAACGGGAAGGAAGACAGTGGTGCCATCTGCCCCAGTTTCTCCAACTGGTTCTCTAGCAGAGGCTTGCTAACTCAAGCCCCTAAGAATACCCCCTTCTTTCTCTTGCCCAGGTCCCTGTCCTGAAATGGGTCTGATCTCCTGCCATATAGACAACCAGCCATCAGACCAATGCGTAGATTTCCTTGTATGAAGTTTGAACCAAGCTGGTAAGTTTCTTCATTATTTCTTAATTTTTTAAAAAGATAAAAAAGCCAAAGGGGATCCCAAAGAGAAGGAGAAAAGTGAGTAACAGTAACAGGAGCTAGCACCTCCCACCTTTCAGGCAGTACACACTCCCCCTACACCGCCAGCCCAATTGCTTAGCCAGCCCTTCCCAGTCCACTGAAACATAATGGAAGAGAAGGAGGAGGAGTGACAATTTGTTTGGAGTCTCTAAGATTAATTTGTCTCTGCTATTTAATAGAGATGCACAGCACCAAGGTCCTGGTGTGCAAACAGGCTTGCAGAACGCTGGCTGTGCAGCACGCCTCATACATCGCTCCTGGGAAGGGAGGAACACACCAGAGGGGGGAGAGGGCAGGAGAGAGCACATGCGTACCAGAGAGAAGAGGGAAAGCAAGGAGAGAGAATAAAAAAAATTATTGCTTTTTAATATTCAAAAACAGTTTGCAAAATTTAATCAAAGCAGAGGAAAAGCTAACATTTTTACCACTTTGACATTTTTATTAGCGCTTTCATAAATTTTTAAAACATGAATGGAATTAGTTTACAACACACACACACAAAAACTGCCCTGAAAACATCTGGAAGAGACAAATAGGAAATAATAAAAAAAATAAATAAAAGCAAAATTCTCTGAGAAAAATTAGCATGTGGAAAGGGCCTCCACTGCAGAGAGAAAGAAAGGGGGCTCTGCCCATTCAGTGGCCCCAATAGCTCCGGCAGCACCCCTTCCCCAGGTCCTTCATTCTGGAGAAGACCTTTCCAGTATCATTAAAATCGAAGTAAACTGGTTCTCTCCAGAGACAGCCTGGAGAAGCAACACGAAACAGATGACACCTGACTGCACTTAGGAAATGAATGGCTGGGAAAACACAAGGAGAAATGGTCAATCTCCTTGATGTCCCAGGAAAGTCAGGCATCCTCCCCGCAAAACATACCCACTAATATTGGGCTTGTTTTTAAAGCATCTATTTCAATCCAACACATAACAGCAGGACCGAAAACCAAATCAAGTCCGTCAGATTTCATGCTAGAGAGATTCAAAGATTCTGGTTGCCTTGTCTCTGTGGGCTGATCTCCAAAGATGAGGAAGCTGACAGGATCTTACTCCCAGAGATAGAAAGGGCAAAATGGCTGCAAGGCTGAGGCAGAGGGGAGAGAAGGGAGGCCCAGGCTGCTGCTTAGACCAGGTGATACCTCTCCTCTCAAGGTGAAGAGAGGGGAACACTCATTTCCCAATTCCCTGGACCTTCTGTTCCCCATGAAGCATTACATACAGAGTAAACGGGGGTTTGGAACTGAATAACAAAATTGAACACACACCAAAAAAACACACATTGGTCCCCCTGCAAAAAATCAGGTATCCAGGATTTCCAAGAGCCAACTCTGAGGTGTGGCCCATGAGTCAGGCTCATCTGACTCCTGAGTTTTCTGATGTGTCCTTCCTCTCCCCCTAAGTAGAAGAAACACTTCCTCAACAGAAAGAGCTCTATAGCCTGGTGAGTTTGGCTGCCCTGGTGTCTAAGGAAACAAATACAGCCAGCTCCTCACTAACAATGTTAGCTGGACCCACAATGAAATTTAACCTGTGACACAACTGTACTTTTCATTTAAACTTTCATTTGGAGAGCAGCAGTGTTTGGAGACCTACAGTTTGTCCTGCTAATAAAGACAAGTGTTGGGACCTTTAAGGATGTCATTCATCTTTGGCTTCTTATTAAATTCAATTTTCTTAAGCCCATGATACATTATGAAATTAGGAGTTGACATTCCTCTGGAAATAAAAATATCTATCAAACATAAATAGAAAAAAACCCTCTATTACCAAGAATTTATGGCTTAAAGTTGATCTCTTTCCACTTTTTTACAAGCACATGGTTTGTTTTAGATATCCGAAATGCTATTATAGATCTAGGATTTCATTAGTATTTATTATAAAATACTATGTGCTTCAGCTTCCACTCTGACCAGCACCAAGTCAGCATCCCCAGCACACTCTCTAGAAACCTGGCCTTTGGGTTTCCCCATTGCAGCAAATAACAGCAAATACTGCAGCTCAATATTCAGACTTTCCTGATGTTCGCTTCCTCACCCAGAGGGAAATGGGGCCAACTAAGTGCTGAGACTCAGAGCCATGCTCCCAGAGAGGAAGAACAAGCCAGACTCGCATCCATGCACAAAAAAAAAAGGAAGGGGGTAGGTCCCTGAAATTCTCAGGGGGCCTAGACCCAAGGCCCAGGACACGTCAAATTTGGCCTATTATAAACATATCTCTGATAATGCTAGCTTATCAGCCAAGCCTTCTTCCCAAGACCAAGAAGAGGCAGTTTCAAGGGCCAGTCTCAAAACATGACTTTTCAGGGGCCCTTTCTCCACAACATGAGGAGCTGTTGTAACAATGAGCCTGCACACTGGCATATTCACTTGAGCCACTGAGGATGCAAAAGAGAAGCTTCTGAGAAAAGACCCTCTGAGAAGTTACAGAAGCAAGGACCTCACTGAGGCACTTCTTACCTTCCCATGTTGCCCAGTCAGTACTTCCATACTTCCCAGAACCTTAAAATACTGGCCCAAACAGCCCAGTAGTGGGAGAGGTGCCCCAATCTGCATCAAGTTGGCACAACTCTGCAGCCAGGGCACCTGGAGCATGACAAACATTTTGACGATTTTTAGCTGATAATGATCAGAGATGGAACCCCATTGCTACAGGTTAGTGGCATTAATCCCAACACAAAGATTTGTGACAATGTGCCCAAGTGCCAGCCACTATGTCCAGTGGCTCAGATAATGAAACTGTTATTCCTGACCCTCACCTTTTCTCTCAGCCAATTTCATCACTCCCCTAGGAAGGTTTATTTCAGAAACAGTTTTGTGTAAAAGTAGCACCAGGAAGGAAGGAAGGACCAGTCATATTTACCAGCCCTCTTTCCCTATCCTAATAAGAGCTTCACAGTTCTTTGCCTTTGTATGCCATTTGCATTTAATTAAACTACCTGAGTGCCTACTTTGTGTAGGCTATCAGACAGGGGCTGGAGCAGGACTAGAGATAAGATGTAGTCTCCACTTTGGAGAAGTGCATGGACTATGAGTAGAAAAGACAGGCAAACAAATAAAGAACAGTACACCGTGATAAATACCTTAGTGGAGGGACGTACACTGTGTTATGTTTTTCCATTTACAAAAGCGTAGTTTCACATACATTTTCTTATTTTACCTTCCTTAATACTAGGAGATAGGTTACATCATCACCACCATCACCATCTTCAGGTCATAAATCAATACTATTAAGCATCCACTATTCACCAGGCAGGGGCTGGCTGTAGACACAGAGATGAATATAATGAAAGGTGGCTTCTTTCTCTGAGATGCTCAAGTCTGGGCAATGGGTGGAGAGGAGCTGGCCTCCAGTGCTCTCCAAGACACGTGGAAAATGCAATCATTTTATTCCATTTATTGTATACTACATGGCAGATACTGTGCTAAGAGGAATGATCTCATTTAATCCTCCTAACTCATGAGGTGGGAATCATAGTCATCCCTATTTCACAAATAAACTAAGGCCCAAAGATGTTAATTCACTTGCTCACACTTACGCTGCTTGTGAGGGACAGAGCTGGAACTCCTAAAGGGGAAAATGAGAATGAGACTTAAAAACTGAGTAGGATTAGCAGCTTTCAAAATCTGAAGGGTCAAGAAAGATCTGGTTCTCTTAGTCTAAAAGGTTATCCTGTAGAGAACTCAAGTCTACTATCTCCTAGAAACAGAGTCTGCTCTCAAATTTTAAGAGCAATGAATGTGGACTATCCAGGCAGAAAAGTTCTAGAGGTTTGCTACTGAAAAGATTCCACCATGGCTGCAGTAACACAGATGGCAAGGCAGGAACCATGTGCCTTCAGTGTGATCTCTAGCACCTAATTCCTATGCTGGCACACCAGCTTCACTCTCTCAACTTTTGTTGGGTAAACATATGAAAGAGCTGCTAAGTGGAGGATACAAGCCAAGGGCCTGGCTGTACCAGAAGACACAAAACTCTCCGCAGAATCAGAGAGGGGAAATGATCTGCCTAAGATGTCAAAGATGGTCAGTGATACAGCCAGGATTCAAACCCAGACATTTAACAGTTCAAAGCACTTTCTATCAGATCTACTCTCATCTCTAAGTGGTTTCCTCCCTCAACTACTACAAACCACCAAATCCCAGTCTTACCTAGGGTAATCAACCATCTTGTTGATCAGGACCAAGGGTTTCCTGCAACATGGACTCTTCTTTTTTTTGAGATGGAGTCTCGCTCTGTCGCCCAGGCTGGAGTGCAGTTGCGCGACCTTGGCTCACTGCAAGCTCCGCCTCCTGGGTTCATGCCATTCTCCTGCCTCATCCTCCCGAGCAGCTGGGACTACAGGCGCTCGCCACCACACCCGGCTAATTTTTTGTATATTTAGTAGAGACGGGGTTTCACCACGTTAGCCAGGATAGTCTCGATTTCCTGACCTCGTGATCCACCCGCCTCGGCCTCCCAAAGTGCTGGGATTACAAGCGTGAGCCACCGCGCCTGGCCAACATGGACTTTCAATGCTAACACTGAAACACCGTTCACAAACTACCTATAGCACTGGGCTGTCTGCCAATGGTGCATGAAAACTGGCCATAACTTAACAGCTAAGAACAAAAGCCTCAGAATTGGGATTTTTCAAATATCCAAGGTTCCAAACCTATTGTACCTACTGTCTCCCTCAATATTGTTGAGGGGAGAGAAGACAGAAATAAAAAAAAAAGCACCAAACAAGCATTCATCTACCTTGTAAAATGGGTTGGAGCAGGTATTTCAAACCTAGTTTTTTTTTTTTTTTTTTTTTTTGAGTCGGAGTCTCACTCTGTCACTCAGGCTGGAGTGCAATGGCACAATCTCCGGCTCAATGCAACCTACACTTCCCAGGTTCAAGCAATTCTCCTGCCTCAGCCTCCCGAGTAGCTGGGATTACAGGCACCCGCCACCACGCCCGGCTATTTTTGTATTTTTAGTAGAGACAGAGTTTCACCATATTGGCCAGGCTGGTCTCAAACTCCTGACCTCATGATCCGCCTGCCTTGGCCTCCCAAAGTCCTGGGGTTACAGGCTTCGGCCACCGCGCCCGGCCCCTAACTGCTCTCTAATTGCTCAGCTAGGAACCCCCAATGATTTCCTTCATAAACGGAGGACACAATGGCAACAGCATTTCAAATGAAATTTCACACCCACAATCAGTAGATTACAAGAAATAAATCTGTAAGTTGCTTTTGGGGTATTCAAACTCCCTTCAACTACAGTGTCTGCAGCAATACAAACACATTTGAAGACAGAACAACAAGAAGAGGATTTAAGTAGAAGGGACTTAGGTTAGACTGTTGGAATTCATAAAAATGGGACAGAGGGTTTATAAATTCTGGTTTTTGTTTGTTTGTTTTTGAGACAGGGTTTCGCTCTGTTACTCAGGCTAGACTACAGTGGCACGATCTCAGCTCACTGCAACCTCCGCCTCCCAGGTTCAAGTGATTCTCATGCCTCAGCCTCCCAAGTAGCTGGGATTACCACACCCAGATAATTTTTGTGTTTTTACTAAAGACAGGGCTTCGCCATGTTGGCCAGGCAGGTCTCGAACTCCTGGCCTCAAGAGATCTGTCCACCTTGGCCTCCCAAAGTGCTGGGATTACAGGCCAGAGCCACTGCGCCCAGCCCAGAGGGTTTAATAGAGTAGCATTCTAGCCCTTTTTCCCTAGGCGTAGATTCTCCTCTGCCTGAGCTGATGTTTCTATGTCCTATCTGAAATAAGAGAATGATCAGATAATTTTTCATGGCTTCCCCCTCTTAACCTAGGAAGAAGGAACTGGTTTTCCTTCATAACAACTAATCTATTCCTTCAACCCTTGGAAGAAAATTCCAAAAAGTGTGTGTCCCTGCACTGAAAGGTTTGATAAAATCTAAAAGCAACACATAACACAAGGTAGAAAATGCAGTCCCTGACAAATATGTCGGTTCTACCCAAATATTTAGTTTTGGATAAAAGTCTCATGCAAAGATGGGCCCTTTCTCCAAGGATCAAGGAGCCTCCCGGCCACAGGGAAGAGGGGAAGTTGGATGGGAAAAGTGAGGGCTACACTGGGCAATGGGGTACGGTTTGCAATAACAGTTTCTCCCTTGGAAAAAAAAAAAAAAAGACATTTTATGCACAAGGAGCTTATTTCTTAAACAAACACTCATGGTTTTGATTTACACCACAGTCTGCTCCTAAATAATTTATGGCGGGTTAAATTTATTGCCAAGCCCTGGCTGGCTGCAAATTCGAATTGCCAAATAATTAGATTTTAGGGCAAAGCTTATAAATTACCCGTCGATTTGTCCGGACTTGTTTGTCAGTTGCTTTGTGCTTCGGGTCATCTTTGGCATTTGGCTGTTTGGGTTTTAATTGCTGATTTACACTTTGACAGATGAGAGCTGATGCTCGAAGTTTCAGGACAAGGAAGGGTAAAAAATCGGAGCTTTAAAAGCCTGATTTTTCACCTACATGTCCCCCCTCCCCATCTCCATAGACCCCAAAGCAATTAAAATATAGAAAAGAGGCTGAAAATAGACACTGCTATTCTTTATTCGAGGAAGGTATGGGCGCAGAGTGAATTATAATTTACCTTTATGGAAATCTGAATTTTTCAAACAACACAATACCAATAAATGAAGCAGACAAAGTCTTAGAAACCACATCCTCACCCGAGGTGTGCACACCTGCGTCTACCTCTGTATGCACATGACTCAGAAACAGCCACAGTTCAAACATTTTTACATACTCAATTGTAAATAACTTCAGATATTAGTGGCCTCTGGGAAGCCGACCCTTCAGGGCACCAACAACCAAATGATTTCTTTGTAGCTACCTGTATACACACATTTGTCATGAAATTAATTTAAACAAATCTCAGGTTATGTGCTAGAGAGGTCCCCTGGAGGCATCACTAAGGAAGGGGCTAGAAGTGCAAGGGTGCCAAGCCCAAAAAATCTCTCTGGATAGTACCCTGGCTCTATCACTATGTTGGTAAGAGGGCCTGATCTCTCTGTTTCCCAGAGAAGCAGGGCCTGCCTCCCAGTCACCTGCTGTATCCCAACAGCTTACAATGAGGTTGTGGATCAGAATAATACTAGTACTAATTCTACGAATAAGAGCTAATACCTATAAGCCATTACATATCGAACACTGTTTTGAGCATTTAATATGTTTAACTCAGTTTATCCTCCCATCAGTCCTGTAAGAATGGTGCTATTATTAACCCCACTTTGCCAATAAGGCAACTGAGGCATAAAAGAGTACAAGGAACTTGCCCAAGGTCATACTACCAGTAGGTAGTCACGACTCAAATCCAGACAGTCCAGTTTTGGAGTCCATGCTTTTAAACACTATGCTTTACTGATTCTCATCAGAACAGCGTCTACCTCAGCTCCCCTCACTTTGAAGGTCCCAAGTCCACATTCTGGGACTTGGGCACATGTAGCCAAAGCCTGTTCCATCAGTCACCCAACGAAATGAAGGAAAGGCATGAGTCTTGCTCAAGATCACAAGACGAATTAGAGACTTAGTTAGACAAAGACCATTTTTCAAACCAATCCAAATATTGCCTTAAGATACACTAGCTGGGGGTGAAGAAATGGCGGTGAGTAACAAGTGATCAAGACAGGACCAGGCCCACTCAGGCAGACTGAGAGTTCTGGTCAGACCACTTGACCAGGAGCCCAGGGAAGCTGGCTGGGCTACAGAAGGCCTTACTCAGTAATCCCCATCCATAGCCCCAGGGACTGCTGATCTCTTCACAGAATACTGCATGCCCGTGGGGTGGTTCATAGATTCCCTGTTCTCTGCCCACAAGTGACAGCCAGCAGCCAGGAAGGTAAACAGTTGTGCTGGCATGACAATAGATTTTTTAAAATTCACTGACTAGTAAGCAAGCAATACACAGACTGATACCCCCCCACAATGCACTGAACACATTTCTCATACATTGTCCCATATGATCCCACATCTCTGTGAGCAGTTTTACAGATGAGAAAGCTAAGAGGGTCAACTGTTGTCAAACCACAGTCCCATCACTTGAGAACCTGTTAGAAATGCAAATTTCTGGCCTCCACCCTAGCCTTTCAGAATCAGAAGCCCTGGGGATGGGGCCAGCAGCCTTGGTTTTAACTGCCCTCCAGGTGACTCTGATGCTTGCTGAAGTTTGAAGTTTGAGAACCGCTGGTCCAGACTACAGCAGTGTTTCTCAGACTTCAAATGACCTGAGGAATGTGTCAGATTGCAGATTCTATCTCAGCTCTGGAGTAGGGCCTGCCTGACATTCTGCATTTCTAACAAGCTCCCAGGTGATAAGGATGCTGCTGGTTCTCAGACCACAATTTAAAGAGCAAAGGTGTAGTCTAGAACATCTATGTGACTAACTCCTTATCGCTGAGGTACTGACCAAGTGAGAATCAGAGCCCAAGGCTCTCAGCTCCCCTCGCAGAGTGAACCCTTACTTGGCCCACTTTAAGCACCCGAGTCAAGCCCTCTAAGTCTGCTAACCATCCCTAGCTCTTACTGCCAACATTTCATCCACCTTGCTGCCAAGAGCTAGGGCAGAAAAACAGGCCTGTCACATCCAAGAACTTCATAGAGTAGACTGGCACATCTCTGTCAGGAAGCGAGCAAAAAGTCTTCTTGTCATGGCAGTGCCTGCCTCCTTTCGGAATACTGTCAAGACCAGGGCATCAGCTACCCTCAGAGTGCTCAGCACACTACTGTCTCAGCCCTGCAGAAAAAAACCTTCCTCTGTCCAGATGGAAGCAGGACTGGATACCTCTCCTATGAGAAGACCACTCATTACATACACAAGCCAGGAGCTTATCTGGTCTATCTAACTGCCTCTGGTCCTGAGAAAGGCCTCTCCAACCCTGGCCACAAATTTGGAGCTGCATTACAGAATTCCTGTATATCCTAAGGCACCTGCTTGGGGACTCCTTGCTATCCTCACCAGCCACCACATTCAACACCATACACCATGAATTTCCTTTCAGGTCTGCCCCCGACATTGTTTCTCCAGTCACATTACCTTTCCAGTGAAAGTAGACCTGATCAAAATGCCATGTTTCATCTCATTCATCAGCCCTGCCCACCATCTGCAACTACCAATCCCGTTCAGTTGATCAGTTGGCCTTTAAAATGCTACTAGTGCTGTGAACAATGCAGACACGGTTCCTGCATTTCCAGACAATGCAATCTCAAATCTTGGCTCTGTTTTGTCACACTTTTAGAGAGCAAGATTCCAAGCTTTCTAGCCAGTTACTATCCTATCTACCTAACCATCACTACCTACCTCCTGTAGGCCAATGGCCAAACAATGCATCAAATAGGTCCTAGAGGAATAACTACCCACATTACCGCTAAGGAACTCAACTACAACAGCGCTGCCTGTTATGTTCTCCCTGATACGGATCTTCTACTCAGAGTACCCCATTTACAACAACTATAGATTCCATGCGCCACTCCTTAAGAAACCTCAGTACCACTGACTCCTCAGTAGCCCACTAGTATCCAAAAGAGTTATGAGCTACATAAGAACATGGTTCTCAAGCTTGTTTCCTTCCCAGCACACCTAAAGGTTACAACATGTAACTTCTCCCCATTTTCACCATCGCCAACCAACTAACAACCTAGTCCAACCCACTAGCATCTCTCTCAAGTACTGCATCTGTACCAGTCTCCCAACATACATTTTTAACCTCTTGGAACAACTTCCTTTCAATTCCCATAAACTTTGGTTTACAACATCTATTTCTGTTTCTTCTTTTCCACTCAGTAACACATTCAAATTTCCTTTTCAGGCTCCCCAACTGTACCCCCATTGTAGAGTATGAACGCTCCTTTACTTTCAGCAACATCGGCATCTCCAAATAAGTGCCTCTGCCAGCACCGAACCCTCAGATTAGCCCTTGGCTGGAATGGCCTTCCAGGACTAGATACTGACCACAGCACAACAACAGAAGTAGAGCCACTTGTGTATCAGATCTGTTTTGCCGCCCACTGACCTTCCAGATCTCCTTACTGGCCAACTACATGCAGGGACAGGACTAAAACAGCAGCCTATCCCAAGGCACCTCTACATCCAAATAAAAGCTGCCCTGATGTTTGTCTCTCCCTCCAGATTTCTCCTTTCTGATTTACCTCCTTTCTGACTCTCCCAACACCTGACAGGGTTTTGTCCATGGCAGCAGCATCAATACATATAAACGCCTTTCTGCCTGTGCCAGCCTGTTCACCCTTCTGCTGCAGACCTGCCAGCCTTTGATGGGGGGGGAGCTGGTGTCAACGTGGGTACACTCTTGTTTCAGGCTTTCAGGTTATGGCCCGATTTTCACAGCTAGAGCTCAAAATTCATCACATAAATGTAAGGCTGTGGGGGTTTTTTAAGTATTGTGAACACCCAGGATAAGAGGATAAAAAATAATCATCCCAATGGCATCTTAATCAAAATGATGCAAGATCCTTTTTCCCAGTGAGACACAGAGATGGAGAAAGGGTCTCCTGATATCAGTTTCCTCATGTCAAACAATGGAGATCAGTCTACAAAAGAAACGTAATCAAGAGGGGAGAGGAAAAGCAGGGCAGGAAGGAGGTAGGGAGAAGTGAAGCCTATGGACTTAACCTAAACACTCTTAGATTTCACTTCCCCCACTGCCCCCACTTTCCGACCTGCTGGCTTGCTTTTTATGGCTATACCTGTTGCCAGTGCTCAGAGGAAGCTCAGCCTCCACCCCCATGCCCTCCAGTCCCTTCTGCTCCCACTAATCTCCACATTACCCAGACCTTTCTGCCTCTTCATCAGTCACTCCTTCCACACTAATCTCAATGTTAGTCAGTCAGATGTTTATCTTTTTGAAGGGTCTAAACCTCCCTGGTCTATTGAAGGTGGGTCCTAGCAGATCCAGATCCAAATTCCCAGTTTTTTTTTTTTCTTTAAGTAGGTGGAAGGTGAAGGGGAGGCGTCATGTCATGTCATTCCCTAGCCTCTGACTCTTCCTGGAGACCTAGCAGCCCACCCAAATGCTATGCTGAGGTATCAGCCTCCTGAAAATGCCTCAGAGCCTTAGTCTCCCTGAAAATACCTCAGAGCCTTAACTCACACCATATCCACTTTCACCCACACCCTTTTACCCACATTTTATTGGGTAAGATGCTCTTAAGCCTCTTCTAGCTTTTGTACTTTCACTTATAGCATCCCAATAAGACCTTCTAGCTCAAATGTGAGAAACAGCATAAAACTGACATATATAATCCAACTAACTGAACAGTGAAATACTTGCCAGGTTCCAAGTCTTTATTCTCCTTCTACCTCATTTGCAACGTTTCCACAAACAAGCCTGCAATCAAGGTCAGTTTTTCCAGACTTAGGCCATTGCATTCTGGCTTACTATGTGAACCCCTTCTTCTTTTCCTGCTATAATAGTTCTGAACAGCCTCAGGCCCACTTGGCCCTCTCTGGTCTCCTGAATTTCTTACAACATGAAAACTCTGCAGCCCTCCCGCACACTGTGAGCAGGGCTGATCATTCCCATCCTTTGTGCCCCACTGTACCCAGCACTTACCCATGTCATGGTAGTTCTCATACGGCCTAATGGTTGTCACACAAATGTCTGCCCTCCTTGACTATGAGCTCCTTGAGGGGAGGGACCATTTCCTGTCTTTATACCCCCAGCATCTAACACAGAGCTTGAAGTTACTATCCAAAGAGTAAAAAGAAGCCTTTTCATTGCCTCTAAGGTGGTTATAATGAGGTCTTACCCATTCCTTTGCTGACTTAGCTGGTTTTGTCATGTCCAACAAAAACTTTAAAAGGCAGCTCAGTGTCACTGTTATTTTACAGTCCCTGATTTCATTCACCATTTATCAATGGCCCTATTCTTTAGAGCTCTTCCCCACCACCAACCTTAGCCCAGTGTCTAAAAAATCTGCATTCCAACAGCTGTCTCAGCCCTGGGGAGGCCACCAGGATAATAAGAGGCTGGGGGGATGTTTCCTGATTTGCACTAAATTATGTGGTGATTTTGTTACCAGTGACTCAGTGTTCCCCAAGGAAAGTTCCTGGTCCCACCCCCAGGCAACTCCACAGCCTACTACACACCATGGCAGCTTAAAGGTATAAGCCCTGGGGAAGGTGGAGAAGCAGTCTGAATAGAGCAAATAAACCGCTTCGATCCTGCCTCTGCTATGCCAAACACACAAGGCAGCGCCACCATGCATCAGTGCTCCATTCCCTGAGATGTATATTTTACTTCTACGTTGCTATGTCTGCTCCAAATACAGACAGGCCCTTCGTGAAGTCGCAATATGGCCAAGACTCGGACACAGCAAACGCTTGTTCCCATTCCGGGAGTACTAGTGAGGAGCCACAGTGGGAGCCAGGGGGAGGCCCAACCTTATGAGGGACCACCAGGAAACAGCAGCCTGTGGAGGAAGACGGCTTTGGAAGGAGGAGGGGCAAGTACCACATTTATGGAGGCAGTGACAAAAAAGACAAAGGGGCCTAGTGGGCTGTCCCATTCCCACCATCACTGGCCATCAATAGAGGAATTCATTTATAGTGACCCTGAAAGAAGAGATGTGTTAAAGTAGAGATATAACTAAAAAGAAAGGCAATAATTGCACTGATGGGCAGGGGAAAAATTATTCCAGGAGTCAGGAGCCTGTGCAAGAACACTTAAGGCTCACACAGTCGTCATAACTCAGCCCCCTCAAGCATTTTGTGCTCTGCTTATGGTGTTAACTTTAATGTCTTAACATATAACACCATCCACACTAACACAAAATACTACACACGCCAGATGAGGCTGAGTTATAGTTGCTGTGGGAAGCATAACTTTGAATTTCCTGATTTTGGTGCATTTAATCTCAACCATAATGTTACATTAATGTCGGTATTGCATTTCATTTCCCAGTTTAGAAGAATAGCGTCAGTGCCTTCGCCTGTCTGTACAGAAAAAAGTGCGTGCTAACTGGGGCCACAGACAGAGGGACCGCAATCCAAGGATTAGGCTCTCCAGGAAAAAGACCTGGGCCCCATCCCTCCTGACTGGAGGAGTTACAACAAGGACAAGCAAATGGGAAGGGAAGGGTGGGTTCTTTCTCCAGGGAATTGCTTTTCTGTTCACTTAGTCACGGCGGGAACCAAGAACAGAGAGAAGGAAAGAAGCTAAGCATGGAGCAAAGAGCAATGTGTGGGGCAGGGCGGGGAGGCAGTACGTGGGGTTAAGAGGATTTCTGCCTTTCAGCCTCGAACGAAGGAGAAAGAAATCAATATAGTTCGCTTTGTAGGGATCTTAACCAATTTCCTGTAAAGTTTTCCAAAATGTCTCTTTCACAAAAGACTAGTAACGATGTGGCAACTCTAGGTCACACTGAAACCCTCCGCATCTCTTCTATATCAGCCCTCTCTGTCACCATCAACCCTCCCCACCTACCCTTCAAAAATAACAGCATCTGGACAATTTTCTGGAAACGAGAAACTCCTTTACTCATAGTTCTAACTCAAAATGCAGATGGACTCTCTTCAAGGTTTCCGTAAAAGGGAAAAAAATGCCCCTGTGGACAAAGACCAAACACTAGAAACCTCAACCCCAAAGGTCATTTTTCTCCAAAGGTATGGGCACTTGAATACAGATGAGAAGGCAAACAGTCAGTGGGGCTGCTGCAGAGCAGAGACAAAAAGACTACCCAGGAGCCTGACGGATGGCCAGAGCACTCGGGGAGGAAAGCAGGTAGCCGCCAGGATGGCAGCCTCTCGGATGGGGAGAGCTGGGCTGCACCCTCCCTCCCTGGTCATCCAGACAGCTAAGGTTACCTCCTCCTCCCAACGTGCTGTGGCCTATACCTCATTTTCCTCACTTACATTTGCTTTGGTCTCTTCTGAACACTGAGGTGGTGAGCGAACTTGCCCCAAGGTTAAAGATACACAATTAAAGATCCCACCAAAGCTTTCAGGCTGCTCTCTGGGCCTCAGGGTCACAACAACCATCATTCAGTGCACATCCACACCAAAATGAGCAACATGAACTCCTGCTAGCGAGGACAAAGGAGGCACAATTCTCCTAAACCAGATACAAATCTGCCTCTATGTCAGGAAACAATTCCTAAAACAAGAAAGGAGCCGCATTCCTGAAATGTAGACCCTCTAAAACATTTTAAGCCATCTCAATTAACATTTAAGTGAAAAAAAAGTTTTCAAATGAAAACCAGTCTCCTATTCAACCAATACCTATCATGTTAATCTGAATCAAAACATGTAACACAAATAAAATGGGTGCAAAAACCAGAACACCAAAGCCTATGACTGGCAAGCCAAACACTCCAGTTTCACCTAGCTGAACAAAGTACAAAAGTAAACAGCAAAACTGATGACAAATGGAAAATACCATGTTTTACCATGTTTATAACCAATACTGTTACTCACCCAACTACAACAGGGCTTACACCTGTTAGTTTTTCACGATGGCATTCCTTTAGGATAGTCCCAATAAGCTGACTCAGCTAACTTAGGGACTTCTGGAAATCAAAGATAGATAAAAGAGTCCCACATTAAGCCTCCAAATAGGCCATGGCCTAAAACTGTTTTTGCCTCCTATATACTCAAGGGGTGTGACACACTCTCATAAAAACAGAAGTGTAAATGCAGAGTCTTGAGTACTGAAAGTTCCTACTGGCTGTGGTGGCTCACACCTGTAATCACAGCACTTTAGAAGGCCGAGGTGGAAGTATCACTTGAATTCAGGAGTTTGAAACCAGCCTGGGCAACATAGTGAGACCCCATCATTATAAAAAAATAAATAAACAGAAAATTAGCCAGGCATGATGGGGTATACCCATAGTCCCAGCTACTTGGTAGGCTAAGATGGGAGGATTGCTTGAGCCCAGGAGGTTGAGGCTGAAGGTTGAGGCTGCACTGAGCTGTGATCACACCACTGCACTCCAGCCTGAGCAACGGAGCAAGACTCTGTCTCAAAAAAAAAAAAAAAAAAATAGAAAAGGGAGCTGGTCAGGAGAGGAGCCTGGATGGTTCTCATTCATGAGCCCAGCCCTACTCCCAGGAGGCATGCAGACCTTACTCATACAGAATCAGGCCGGGGGCGGTGGCTCACGCCTGTAATCCCAGCACTTTGGGAGGCCGAGGTGGGTGGATCACCCGAGGTGGGGAGTTCGAGACCAGCCTGACCAACATGGAGAAACCCCGTCTCCACTAAAAATACAAAATTAGCTGGGCATGGTGGCGTATGCCTATAATCCCGGCTACTCGGGAAGCTGAGGCAGGAGAATTGCTTGAGGCAGAGGTTGTGGTGAGCCGAGATGGCGCCATGGCACTCTAGCAGTGGACAACAAGAGCGAAACTCCATCTCAAAAAAAAAAAAGAATCAAAGAATCTCTGTCAAATGGACAGCCATCAGCCATTTTGAGAGAGCACTAAGGAAGGCTGATCTAAGGTGTATACCTTATTCTGGTCCTTTTGCTGTCTCTTCTGGCAGTTCATTCTCATCCCAAATCTCAACCTTTCCTGCTTCCATTTAAACTTCTTTCTTTTGTGTCCCTATTAAAATCAAGAGCAAGTTGTTATCATACTCCTTGGAATAACTACTCCTCAAATGATGAATTTATTCAGTCTGGACAAGAAATCAGTCACCAAAACTATATTCAATTTATTTTCTAAGTTCTATTTTTGTGCCTCTAATGATTTTTGGTCTAATTCCTGAGCTTTTCCAATTTCTCCACTTCCCTTGTTGACCAGAAGACCTAAACAGCACAGAGACTCTAATAAGAACCTGACCTATGTTGACCTCAATGGAAGGATGCTATTCTATCTAGGACTGACAACTTCTCCAATCCATCTTCCTGGCTTTCGCTGAATCCCATCAGGATCCTGCTACCTGCAAACCTTAAAAAAGCTCTCCCATAAAAAGGGAGATTTTAAATTGCTATAACAGGTTTCAACCTGCCGTCCCTTTCCTGAAGGTGGTCTTTCCTGAAGGTGGTCTGATGGGTAGTCCAACACAGATGTCTGGCCCCAAACTCACCTTCCCAACTGTTGATCACAGCATTGTAGAGGTTTAATGAAGTCAAGACGCATTACATTTATCACTTGCCCTAGACCCACTCAAATCCATCACTATGTCACAGCAAGAAGTTAGATTGATCTGACAGGATTTGCTCTTCTTCACAAACCCATGTAAGTTATTACTCAGTGCCCCACGCTCTTCTAGCTGTTTGCTGATTGATTATCTGACGATCAGGTCAAGTATCTTCTCTGGAATCACAGTAAACTAACGGGTCTATAATTTCCAAGATCATTCGTATTCTCCTTTTAAAGATAAGCAAGACAGAAAATGCTTCTTCCCGAGTTCTCTAAAGCAACAGCTAATGCTTTGCTAATAATGAACCAGGGCAGCCAATTCCTTAAGTGCCCTTGGAATCACATCATCAGGGTTCATTGATTCTGGAGATAATCTTTAATCAGGCCCAGATCCTGGTAAACAATGTGAAGCCCTAACTCAGCCTGGGTCTGGAAGGTCTTGGTGCCTAAGTCTGGGAAGGAAGTTGGTGACACAAGCTGTTTAAATCTGTACTGCATGATGTCTTCAGCATTGTGATAAATAAATAAATAAGTAAAAATAAAGCCCTTGAAAGAGAGATGAAAGGAGACATTGACAGACCAAACTGAGACATGATTCAGGCTTCACCTTCAGGAATATTGGCAGGACCCTCTGCAGGACAAGAAAACAGAGCTACATAATTATCTGAGCTTATAATCTAACCGATAAGGTAAGAAAATACACATATATAAGCATATGCCAGAAAGCAGTAAATGCCATAACAGAGGTGCCAAGCGATTATGAGGGATCAGAAGAGGGATGAATCCTATGTGACAGAGATGTGTTAGATTTTAGTCTCATGTCCCACTAGGGCTTACCCAGTGACTGAAGTAGAAGAAATAATATGACATATTAAGATTTGGATCCCTGATTCCCAATGTGGGAGAATCTACAAAACCAAAATTCCCAACGTACCACCCAGCTGTCCCCCCACCACACCAGAGAAACTCCAGTAGCTTGGGGAGGCAGGGAAGAAGACTCTACAGTACAGGCAGGAGCAAGAGGCAGAGAAAGTAAGCGTGGCTTGAGTAGCTCCCAAGCTGCACTCCCTTTCACCCAAAGGACCTTCCTTTAGGATATTCTCCTTATCCAGCTCCTGTGTTCCCAGCCCTCAACAGAACTCACTCCAATGCCCCAAAGGCAGACCAATGCATTAAGGGAGTATAGAAAAGAGGAGAGGAGAAAGGGAAAACTAAAGAGGTTGTCATATCTGCTTTATGTAAAATAATCTACCATTCTATCCCTTCCTGAAAAAACCAACCATGACAAATGAACCCAGTTTATCTTTGAATGGACCACAACTCCTCCCTACCTTCCAAGTGCCCAATGCTGAGGTCCCCTTCTCTCCCTCCTCCTTACGACTGAAAGTTGTTCCCAGAGCAATATGTCTATGCATCCCCAAATCACAGTCTATAACCTAACCCTGTAGAGAAGAGTTACAGTCCTAGAGCCAGGCATATTCAATGCACCAACACTACAATGAACTGCTACATCAGCCCCCAATCATTCCCTCAAAGCAAACACCACATACTTCAATATCACCTGCAGCTAATCCAAGCCTCCTAGTAGCATTAACTTAAAAGCTAAAAGGTCTTTGAACACAGCTGGTGGCTAATGAAAAAAAGCAAGGAAAGAAATTGTCCTTTCCAACAGAACAACAATGGTACTTACTCAGGTTATCTAATGCTGCATAACAAATCATCCCAAAACTTGGGGCTTAAAACGTCAATAATCATTTGTTATCCCTCACAGTTCCTGTGAGTCAGGAATTTGACAATGGCTCAGCTGGCTGGTCTGGCTCAAAGTCTCTCCTAAGGTTGAAGTCACATGTCCACTGGGGCTGCAGTCATCTGAAGGCCTGACCGGGGCTGGTAGATTCACTTCTAAGAGAGCTCATTCTCATGACTGGCAAGTTGGGCACTGGATTTTGGCTAAGAGCCTCAGTTCCTACATACATGTGCCTCTCCACAGGGCTGCTTGAGTGTCCTGGCAGCATGACAGCTGGCTTCCCCCAGAGCAAGTGGTCCAAAAGAGCAAAGTGGACTGCAATACTGTTATAACTTACCCTCAGAAGTCATACATTATCTCTTCCACTATATTCTATTAGCTCTACAGGGATATCTTTGATTCAGTGCAGGAGGGGAACTACCAAGGGTGTGAATAGCAGGAGTTAAGGATCACTGAGGTCATCTTGGAGGCTAGCTACTATAGTATTCCTTAAAGGAACAAGTGGCAGTAGCAGGAGAATGGAGGAAAGAAGAGAACAGAGAAAGGAAGGACGGGAGAGAAGGAAGTATGTTGATTCCCAAAAGCTGAGACCAGAGAAAAACAATGTACCCAGTTCTCTCCAGAGACTTCTCAGGTCTACCTTACACTAGCATACCTGAAACAAGTCCTGCTTCCTAGACAGGAACTCTAAATGAGTAGCTAAAAGACAGGAAGGCATGAGAAAGCTCCTTTCGGTCCCAGAAAGCAAAACTATCCTCCCTCCCTCCTTGCCCACCCCACCTTTTCTAAAGCAATGATGGAACAGTTACCTGAGGATGAATCTGTGGCTTGTCGCACGTGGCCTCAAAGTCCAGCACTAAAAAGTAGTGATACCTCTGGGGAGGGAAGGACACCATTGCCGCCATGGATGCGCCAAAGCCGTGGGCCGCCAGCTTTCTGGTGGATATGGAGCAGAACTCCGGAACACCACAGGGAGAAAACAAGTGGGAGCCCAGCACTTTTCTTGCTCTTGAAAGTAAATACGAAGAAAATCGAGCTGCTCCAGTCTGTAAAGGTGCTAGCATTGAACATCCAGAAGCATCTAAAACTTAGGGGAGGAAAGTTTAAAAAAAAAAGAAAGAAAAAAAAGAAAAAAAAAAAAGAACAGAGAGCCTGGGTTACTCCCTCCCACTGTGGCCCTGTTCCATCTAGTCTTCAGGAATATCCACGCAACATGGGCCACTCCCCAGTGTTTCTGGGCCCCTTTTCTAAATCATAGTATTCGTTACCAAAGTTCAAGACCCTAATAGCAGCACCTGCAGCATTATTACAGCTGAGTCTCCCAGATCATTCTCAAAACAACATGCAACACGGGCCTTCATCTTTAAATGGAGCTCTAAAGTTCAAAAGAGAGAAAAGAGAAAAATTGTGCAGTCACTTCTCAGGTGGCAACAGTTAACATTAAAGCTATGGGCCCAAAGTAACATGAGGTGACCCTGTTGTACAATCAGTCCTGGAAGCTAAGTAGACTCAGACAAGCAGCAGAAAATGTCCAAGGCTCTTTTCTCAGCTCCACTAGGAGCCATTTGCCCCTGGCTTTCCAGTCTGTATCTTGATGTCTCCACATACCCTCCTCCCCTCTCCCAAGGTGAAGGCAAACAAAGCAAATCACAGGGGAGTTTGCTCCCAGCATTCTGGTGATCCCCCAGCCCCCACACTTGTAAGTGGCACCCGGGGGGAATGAACAGTGCCTGGAGAGCACAGCTGGCAACAGCCTTAGGCCTTCTCATTTGCTGCCTTAGACTCAGTCTCTACTAGAGGCCCTGAATGACTGCGGGACTTTTTAAATAGGGAAGAAAAAGAAAACCCAGATGTGGCAGTAATAGGAGCACGGCTAAAAGTCTAGTAAAGTTTTCTGAGTTACATGTGCAAAAAAAAAAAAGAATCACTTTTCCTTTAAGTTTTCCCCTTAAATTTGCAGAATGCCTGCTCCTCAGAGGCCTAACCAAATATAAAAATCAAAGCCTAAGTTTTACTCATGAATAACTCAAACTTCCTTAAAAAGAAAGAAGGAACAAAGCAGAAATGTTGTCTTTCTCCCTTTAATACCCAACATTCAAACTTCTCTCAACTTTAATCCTCAAATAAGAAATCTCACTGTACAATACAGTAATGGCCATAGTTTGTGCTTTCTGAAGCCCCATTCCAACACAGCCAAAGGCTTGCCTCTGATGGCTGCAAGTGGGCACCTGGCTCCCTTCACACAGGGTAGAGGGGATAGCACCCTGTGAAGTCCAGCACATACTCAAAGGCAATTTGGTCACTACCTGAACAGAAGCAGATAATGCCAAGTATGGCTGTCTTCCCATCTCTCTCCTGACTCACTGAATGAGCTACAGTAACTTGCCTATATATTTACTAGGATATACGCTAGCATAGCTCCTCGATTTCCCTATCCCTATAATGAGATTTCAGGGGGATTCAGTGGAGCTAAGACCAAAAAATATTTTAAGTTCTTTGTGGATCCTGCACAAGCACAGCACTTGTTTTCACCATTGCTTTATAGCCTCACCAAAAATACAGCCAAAACTCAGCCCCAGTAGACAAATGCCAGCTTGAGTTTCACTATGGAGTTTCCTGGAAAGGCAAGAGGGCCAATATCCTTTTGAAAGCCAGAATCTTCTCATCACCTATTCCTGAACCGTACTGGAAGCCTTGATGAGATAGGAGATACCGGTCTGCTCAAATTACCCATTCTAGTTTGGATTCAAAGTGCCTCAAGGACTTAGACTCTTCTCTAACCCGATAAAAAAGTGTAAAGACTTCCAAAAGTCTTAATGTTCCACAATGTGCATAGAATATGCATTGTATGTACAGTCAGTCAGATCCTATCTACCAAATACTATAAGCAATTAAGCATGATGAGCAAGGAGGGCTTCCAAGTTTGAATCCTGGCTTTACCACTTACTACCCATGGCACCTTGGGCATGCTGTGTTCTTCAATTCCTCATCTGTAAAATGACAATAACTATAGCACCTACTCCTTAAGTGAGAATACCATGAGACAACACATGCAAAGCACTAAGAGCAGTGTCTGGCATATAAGGGCTTAATATATATTAGCCTAATGTTATTACTACTATCCTATTGGGCTATGCCTAACTGGCCAAGCCTGGATCCCCCAGATTCTGGGCCTACAAATCCAATTAATTCATAAGCCAGCCTCAGAGAGTAGTATCGATGTCTTCTGCAACCCTAAAATGCTCTAGACCTCTGACAGAGCATACTATACATATTCTGATGGCCAGTGGTTCTCTTGCCTGCAGGCCTTGCTTTTTCACCTGATTTCATCTACATCATCTCATCTCATCTACATCAAAAAGCTTCTTTTGGTCAAGCACAGTGACTGACACCTGTAATCCCAGCACTGTGGGAGGCTGAGGCAGGGTATCGCTTGAGCCCAGGAGTTTGAAATCAGCCTGGGAAACACAGTGAGACCCCATCTCTACAAAAAAGAAATTAAAAATTAGCCAGGTGGGGTGGTGAATGCCTGTAGTCCCAGCTACTTGGCAGGCTGAAGTAGGAGGATTGCTTGAGCCCAGGAGGTTGAGGCTGCAGTGAGCTGTGATGACGCCACTGCACTCCAGTCTGGGTGACAGAGCAAGACCACACCTCAAAAACAAAACAAAACAAAAAAGCTTCTCTTGTAGGAAGTCTTGAGAGTAGACATTAGGAGGTCAGGCCTCCACATATCAGCAGTTACTGGATTTCACACTTCCCTTACTTCTAACAACCAAGTTCAGTTCAAGTCAAGAAACAGAGGGTAGCTCTTCCTCTTCCCTTCCTGAAAAACTCAATCCTAAAGCCATTAGGTGCAGCAGAAGAGGGCAGATATCTGTAACAGGTGGAGTAGGGTGAGCCAGAGAGGTCTGGGGGACACTGTCAGAGCCCAGGCAGGGTGAGGAAGACATCCTTGCAGAGGTGGGAAGGTGTGGTACAGCATGTCAGAACCAAGGGGGTGTGGAGAGCATCCATGTGGGCTGGCAGTCTGATGTCGGGTGACATAGGCAGGGTAAAAGAGGCACTCATGAGGGGTAAAGGGCAGTGGCAGTAACAGGAGATTAGCTACCTACAGAGGAACTGATCAAGGAAGTGCATATATTAAGGATAATGGGACCCGAGTTTCTCACTGTTACAGAAAGGACTTAAAATATGGAAAGGGAGAAAATCTGTGGTGTTGGATTGGAATTGGCAGGAAGAATGTGAACTCATGGTTTTTGATTAGATGTATATCAGATAGACAGATGGATACACACACACAAATATACATACATATGCATATATATTTCTGTTTAAGGAAGAGCCAGGCAGCAGTAACAATGGCAATGAGCACACCTAGCACTCCATTGCCTTCTAGTTTTTTTTTTAAGATAGGGTCTTGCTCTGTTGTCCAGGCTGCAGTGCAGTTGCACAATCACAGCTCACTGCAGCCTCGAACTCCCAGGCTCAGGCAATCTTCCCACCTCAGCCTCCCAAGTAGCTTGGACCACAGGCACATGCCACCACATCCAGCTAATACTTTTATTTTTTTGTAGAGATGAGAGTCTCACTATGTTGCCCAGGCTGGTCTCAAACTCCTGGGCTCAAGTGTTCTTCCCACCTTGGCATCCCAAAGTGCTGGGATTACAGGCATGAGCCACAGCACCCAGCCCCAGTTGCCTTCTAAATACCATTCTCCACTAAAAGAAACAGAGGTCCTTGAAGAAATGGCTGATTCCAGGGATGCAGCAAGAGAAATACAAGATAAGCCCATAACATCTTATACCACAAAGCAAGGAAACACCCAAAGAATGATGGGAACATACCAAAAGGATACAGAAGCCACCTACTGGCCAAGAAACAATGATAGTAATGGATTATAATGCACTGAATAGAAAACCATGAGTCCATAAAGATATAAATCAATAAATTAAACTTTGATGTGAGATATTTACATAGTTTCAAAGTATCTCCCCAAGAAATACTTATTAATTACAACGAGGAGTAATTTTATGATGGAGAAGCCTGGCAGACATCACCTTAATCAAGTGATCAAAGCGAACATTATCAATAATGGGATAAATCAAAATCATGTAACGAAAAGAACAAAGCATCATTTCTGATACATTCCTGAAGATACACAACCTAAATCTAATCATGAGAAAATGTCATACAAACCCTAATTGAGAGACAATCTAAACAATAACCAACCTATAATCTTCAAAAGTATCAAGGTCATGAATGCCAAGGAACGTTTACTGAGGAAAGTCTAAAGGAGACTAAAGAGACTTGATAACCAAATGCAACCCACAATTCTGAACTGGATCATTTTGCTGCAAAGAACATTCCTAGGACAACTGGCAAAACTTTAATGGGGTCTGAGGATTATATAGAGGTTTTGTATCAATGTTAATTTCCTGATTTTGATGGTTGTATTGTGACTAGGTAGGAAAATGTCCTTGTTTATAGGAAATGCACACCAAGTATTCAGGGTGATGGGGTATTAGGTCGGCAATTTAACCCTCAAATGGTTCAGGGAAAAAAATCCTTCTACTGTACTTACAACTTTTAAGTAAATTTGGGCTGTTTCAAATTGTTTTTCAAAATTGCTTTTTAAAATCAGCTGGGTGGGGTGGGGTGGCTCACACCTGTAATCCCAGCAGCCTGGGAGGTCAAGGCAGGCAGATCGCTTGAGGTCAGGAGTTCAAGACCAGCCTGGGCAACATGGCAAAACCCCATCTCTCCTAAAATTACAAAAATTAGCCAGGCATGGTAGCACACGCCTGTAATCCAGCTACTCAGGAGGCTGAGGCAGGAGAATCGCTTGAACTCAGGAGGCAGAGTTTGCAGTGAGCTGAGATCACATCACTACACTCCAGTCTGGGTGACAGAGACTCTGTCTCAATAAATAAATAAATTAAATTGTTTTTTTTTAATCCATGTGCAAT
Organism: Theropithecus gelada; assembly: GCF_003255815.1. Taxonomy (NCBI): domain Eukaryota; kingdom Metazoa; phylum Chordata; class Mammalia; order Primates; family Cercopithecidae; genus Theropithecus; species Theropithecus gelada. The sequence continues at coordinate 72,221,126 of NC_037668.1, forward strand.
GTAGTTAAAATTTTTAAATTAAAAATATCACACAGACAGTATTTGAAGGGAGAGATCTCCCTGTAATGCCCACAGAAGGTAGGCTGCATGTTCCCTCTGGCAGAGAGGCTCAAAGCATCTCTCAGCCCAAACAGTATCTCTATCCAGCCGACTTTCCATTAGAAGAGCACCCACTCAATGCCCACCTCACTGGCACTCCTGCTACCATAGAGCCTTCTCAGGAAACACCCCTGCTCCCTGCAGCAGCATCCCACCTGCCCTCGCACCCTCTGGTGTCTTAGGGATTTCTCCTTCCTATTGATGTCTTTATGTTTTAGTCACAAATTTGCAGGCTATAAGTCTATAGCTTATAAAATCAACTGGGACTTTTAGTATCTAACTGAGGACCAAAACTCAAAAGAAAGTTTATGATTCTGCCTATTTCTGCAAACTATCTTTCATCAGAGACTAAGATTTATACACATTTATTCTCAGACATCCTTTTCCCTCTCCTAGCAAATTAAAGGTATTAAGTAGCCCATGGCAAGGAGGAAAATGAATGATTCTCTCCTCAATATGAAGGGCCCAGGTCCCCAGTGGGGACAGGGGAGGGGTAAATGGGACTGCCACGGGGCCAGCACAATTTGGAGAAACAGGCCTGCGCCAGAGCCCCTGGAGGATGGTCTCTGTGCAGAGTATTTACACAACAGACACCAATGGCTCCTCTGCAGCCATTACGGTCTATCAGGTAAATAACACATGTGCCAAAACACACATTTAATGAGGGAAATAATATGCCTTTATAAAAAGACTCAATCTGTATTTACCTGAGAGACCAAAGAAGCACCAAATCACCAGATTAGAGGAACCACAGAGGAGTCGTTCTGGTGTCTTGGGTAAATAGACATTTTATAGCCTCCATTACTGGAGGGGTGAGTGGAGGGGGTCGACCTTTAACATCCACACACACAGGCCAAGGGAGTCCTCAGGATGGGAAAACAAGAGGAGCCCATTGTGAAACACGTGGTCTACTCCCACTCCCACCTCCCCAGCCATGTGTACTTGGGATTTCTGGGAGGGTGTATGTTTATACCATCCCTGGATTTAATTCATTCCATTAGAAGCCAGACTAAGAGGCAGGGATACATTTGAGTAACTCCAAGTTACCAGCAACAGGTTCTGAGTCCAGCTGACTGGAAGCACCTAGGAATACAACAATCACAGCTTCCTCAGTTCTCAGTCCTGGTGTAAGCCCCCGACCCAATCTGACCTGCAGTATCACAAGTGCTCAGGCACCTGAGTCACAGAAACAACAATAAAAAACACAGTAATACCTGTCTGGAACTCACTTAGTCACAGGCTTTGTCTCAAGCAGCTAAAAATAGCCTGGGAAAAATACAAATAAACTGCATGCCTTCAAAAGTCATAATCTTCCATCTAATGAATATATCCTTACTGCCAGAGCACTCTCTGTGTAAAAAACAAACCGTCAGAGGTGAAAGAAAACCTAAGAGGCAACACAGTCCAACCAGCCAGGATAAATGAGATTAGAAAGAGAAAAGGACTGCCCAAGCTTCACATTGCAAGAAATAGTAAGAATAGAACCTAGGCTCTAAACTCCAAGGCCAGGATCTCAGGCTGGGATCCAACACAAGGAAAAGGCCTCACTAGTCATTTCCCAAGCTGTGCAGTCTCATAGAAGACGCCAGGAGCCTGAGGACTCTGTCTAGTTTGCTGAAGGCTAGAGGTTGAAGACAAAACAAAGCTTGACACGCCCTGGAACCTCCACGTGGTCCCAAAGCAGAAAGGAAGCAGGAACTCTAAAACTGGGTCCTCACCTCAACAAAACAGTCTCCTCTTCTCTACATCCAGTCCCTGCCTTGGCCTGTAGCTACAGCTGCTTCTGCTCCAAGGCATGGCTAGGGAGAGCTCCCCCAACTCAGAAGCAGCTGCTAATAATCCCAAACTACCAGCAGAGCTAAAATCACTAAAGGCCTTCAAGAACACCAAATTCTGATGGCAACATCACAGGTCACAGCAGGCTTGCTCTCCCCTTCAACTGGTCTGTTTCAGAGGCTCCAAGAAACACATAAAAAGAGGCAATTGTTTGTGATTTGCCTGTTGTTTGCTAAACCATCAGCCATGCCCAGTAGCTTGGGCAAACTCCTTTCAGCCGCCAAAGCTGGAAGACATCTTTTTGCAAAGTCCTGCAAGTCTGTTGCAACCCCATCACACATGAGAAGGGGCAAAGCCTTGCTTCCTAACACACCATAAATGGACTAGAGATGGATGGAGGGCAGGTATAGTAGCATCAACCTTTTAATCACCTCTCACACTTGTAGACAGCATCTGATCCCAGAAGAGAGGTACCTAGAACTGTTAAATACTTCCTGTACTCTCGGTCCCAAGATGGGGAACTGGTGTAAAAGCAAGGAGTTATATAATCTAGTGTTAAAACACTGGTAATAGACAAACCTAGGTTCAAATCCTGACTCTACTATAAATTATTTGTGATAATAGCTATAATAATAATACCTGTGTCTTTGGGTTTCAGTTTAACCATACAATGTACAAAAAGTGCTTTGCACAGTAGCAAGCGCTCAGTAAAAGGGAGCTGTTACTACCTGAGAAAGAGAAAAGGGAAACACCCTTTTCTGAAAATCTACTCAAGCCAGGCACTGTATTGATGATTTACATATTTTATCTCATTTAATCCTCCCAGTATCAAGCAGAATGGGTAACAGTATTCTCATATTACACATGAGGAAACTAAGGGATCGGAGTGCTCAGCTCTTTGGGGTCCTGTTCTCTACCACAACCCACATTTCCCCACATGATTGATTTCCCCCATCCAACAGAAAGCCAATGATGCATATCAACTGCAGTTTTTCTTTTGAGGCAAAGTGTAACTTTAACTAAAAGTAACTCAACCTTAAGCAATAATTAAGTCTATCTAAATCATCCTAACTTGTTTTCTTTTTTTTTTTTTATATTTTAAAAAGAAAAATTACAGGCCTGAGCACAAAAGCAGAATTAAAACAACGGCAGCACAAGGAACTCGAAGCCTCTTCTCAAACAAAATTCCAGAGGAACAAATCTTTCCATCTTACAGAGTGGAAAACTGGCAGGAGGCAGGGTTATAATCAATTCTTACTCAAGTACCCAAATGTAACGTTTCCTTTTACAAATCTGTGCTTTGGCAAACGCTGCTCCCTATTTTGGAATGCACTTCCATTTTTTGCCAGACAAATTATGACTGCTTCTACAAAATCCAGCTCAAATCTCCCCCCTTTTGGTGGCTTTCTCTGACATTCCATCATAAAGCTAATTGCTTAAGTATGATCCAGTGGCACAGTTTATTCCTACTTCATAACTTTTATCTCACTATGTTGTAAGGTATTAGGTATGTTTCTTCTACTACCAGTAATTTTTAAGGAGTTAAGGGAGAAGGATAGAAGACAGCAGTACAGGTATATGTGTGCATGTGCATGTAAAAAAAAAAAAAAAAAAAAAGCATATTTGACATAATTCTTTGACTTATCAGACTAATGCATTTTAAAATTTCAAATAGCATTAAAGAAGAGCATAAGATTGTTTTGTTTTTTGTGTGTGTGTGTGTTTTAATCTAAACTGTGTTACGTCTAAACACAGTTTTTAAAGCCTGAGAAACACTGAGCTAGATCCCTAAGCGTAAGGACCACATTTTATTCATTTCTGTATTCCCAGCACCCAGCACAGGACCAGGCACAAAGTAAGCAAGAGTAAATGTTTGCTAAATGAATTAATATGCCCACAGTCAAGATGCCAACTGCTCTGGAATTAGAACATGCTAATTAGAACAGAGCAGGGTCTAAGCACCAAACAAAGCTTCTTCTCTTCCTTTCTTTATCCTTCCTCCTAGCCCACCCCATTCTGTCCTCCCTAGTTAAAAAGAGCGAAAGAAAGAGCGAGAGAGAGAAAGAGCCAGAGAGACAGAGAGAGAGAGAGAGAGAGAGAGAGAGTGAGAGAATTGCCTTGGTGCCAGAATACCATTAAAAGGATTAATTTAGGGACCGGTGTTTGGACTGTCACATCCAATCACTACCCAGAGATCTACAGCTTCCCAAATCAGGCTCATGCAAAGAGGAATCAATTGCAAGGACACAGAGGGTCTGAACAGGCATACTAATGGCCTCCTGAGGTGCCAGCGGCCAGCTCTGACACTCCCATAAATTATCCGCCTTTTGATTTTACCTGTAGCTGTGGGGCACAAGGCACAATTTTGAACACATCAAAGCAATCCCTAGTAACCCAAAGCTCCTCAAGGAATGCCCCCAAAGAGGAAAGGCTAAAAACAATGACCCAAAGGGAATCTGCTTCCCAACAGTTCTGGTTCTAGCAATCACTAATTAAAACCCAACAGAACCAAATGGATAACGTAGGACCCAAATCAAGCCTAGTAGATCTGGACAAGGCATGCATCAGATTGCAGTTCTGGAATGACTATACACCTCTCACTCAAGGAAAGCAAAATCATAGCAATAAACTAACACACTTTCATCTGGATGGCAAATCTGCCCTAGCTTTGACAGTACCTCACAGCAGGACCTCAGGCAACTCATTTAACCTTTCTGGGCCTCAGTTTCTTCATACGGTATCAAGGACAAGAATGCTGACCACCTGACCCACTTCCCAGAGTGCTGGTGAAAAGTAATTTTAAAAAATTTGAGAGGCACTTTACAAAGATGTAAGGCCACAGGGTGGCAACACTAATAAATGACCCCAGACAGACAGGGAGGAATGCTGGTCACACTTTGGTGAATTTCTATCGGGAAGCTGTTCACTCAATTTGCTTTACTGATGGTGCTGGAACTAAGGTCCACACTGAAAAAAGTTCTGGGATTGCTTGGTGTTTTTTTTTTGTCTTGAGTCTCACTCTGTCACCCAGACTGGAGTGCAGTAGCTCGATCTCGGCTCACTGCAACCTCCACCTCCCAGGTTCAAGCAATTCTCCTGCCTCAGCCTCCTGAATAGCTGGGTCTACAGATGTGTGTCACCATGCCTGGCTAATTTTTTGTATTTTTGTAGAGATGGGGTTTCATCATGTTGGCCAGGCTGGTCTCAAACTCCTGACCTCCTGACCTCAGGTGCAGGTGATCCACCCACCTCAACCTCCCAAAGTGTTGGGATTACAGGTGTGAGCCACCGCACCTGGCCAGTTCTGGGATTCTGAATGGAACACCCATTGTCTGAAAATTTTCCATTATGAAGAGCAGTGCCTTGCTTTAGTTGTCAATTCCTCCTGTCTGCTGGCTGCCACCATGAGCGGCTATGTTTTTATCGTATGTTCACAATGACAACTGTGAGGACACAAAAAATATGAAGTCAAAAGCCAAGTCTCCCAAATACTGGCTGCTTTATAAAAACTTATTAATTATATAAAATTTTATTAGTGATAAAAGTTATCAAGACACTGTGCAAAGAGTTTTACAAACATTATTAAATCCTTCAGCCAACTCGATTGTATCATTATCTCCATTTTACAGATAGCAAAGTGAAGCTCAGAGAGGTAAGTCACTTGCCCAAGGTCAAGTAAACACTGCTACCAGAAACCTACACTGGGGTTGTAGGATGAAGACCTCCTACAAAGGGAATGTAGGAAGTAAGGGAAAGCACAGACAAGGGACTCTCAGCTCTAACCTATTCATCAGACGCTCACCAAATACAATACTTTATTTGGTCCCTTTCCTTGACATATACCTGAACTAGGAGACATCTCCAAAATATCTGGAAGAGGTCATCAGTCTTCTACAAGCCAGGAAAGGAGAGACCAAGTAGGACATATATAGAATGAGGGCAATTTCCTGGAAAGCTTAGGAAAATGGGTCATCCTCTCTGTGTACAGTTCAAGAAGTTCAAATTAATTGACATTAAGTTATGAACCCTAAGACCGAGACCCTTTCAATGGCTCTGCTTATTCCATACTTCCTTAAAATATAGTTTCCAAAGCATTTTTCCTTTTTTTTTTTTTTTAGACAGAGTCTCGCTCTGTTGCCCAGGCTGGAGTATGGTGGCGCAATCTCAGCTCACTGCAACCTCCACCTCCCAGGTTCAAGTGATTCTCATGCCTCAGCCTCCCAAGTAGCTGGGATTACCAGCACATGCCACTACGGCCAGCTAATTTTTGTATTTTTGGTAGAAATAGGGTTTTGCCATGTTGGCCAGGCTGGTCTCAAACTCCTGGCCTCCAGTGATCCACCTACCTTGGCCTCCCAAAGTGCTGGGATTATGGGCATGAGCCACCGTGCTCAGCTCTTTCAATTCATTTTATACCAACTTTCCCTTTCTACATCTTTTCCAGTGTGTAAAATAGGAGCCAGTATCTCCAACAAATTCTTTGGTAGACATTCTATACATTCTAGTAGATGGGTAGGAAGTTAGTAAAGAGAACCGTTACACTCATATATGCAGATTCATTTATACTCATTTTTTTTATTTATAAGAAAAGCATATTTATAGATCAGTTTTTGTTGTTGTTTTGGTTTTTTTGTAGAGTTGCGTCTCAGTATGTTGACCAGGTTGGTCCTGATTTCCAGCCTCAAGCCTAGGTCTCCCAAAGTGCTGAGATTATAGGCATGAGCCATTGTGCCCAGCCATATACTCAATTTTTAAGGACCAAAATAATGCCACAAAAGGGAAACATAAAATGCTATCCACGTAATTTTCCACAGCCTCCTGACTAGTCTCTCTGCCTCCAGTATTGTCTGTCCCCTTCAATCCATTTTTCACAATGAAATCAGAGCAAATTTTTTTTTGGAGACAGAGTCTTGCTCTGTCACCCAGGCTGGAGTGCAGTGGTGCCATCTCAGCTCACTGCAACCTCTGCCTTCTGGGTTCAAGCGATTCTCCCACCTCAGCCTCCCAAGTAGCTAGGATTATAGACATGCACCACCACACCCAGCTAATTTTTGTATTTTTAGTAGAGACAGGGTTTCAACATGTTGGCCAGGCTGGTCTCGAACTCCTGACCTCAAGCGATCTGCCCACCTCAGCTTCCCAAAGTGCTGGGATTACAGGCGTGAGCCACCACGCTGGCCTGCCAACTTTCTAAAACACAAATCTAACATCAGTCTACTGCTTAAAACCCTTTAGTGGCTTCTTACTGTTCTTAAATCTGACCCAGAGGTCAGCAAACTATGTTCCATGGGCCAAATCTAGCTGCCACCTTTATTTATTTTATAAATAAAGTTTTACAGGAATACATCCATGCTCTTCCTTTTCATACTGTCTGTGGCTACTTTCTTTTTTTTTTTTTTTTTTTGAGACGGAGTCTCGCTCTGTAGCCCAGGCTGGAGTGCAGTGGCCGGATCTCAGCTCACTGCAAGCTCTGCCTCCCGGGTTCACGCCATTCTCCGGCCTCAGCCTCCCGAGTAGCTGGGACTATAGGCGCCCGCCACCTCGCCCGGCTAGTTTTTTTTGTATTTCTTAGTAGAGACGGGGTTTCACCGTGTTAGCCAGGATGGTCTCGATCTCCTGACCTCGTGATCCGCCCATCTCGGCCTCCCAAAGTGCTGGGATTACAGGCTTGAGCCACCGCGCCCGGCTGTCTGTGGCTACTTTCATGCATAACTGCAGAGTTTAGTAGAGTTGAGAAGTTGTGACAGAGACCCAAAGCCTAAATATTTACTATCTTATCCTTTACAGAAAAAGTTTGCAGAGCCCTAATCTTTTTTCTACTCCCTGATCTAATCCTAAGAGTTTATAAGCTAAGGCTCTGGCCTCTGCTTACCTCCTGCTTCATCTCTCCCCATATTCTCCTGTCCCCTGCCAACTAAGTACTCTGTTTCAGCCACATTGAACTTTCTCATATTCAACAAAGCTCTGACAATTGGTCCCTGATGTCTTCATCTTATTTTTTTCTTTTTCTTTTTTTAAATTTTCAGCGTTCTTTGAGGGTTTGTTTAATTCTATGTGAGGAGGTTTACTTCCTCTGAGAGGCCTTCCCTGAGTCTACAACTCTGGGTCAGAGACCCCTCTGAGTATTTCCAAAGCCTCTACACTTCCCTTACTATAGCACTCTCAGATCATATCATAACTGCCTTTTTACTATCAGTCTCTCCCATGAATTTGTAAGCTCTATGGTGTCAGGGAAGGTGGCTTTCTTGTTCACCACTATAATCCCAGGAACTAGCACAGTGCCTGGCCCTTAGCTATTGAACAAACAAGCACAAGTCCGTGGATATCAATCATCCAGAGTATGCCTCTTTAGCTGGTCCCTGATCCTTGTAAAACAGACAGGTTGGAACTAACCATCCACCAAAAGGCGACATGCAACCTAAATTAAACCAAGATCCCAAAGGCCTTGGTCAAATACATTAGCAAAAGCCAAATGAGAGCCAGGCGTAGTGGCACATGCCTGTAGCTCCAGCTACTTGTGGGGAGGAGGATCACTTGAACCCAGGAGTTCGAGCCCAGCATGGGCAACCTAGCAAGAGTCTGTCTCTTAAATAAATAAATAAATGTTTAAAGTCAAATGAAGATGTTTCTTCCTATTTTCTTAAGATGTGTATTTCTGGCCGGGCGCGGTGGCTCAAGCCTGTAATCCCAGCACTTTGGGAGGCCGAGGTGGGTGGATCACGAGGTCAGGAGGTCGAGACCATCCTGGCTAACATGGTGAAACCCCATCTCTACTAAAAATACAAAAAAATTAGCCGGGCATGGTGGCAAGCACCTGTAGTCCCAGCTACTTGGGAGGCTGAGGCAGGAGAATGGCGTGGACCCGGGAGGCGGAGCTTGTAGTGAGCCGAGAGCGTGCCACTGTACTCCAGCCTGGGCGACAGAGTGAGACTCCGCCTCAAAAAAAAAAAAAAAAAAGATGTGTATTTCTCAGGATAATGGGCTATTCTGGTTCTATTCAGAATAGAACCTAAAGTAGGTGCTCATGAGATGCCCATAAAGCAATTGTGACAGAATTTGAGAGTCTGGATCTCCCACCTCCAACTCTTACCACTTTAGAAACTTTAAGTAAGTTTCTACAGACTTTGAACATATGTTACCTTATCAGAAGAAGCTACAAAAAAATACAATTTGTTTAGACTTTGGGGATACATGGGGAAAAAAAATACAATCTGCATCAATCCCCACCCCCTACCCTCCAAGCCCAAATACTCAGAAGGAAATAAAGCCAAACTTGACCATGCAACAGGATTCTCACCTCTCCTTACTTCGAAGATGCCAAGACCGGCAGCTGGGGATGCTGAAGGTTCTGTGAGAGCTGGAAAGCCCCAATGCTGTGGATAAACACACATCTCTGCAACAAGTCTATTTCAATACCAAGGATCAAATCCCCATGAAGGATACTACACCTCAAACTCTAAACTCAAACTTTGGGATAACTGCCATCTATGTGGAAAGACAGTGCCCCCACGGAGCTTTCAGAAACTATTAGTACTATATTTGTAATGATTTTCATGTTCTCTAGTCATATACTTTTCCTCCTATGGAGGCTCACCTCCTAGAAACACTGAACGTTTACCGAGAAAGATAGCCATGAAGTGGTGCCTCTTTGGGTAATTTCAGAATCCTAGTCTAGTCAAGGAGGAAGACACTGGTAAGGCTGACAATATTCAGAACTAAGGAACTAAGGCTGGGCCAGGATTGGGGGAGGGGCTGGTTGCCACAAATCCACAAGTCATACTGCAAATGGCCACATAGACTAGGAAACACTTTCGGGATACTTCCAAGCCTGCTTCAAACTCTAAGAAAGTCAAGGTAACTAAATCCCAAGTCAAAACATCAATAGATACCTATCATCCTTTTCAACTAATTCATATCCTCCAAAGGACCAGAAGTTGCAGAGATGCCCGTTAGTGATGTCTTTTGCATAAACACCTAGGGTTGGAACTAATATATTCCTGTCTACCATTCCACACATTTAAGACTTTCTTCTACTCAGATCTGCTGGGAAAAGGCCACTCACGGATTTACCCCACCACAAAGAAAACACTTTTCAAAATGAAAGGGAATAAAAGCACTTTTATTTGGAAATTTCAAGTTGGAAGAAGAGCTCTTAGCCAAGCTCTATGACCTAGCTAGCTGATTATTTACAGGATCTTTGGGCAGGAATTGTTAATGAGCTTTTAATTTGGAGTGCTTAAGTTGCCAAAGTGCTCTGAGCTCCAGTGAAGCACCACAGAATCCATAAAGGAAACCTTATCAATCACTTCCCGGCAGCTCCCTCCCCGCAACCCCCCACTCCTGAGGAAAAGGCAGCCAAGTGGGTTTCTAACCAGGATCACAGACACACATTAGTGGAGTCACACTTCAAGTCCCTGTTTATAAATTGGCTTTTAAATAGTAGGAGATCCAGGTATAATAAACTTAAGTTCCAAGCAAGAACCCACTAAAACAGGGCAGGCTGTATATGATAAAGTCAGAATAAAGCAGAATTTGATGAAGCCAATTTCTGGAAGAAACTCTACAATCAAAACTCATTTAGCCACTCACAACCTACTATAGTTTGAATAGCGTATAGTCTTTTAGCCAATAGGATTCATGTTTTGCTGCCCTTCCCCTGGGAAACTGATGAAATGTCTGACAAGAGTAAATGCCATTGAAGTGGCCAGAGACCTCAAGCAGACGCAACGCTGGGCACTATTCGTTGCAAAATCCAGCTCTAAGGACAAAATCCAAACCCCCACTGGGGGCCCCACATCCAGCATCTTCCAAGTCAACAATGAGCAGTTAAATTTTACAAGAACTCACAGTCAAGCCTCAATCCAAATTCATGCTTTTTTTTTAAGAAAACACCTGTTGCCGGACCATTTGCAAGACAGGCACACAGAAAGATAGCCAGGTTAGGCCCCTTATTCACTCCTTCCACCATCACCACTACCACCGCTTCAGATTTACAAAGAGGTAAACTGCTAACCTGGTGTGTGTGCATGTGTTGGGGAGGGGGTCAAGGGAATGTTCTAACTACAATCTCCTTGCTCCACTTCTAGCCACTCTGGTCAAACCTCTTTTTCTTTTCTAGTAATCCCAGTAAGTCAACCCCCTTAATAAACTCACCCATCCTGTCTTGCAAAGCTCTGCCCCTCTCCCCCTCCGCCAGAACGTTACTCAGTAGATTAAGCATCCAGGGTTAGCACATGGGCCAGCACCCCAGGTTGCACAAATTCTGCGCACCGCGACCCTCGGCCCGCATGCATTAACCAGGGCCCAATCTTGGAGGGGGGCATTCAGCATCACCCACCCCGGGGTGTTGCCCCCAACTTGGGCCCATCCAAGTCCAGGGGAGAGTAAGGGGAGGGGCGGGGGGCCAGGAGACCAGCCCTCCTTCCCAGGGCCGCCCCCGTCCCCCGTCAGCAGCGGGAGAGGCTGTCGCCATGGCAACGCCCCCTCCTCGGGGCCAGCGCGGCAGGCTCCCTCCAGGTGCAGGCCCCGACGTCTCCCTCGGCCTCAGCAGGCGCTCAGGGCAGTTGGCGGCGGCGGGCGCAGCCCGCGCCGACTGCGGCGCCGGCCAGGCAGAGGCAAGGCCAGCTCCGCCCGCTCCCCACCGCCCGTTCCCGGCCGCCTGAACAGCGGCAGCCAGCACCACGAGTCCACAACACACCGACTCACCTCCGCGCACTCTGACCCCGACCGACGCGACGGACGGGCGGGCGCTGTGGCCAACCGCTGAGCCCGCTGCCGGTCCCTTTGACCAATGGGCTGCAGTCGGGCGGGGCTTCTTCTCCCCAAATGCTCACTCTCCCGCCGACATGCGCGCTAAGGTATGTCAAGATGGTAACTCCCGGCGGCCGGGCTTATGGGACTTGTAGTTTTGACGTTGCACGAACGCAGAAGAGAAGGCGGGGGCGGGGACATCACTTCTGATCTGTGAAAGCAATTTTTTTAAAACGAAACTTTCTAAGGCCTACAGCGACCCAGGTCCCCCATCTCCGTTTTCCCGCCCTCCAGTATACCCGCAAGGTAAATGTGGGCTCACAACGTGACAAATTATATTTACATGACTCTTCATGATTCGTTCATTCAACAAGTAATTATTGTCATCTACTCTGTGATGTGGGCCTGGGTGAGACCTGAGACAAAGAGGGGTTAAGCTAAGAGGAAAATGCTTAGATTTGTGAAGGGCCGTCCTAAGGAAGAGGGAATTGGCTTGTTCAGGTCCACTCAGAGGAAACTTCTGTTTAAAAGGTTTCTGGCCTCAGCTGTGAGGAACTTCCGGAGAGACCTGTGTTTCATCATCCTGGTTATGCCTTTCTGGGTAGTCATGAGTCCCAGGATATGAGCTGGGAAACCTCACCCTTAGCCAAGCCAATGATGGCTTTGACAGCTTCACAATCGGTCAGGACCCCATCTTCTGGGCCCAGCTTCAGTTACCAAGCCCCTCTGTGTGTTGTCTGCATATTTACACTTAGGATGATGTCATTTCTGGGCCCTACCACCTCTGAGATCGGACTTTAACATAACGGTTTCCACCTGAGTTGGGAGTGCCTGGTAATCCCCATATCAGGGAATGCCATCATCTATCCCACCCACATAACAGGTTAGGTGACTCTACTGTGCACCTACAGCATTTATCATATTGTTTTATAATTGTCTGTTTCCTTGTTGTCGCTCCCACAGGGTTTTAAGTCCTTCAGGAAAAGCATTTTTTTCCGTATTGTTCATGTATGTTCCATTTTTTCCATTATTGTTCAGTAATACACAGCATAGTGCAGGCCTAAAGAAGGCCTGCAGTAAATGTCTGTGAACAAATGAGGGAATATACAGCATCGGGGACAGGCTTATCCCGAAGTCAGTAAGTGGAGGTACTATCCTCCAATTCTTGGAGCTGGAACAGATTCTCCTATTATTACCTAGACATTAACCCCAGTTGGTCAGTCAGTCCACCTGTATTTACAGTGCCTCTCTTAAGTGTCAGGCACTGTTTCTGTTGCTGAGGATTCATTGATTAATAATGACACACCTGTATTCTCAAGGAGCTTTTAAACTGGAGAGGGAAGCTGGGTGCCGTGGCTCATGTCTGTAATTCTTTTTTTTTTTTTTTTTTTTTTTTTTTTGAGACGGAGTCTCGCTCTGCCGCCCAGGCTGGAGTGCAGTGGCCGGATCTCAGCTCACTGCAAGCTCCGCCTCCCGGGTTCACGCCATTCTCCTGCCTCAGCCTCCCGAGTAGCTAGGACTACAGGCGCCCGCCACTGCGCCCGGCTAGTTTTTTGTATTTTTTAGTAGAGACGGGGTTTCACCGTATTAGCCAGGATGGTCTCGATCTCCTGACCTTGTGATCCGCCCGTCTCGGCCTCCCAAAGTGCTGGGATTACAGGCTTGAGCCACCGCGCCCAGCCTCGTGTCTGTAATTCTAAACACTTTGGGAGGCTGAGACAGGAGGATCCTTTGAGACCAGGAGTTCAAGACCAGCTTGGGCAACATAATGAGATTTTCATCTCTACAAAAAATTTAAAAATTAGCCAGGCATGGTGGCACGTGCTTGTAGTCCCAGATACTCAGGAGGCTGAGGTGGGAGGATCACTGGAGCCTGGGAGGACAAGGCTGCAGAAAGCCATAATAAATAAATTGGAGAGGGGCTGTAGGAGGAAGGATAGATAATAAAACAAGCAAATACAAAAATAAGACAAGAGGCAGTGAGATAGCTTTGTTATATACTGAGTTATGGCCTAAGAGTAGGCATAGCCAATCTTCTTGGCTGTAAGAATGAAGTAAATCTATACTATCTGGATTCAAGGCTTTATTTAATGCCCAGCCCCAACATCCTCTGTGGAGCCTTCAATGGTCCCCTTGACTTCCCCAGAATGTGTCCTTTCCTCCTTGGTGCACCAGGGCTCAACTGTACAGCTTCCAGGACTTCACCACACTGTAAGCTCTTTTTGTACAAAGACCAGGCAAATTGATTCAAATAATAGAACAGTTTGACAGCTCAGTATACACTTGGTACCTTACACTGCCGCCTAGCACAGCACTTGGATTTCTCAAGCCGTGGCTCTGTTGTGTGCTGTCTGGTTCCCTAGAAAACAGAGCCTGAGCCAGGTACAGTGGCTCATGCTTGAAATCCCAACACTTTAGCAGGACAAGGTGGAAGGATTGCTTGAGCCCAGGGGTTCATGACCAGACTGGTCAACATAGCAAGATCCCATCTCTATAAAAGGAAAAAGAAAAAAAAAGGAAACGGAGCCTGAGGCAAAACTTATGTGTTCAAATTTAATTGGGGAGTACAATCCCAAGGCATCAAGAGTGAGGGGAGCCGGGTAAGGTGACACATGTAGTAGTCCCAGCTACTCAGGAGGCAGGAGACTGAGGCAGGAGGATCGTTTGAAGTCAGGAGTTCAAGGCTAGCCTGGGCAACATGGCAAGACTCTGTGTCTTAAATAAACAAATAAATAAAAGAGTAGGGGAAAGGGGGAAGTGAAGCAGGGAAGGAGGGAAAGAAAGTAGCAGATAGTGTCTTACTGAGAAGTTGGCCAGTTCCTCAAAGAAAATACAACTCGTTGCTCTGTCGTACAAGGTGTGTAGAACCATCCTGTGTGACAGGGAGAAGGAAGGGTTGTGTTACCCCACCAATGCAGTAGCCCCAGGGGGTGCCAGATTCCACACCCTGAAGTATAGTCATTCATTTGAGACTAGAAATGGTGAGAGGAATCAAAGCCTCTGGTTGGGTCAGATCAGGTCCAACTGCAGTCCCGCCACAGTGGGCACACTGGAGGCTGTGTCGAAACCTAACCCTCATCCCAAGGGAAACGAAGATAACCAGAGGTGTTAGTAAATGAGGTGGGAGTGGCAGGTGGGTTGTCCAATGAACAAGTGGCCAATGGCCAGAGTCAAGGGTGCACACAAGGCAAGGGCAAGTGAATTTGGGGAGGCAGATGAACTGAGTCCAGTACACAGACACACAGACATCCTGGCTGCTGGATTAAGCGACTGAGCTAAAGTGAACACTGAGAGCAAGAACACAAGACAGGACCAAGTTAAGTCTTCTTTTTTTTTTTTTTTTTGAGATGGAGTTTCACTCTTGTTGCCCAGGCTGGTGTGCAATGGCGTGATTTCAACTCACTGCAACCTCCACCTCCCGGGTTCAAGCGATTCTTCTCCATCAGCCTCCCGAGTAGCTGGGATTACAGGCATGCACCACCAGGCCTATCTAATTTTTGTATTTTTAGTAGAGACAGGACTTCTGCATGTTGGTCCAGTTGGTCTCGAACTCCCTACCTCAGGTGATTCGCCCGCCTCGGCCTCCCAAAGTGTTGGGATTACAGGCATGAGCCACCACGCCCGGTCAGTTAGGTCTTCTTATAGCCTGTCAAACCACCAGGAAAAGCAGCAAGGTGGCCATCAAAGCTAGGACCTTAACCAGCGGTCAAAGCACAGAGAATGCAGGACCCAAGGATAATGCATGGCAGCCCCCAAACCTTGGCACAGCTGAGAGAACCCAGACTGGGTCTGAAACCATTTTATGCGGCAACTGGAAGAACTACTGCTGCCATCGTAGTCCCTGTAAGCTATATAAGACAGCATAGAAGGGTGAACTCAGAGAGAACCTGTTCAGGTTTGAGTCCTGGCTCCATCTGTGACCTTCGGCAAGTCACATACCTCTCTGAAGTTCAGTTTCTTCATCTCGAGAATGTAGATAATACTCCTGTTATTGGAATTAAATATGCAACTGCTTAGCACTACCTAGAATAAAGAGTTCAGTAAACAGTGGCTATTACTACTATTCTCACCCTTCCCTACCCCTTTCTCCTACCCATCTTCCCATCGTGACCACCACCACCCCACCTCCTCTTCTCCCCAACCCAACCCCCCAGCAGTCTTCTGCCGCTCTGGGAGGAGTCAGGGCTGGATCTGGCCATGCCGCTTTCTTCCTGCTTTTCCCCAGAGCTGTTCCCCAAGAGCCTGAGCCATTCATCTCCCTGGTGACCTGAATCTGAACTAAGAGATGGATGTGGGGTGGCTGAGGCCAGGGTGGTAATGTGCTCCCTTATCTCCGTGCCCCTCACTAGGGCCTAGTTAATTTTCCCTTTGATTTTAATATAGATTTATTGAAAGTTTCAGTTATCAAAACAAACTGCAGCAGCAAATTGGTGTTCTTTGCAGGCCTACAAGTGCCTATAAAGCTGCCATGCTCGGGAACGAATGGCGCTCTCCGGGAGGTCAGTCATGGCAACAGGAAGTCCCTGGGGACACACACACTGCAGTTTAATATTTTTCTTATTAGCCTTTTTCTTCTTGGCTATCTAAGCCTCCCCTTTAAATCGGAAATCAAATGGAGCCACCTGCCCAGGGAGGTTCTCTTCCTTAGGCTGCGCCACTCTCTGCCTACTCTCTGTCCCCTCTCTAGTCCCAGTGTCCTTACCTCAAATCCTGTGACTCCACCCTGACTTGCCCCCGGGCCCAGAGAGAGTCATGATTCACATACTCCAGAGGTGTGGCTCACAAATGTCATGAATCCCACAGCTTTGTCCCAACTGTACAAAATCTGCTTGGGCTATCCAGCCACTAGTCAGAGGCAAAGCAGCCCTAGAAAAGATTAGGGCCCCAGATTTCTTCCCTATCTGGTGCTCAGAAGGGGGGAAAAAGCAGTTTGAAAGCAAAGGAGTTGCTTTCAAAGAGGCAGATGATCCTGTCAGGATGTGTTGAACACAACGGAAGTAAAAAGGAGACCGTGATCCTAGACAGCGGGCAAGCTCTCCTTCCAGCCCAAGAATTTTCCGATTTCATTCTCGTAGCCCCGGTGCTACTCCCAATATGGGTCCCCCTCCTCTCAATCACAGCTTGATTTTTGAAGCTCCTCTTTCTGGCCCCAATTTGCCTAAGGACCAGCCAGCACTCTCTGGTGCCCCAGGGGTCCCATAGCTAGAACCATTCACTGCCACTTCTAGGCTCTGAATCAGTCCTGTCCCAGCAGAGGGTCTCCATGCCTGGTAATCTTTTTTTGAGACAGGGTCTCACTCTGTCACTTAGGCTGGAGTGCAGTGGCACAATCACGGCCCACTCCCAGGCTCAAGCGATCTTTCAACCTCAGCCTCTCGAGTAGCTGGGACTATAGGTTTGTGCAACTTCGCCTGGCTACTCTTTGTTTGTTTTTTTGTGTTTTTTTGTAGAGACAGGGTTTTACTGTGTTGCCCAGGCTGGTCTCGAACTCCTAGGCTCAAGTGACCTTCCTGCCTCAGCCTCCCAAAATGCTAGGATTTTAGGCATGAGCCACCCCACCCGACCCACACCTGGTAATCCTGAGGGCACCATCATCCTTTCTGGGTCTGATGTGCAGCTGCATCACGTTTGTGAGCCGCATCCCAATTCCCAATGTCCTCTCCTTGTTCTTAAACATTCCCTGCTAGGCCGAGCACGGTGGCTCATGCCTTCCTAATCCCAGCACTTTGGGAGCCTGAGGTGGGTGGGTCTCGAGGTCAGGAGTTCAAGACCAGCCTGGCCAACATGGTGAACCCCCCCCCTCCCGTCTCTACTAAAATACAAAAAATTAGCCGGGCGTGGTGGCGTGTACCTGTAGTCCCAGCTACTCGGGAGGCTGAGGCAGGGGACTCACTTGAACCCAGGAGGCAGAGGTTGCAGTGAGCTGAGATTGTGCCATTGTACTCCAGCCTGGTGACAGAGCAAGACTCTGTCTCAAAAAAAAAAAAAAAAAAAAAAAAAATCCCTGCTAGTAGCAAAGGCTACTACTGCCCTTCCTCAGAACTCAGACTATGACTTAAGGGTCTGGATGACTATAGCTGTGCAGCCAGAATGGTGGAAGATGCTGAGGTTTGGACCCAGACGGTCCAGGATTTGAATCCTGGCTCTGACACCTACTGACTCTGTGACTTGGGAAATCTCTTTGTGGTTTTATTGCACCTTCTCCTTACATCTACTCTTGTCTGGGGAGCACAGTAATAAAGTGGTTTGCCTCTGTGTCTCTCTCCTACAATATTCTGAGATCCTCAAGGAACAGGACTGTGTCTCATCTTCATATTCCATGTGCATATAGTTGATGAATAACTGAAGACAGCTTCTCTGAGCCTGTTTCCTCAATTGTAAAATGGAGATAATGCCTATATCACCAATATAGTGAAGAGAGTGCCCACCCAGCATAAGGTAGGTACTTAGTGAGTAAAGTTTCCTTCATCAATTTTCCTTCGAGTTTGGTCGTCAACCACGAACACTCCTACTTTTCGCCTGTTCCCACCTCAGCTTCAAGTTCAGCTCTCTCTTCTTGTCTACTAGGGCTTTTGCATCACTGATCAGAGGCCAGCATTCACCCGGGTCCCTTTGGAGTGGTGCTGACTTCTCTCCTCCAGGCCAGGCTCCCTTTATCTTTCCAAACCCACTCAGAAATTGCTGCCTCCTGGTGGCTCTGTTTCTAGTCAAAAGTCCGATTCCCTAGACTGCCGTGTTAGTTCATCTGTAGCAATGCAGATATTCTCAGGCCAATAGTCTATACTGGCTTGTAGTACAAATGTGTTTACATTTATATTCATATACCAGTCTTGCTAATTCTAGGCACCCACCTGTTCCTATAAAAATACCAATCCAGGACCGGGCACAGTGGCTCACGCCTGTAACCCCAGCACTTTGGGAGGCTGAGGTGGGCAGATCACCTGAGGCCAGGAGCTCAAGACCAGCCTGACCAACATGGAGAAACCCTATCTCTACTAAAAATACAAAATTAGCTGGATATGGTGGCACATGCCTGTAATCCCAGCTACTCAGGAGGCTGAGGCAGGAGAATCGCTTGAACCCAGGAGGTGGAGATTGCAGTGAGCCGAGATTGTGCCATTGCACTCCAGCCTGGGCAACAGGAGCAAAACTCCATCTCAAAAACAAAAACAAAAAACAATCCCCAGCAATGCTCCCCGCAAATTCTCAATTGTACCCATTGACTCAAGGTACTATGCTCTACTGGCTTCTACCACTAGGTGCATTGTGGATGCTGTACTTGAAGTTTCTGCTTAATGGGCTCAATTCTTCTGGTACCATGACAGCATGAGAACATGGCACTCTCCTGCAAAGAAGACAACTCCCTCCACATTACAGGTGGAAGATGTGGAGCCCCACAGCAGGGTTGTTCGAGCTCTTCATTCTTTCAGAGATAGCTGTTTCCACATATTCTAACAGCCCTTTTTCTTCTCACGGTGCACCTCTACTAGCACCAAAGTGGCCAAGGTAGGATGCGTTTATTTAGAGCCGTAATGCTGAACCAGAGGCAGCGAAAAACGCTTTTCAACCTTTAATCCTGTGGAAACTGGCTCACTCTGCCAGTCTCTACCCTCCTCTATCATTAAGTCACTTGCTGGAGCTCTGCCGTCCTTCCAGCAATTTGGTGTCCATTGGTTTAACCATGTACCCTTACTCTAATTGTGCTGGTATATACCTGGTCAGGTTATGGGCTTGGTTCAAATTTACTTGCTTTGCTCTGAGAGGCTTTTCAGCCCCCATATAAATTAGTGCATTCAAATAGATATTTGGGTCAGACAACGTTGCCTCCCTCCCCACACTAGATGTAGCCAAGTATCAGCTGCAAACCTACTAGGACTCCATTATACTACATATTTCCCCTAGGATTTAGTGAATAAGCTGCTTTTACTGCCAGTCACCTTTCCCTGGCTTCCCAGATTAGCGGGGCCTCTTCATTATACTGGACTCCTTGTGGTTTCACAGGTCCTCCTTCCTGGTCCTGATTTGACAGTCAGATCCTCTATCCTCAGGTTCCAGCCTCTGCTTCTAGCCTTATTTTCTAGTCATTCTTTTGACTCCTCTTGTCTTTCAGGCCCAAGGGACAAATTACTACTCATCAGGGTACTTTGCACTTTTCAGCCTTCAAGCCTTTGCTGGCATTGTTCTCTCAATGGGAGTGCCTACCGCAGTCCTATCTCCACCTGTTGATTTCCTGGAGAATGATGCCCTGCTCCAAGAAGCATTTCCTTAGTGGCTGTTCCTTCCTGTCTTCTGAGTGCCCCAAGCCCTTCCTGCATCTTCTGCCCTGAACAGCACTCTCTAATTCACAGGGAAGGGACTTGCTGAGCAATCTTAATGTCTAACCAGTGTCTAACCACAGCCCCAAGACCTGAAGAGTTCTAGACAGCTTTTAGGAAGGCATCTGAAGCCTTCAGAGCATCTCTTCTAGCAACCCCAGCAGAGTCCTAATACCTTGAACCCATTGTTTGCCAAGTATATACTTTTTCAATGTTCAACAAACATTCTTTGAATACTTATGTTGTGCCATGTTCCATGAAAAAGCACAGAACAGGAACATGAACAAGAGACACGGTCCCCGCCCTCATAGAGCTTACATTCTAATGAAGGAGACATACTGGTAAAGAAATAATTGTCATTCAGAGTGACAACTGTGATTATAAAGAGCAGTTGCAATAAGGATTTAAAGATGAGGCATCCCTTACAGCCTGGAAAGCCCTCCTAGAACAAGTGACATTTAAGTCAAGTCTTAAATGTTGAGTAGGAATTTCTTAGACCAAGAAGGGGAGAAGGGATTGAAGAAGGGAGAGCATTCCAGTAGAAGAGAGTAACATGAGCAAAGGCACTAAGCAAAGAAATGGCCCACGTGAAGATGGAAAGAAACTTAGTAGGACTGGAACAGAACGTGTGCAAAGGGAGTGACGAAAGAGGAGTTTGAAGACATAGACAAGAGTTAGATCCTGCATAGTCTTCTGAGAGTTCTTAAGGTGTTTGGACTTGGTCTTGAGGGTAACGAGAACCGCTACTGGAGCTTCTGTGTTAGGGCAGTGCTTCTCAAACTTTAATGTGCATTCCAGTCACCTGGGCATCTTGTTATAATGTAAATTGTGATTATGTGGGTCTGGAAAAGGCCTTGACTCTGCATTTCTACCAAGTTTCCTGGGGAGGCTTGTGCTGCTGCTCTTCAGACCACACCTTGAGTAGCAAGGTTTTGAGGGCACCATCATCCTATTTTAGTAGCGCTATCTCTCTGGTCTACTTTCCCCACCTTCCCACCTTCCCACCTTCCCCAAACATGTCCACTCACATCAGCAGGCACAGAGCATTTTTCTTTCTGCTCAGTCTGGTTTAAGACTACTGTGACTCTTACTTTTTTTTTAGCATCTATATTTTAGAAGCCGTTTATTGAATATTTGTTCCATATCCAGCAAGGTATCAGGTAAAGGGTGGGGGTGGGAGGCTGGGGGAAGATAAAAAGCAAGACATTTTCCTGCCCAAAAGTGTTTGGTGTCATCTCGATCTCTGAAGGGGCAGCTTTTCCTGAGCTGCCCTCTGCCAGACCTGTCATAAACATGCTAAATGAGGCCTGTCTCAGCGGTGCTCCCTGGGGTCCCACCACTTCTGCAGCCCCGTCCAGAGATGAGCCTGTTTATCCCTAACTATTGTCTCTGACCTCTAAATCAATTCCCTATCTGATACAAAACCTCAGTCCTCCTCTACCCTCCTCCCGATTCCAAGCTAGGTCAATTTGTAAAACCAGAGGCCGCGAACGATGACAGTGGTTACGCGTATGGGCTCTGAAATCAGACTGCTTGGGTTCATAGCCCAACTCCACTACTTATTAGCTGAGTGAACTTGGGCAAGTGGCTTAACTTCTCTAAGCTTCAGTCTTCTCATCTGTAAATTGGGGACAGTACTTTGGCCTGTACCATGGGGCTGTGGTGATGATCAGATACAACAGTGCAGATAAAGCACAGCCTTTGAAATGCACAGGAAACACCCAGTCACTGTTAGCTGTTGTTTTCATGAAAAGCTATGTGCATGGAAGCTTATAAAGCTCTTTGAAAAGCTGTATATGTAAAAGTCACTGTTGTCCCTTATATACCTATGGCTTTTCCTACTTGTATCATCCCCTCCCTGATGCTGGGGAGGCAGAACACAGCCGGAGATGTTCAACCCAGAAAGAAGCCCTGCTGGATAAGGCAGCCTTCAGAAAGCTCTCATGGAACAAGAGGTTTCAGCTCCCAAAGCTGAGGCTCAGTGTTGGAGGGGGGATGCTTTGCAGATCCCTTCCCACCTCAACCCCATCCCCATAGTGTCCCCTCAGTCCAGGGTCACCCAGGCTACCCTCCTTCCAGCTGCAGTGAGAGGCAGCTTCAATCATTCATCTTAATGTCTCTATTAAGCAGGGTTATGACCAGGACGAGACAAGAAACAAGGTCTTTTAGTGTAAAAACACAGCTTCAGGGCTTGGTCCCAGGGGACTCCTTCTTGGCACTGCTGCTGCTCCTTGGCTACTGCTGCTGGGGGGCCACTGAGGTTCCAGATTGGGCAGGAAGATTCTGCTCTGAGTTCTCTCTCTTCTGTCTTCCCTTGAGCCTCCTAAGGACCTGCCCAAAGCTTCCATTTCCAACAAGAAGAGCAATGACTTGGCATTTGGAGGCAGCCATGAGGCCTCCAGGCTGTCTTTGTGTTAGGCCTGTACCCTGACTAGGGATCACTGTCCTCCTCATCGTCTCACCACTCACCAGCAATGTGGAGGTAGCTGCAGCCTTAGCCACCCGGCCCTGGGCGAAATAGCCCTCACCTGGAGTCTGGACTCAGTGCCTAGGGATAATAAGAGTATTTCTGATTATAGAAAGAGCCAAGGAGGAATCCTAACAAGGCTACACCACAAGTCCTTGTCACTCATATTAGCGAAGGTTTAGGAACCATCAGTGGAGTAAGCAGGTGCTCAGACCCAGACCTGGGCTCTATGGCAATAGCTGTCAGCTCAAAGAGTCCAGTGTTTACCGACTCTCACCTACACCCATGCACGGACAGCAGCAGGTGAATCCACTCACCTGGAGAAATGGGCTGAGGCTGCTGGAGAACCAGAATTAAAAGGCAACTACCGAGAACCCATTTGGAAGGACTCAGTGGGAGCTGTGTGTACAGGCTTATCCTTCAGAGGATGCAGAGGGTTTGCAAGTAACTGCTCCCGAGTGTTAGTAACATCACTGTTAAAACACGAGTCCCTTAACTGTGGAACCCACAGTGGTGAAGATACAAAAGGGAGAGACAGGTCACCCAACACAGTTTGCTGACTGCAGTCCTGCTAATCCTCAGGTCACCAACTGCTATTTCCCCCAGTGCTGCTGCTGTCTTACTGGTCCTTGTTTCTCTTTCTGTACCAAGACTTATCCTAACCATAACCTCTTCCCTGAGGTGGGCCGGCATAGAGGTAAACTTCAAACCAGGGAGCCAGGCTAATCCTAGGCTTACATCGTGATTCCTCCTCTTCTGAGCAAAGTGATTCTGGGCAAATCATTGCTGCTCCCTGAGCTTCTGTTTCCCCTTTTGTTCCTTAAGGTCTTGAGTGAATGAGACTGTACATGTTCACCTTAGTGTAGGACCTGGAACACAGTGGAAGGAGATAAGGGGTGGAGGAGAGAACTGGGAGTCTCGTTCCACTCTGTGCAGAGGAAGGAAGCCTCTGTGCCTAGAATGCAGGGGGCGTTCTAGACTCTCCTCGTTGCAAACTGTGGGTGGTGGGACTGTGAGCGCAGTGGGGTGGTGGAGGGAATGCCAGAGCAGCTGAGGGCAGCACAAAGTCAGAGTGAGTTAGCACTGGTCCCAGGGGTTGTATGAGCAAGGCAGGCTTTTACAGAGATATCCAGGGAATAAGAAATACCAGCAAGGAAGTTGCCCCATTAATAAATAAGAAGGTGGGAAATTAATGATGGTCTGAAAATGGCTGAGCTACTGAACTCGTTCTTTAAATCTGTCTTTAACAAGAAAAATAAAGAAAAGAGATTTGGCCAATTAGGAGGTAATGAAGACATTGTAGAAATAGCACCTGACAAAAGTGCATATGCAGGGAGGGGCTGAATGAGCTTCCAGTGGCCTGGGCGCCCCTGCCCCTCACTGGACAGAAGAAGGGTGCCAGTGGAGGGGCCTCCTGCTTACAAGCAGGGAGGGTGGAGGATCATCCAGGGCCCGGGAAGGGACAGGGAAGAAACAAAGGTGGGGAAGCTCCAATCTGGGCTTAATTAATGTTTTTCAAGAGCCTGTTGTGAGCCCAGGCAGGATGCTCCACCTTCTCCAACATTGTCTCCTGTGAAGGCCGAGAATGAAGGTGAGGAATTGGGGGATAAAAGGAGAGCAAGAGTGGGGGCAGATGTAGAAATAAAGGGGACCCAGGAAAGGAGGGATCTCTGGGGGAAGGGAAAGAGCAGAAGGGCCCTGCTCAGAACTACAAAAAGGTTAGGCCCCTGACATCTAGGATGGTTCCTTCTAGGGAGTTTATACCTAGAAAAAAATTAAGAGAAGGGAATAGGAGACGAGGCATGGAAAGGAAAGAGAAAGAAGTCAAGAGAAGAGACCTGGAGCCTAGAAGAGCAGAGGGTAAGGTAACACATGGAAGAAGGAAAATTGGAGTCAGGCTCTAGGCAGAATTTAGGAAAGGAGCCGGGTTGGAGGGGTGGAGGGAAAAGAGCCATTCTGCTAAGTCCCTGACAAACCACACTGCTTGCCACACTGACCTAACTTCAGTACTCCACAGAGGGAAGTCCAGGTGGCCCTCCCGGTCAGCAGAATAGCAGATTCGGTGAGGTCTTGAGTAAGGGAGTGAGAATACAGGTTCAATCTAACCCCGGCCCCACCCCTTAAACACAATTGAACCTGGTCCCATGGCTAGAAAGGGGATCCAGTGCTCCCTTAGCCCTCCCCATCCTTTCCCAGCCAGGGCCTATGACCTCCTGCCGCCCCTGGGTGCAGCTCCAGCGTCTGTCTCCAAATGTGGTTCCAGGATTCAATCCAAAGTGGCTGGGCTGTAACCCTGACATGGTCTGTGGTGGAGGGGAATGAGGGGTGCCATGAAACTGCAAGAGAAAGAGAGGGCAGCTAGTGATGAATAGGGGCAGCCAGAGACTTGTTAGAGAGGGGTGTGGAGAAGAGGGCCACTACAGGGATGAGCCCTGGGCCTGATTTATCATCTTCACAGCTGATCTGAGCAAGAGGGGTTAAGTAGCGAGTTAATGAAATCTGCAGATGCTGCTAAATCGGGGAGAGCTGGGAGCACCAAGGCTGGAGGGGATACCAGGCAGGACACAGGCGGCAAGTTGGCCACCAAAGAAAGAGATTCATCTGGGGGGAGAGACAGTCAACATATTCCAGCTGAGGGGGAGATCCTGTCTTAGTCTCTGAAATCCAGTTTTGGCAAGCCACGGAGAGAGAAGTTAGAGATCAGGGATGCAGGAAGAACCAAGGTCCCATCCCAGAGATGGCCGCAGCCAAACTTCACAGCCCCCGCTCCAATCCCAATGGGCTTCATCAAACACAGGGCAGCCCCCGAGCCCTAGAGACAAGGAAGTGAATCAGACCAGTCTCTGCCATCTCTTCTCCCAGACTGAGTGGTGAAACAAGTAACTACAGTTCTCTGTGATAAGTGCTGTTCAGCAACACAAAGGAGGGCGCAATTAATCCTGACAGGGGAGGGCAGGGAGGTCAGGATGACATTAAAGCAAGGCTTGGTAAGTATGGATTTCGCCAGGCAGACAAGGGGAAAGGGGGATTCTGGGCAGAAGGAACGGCATGAGCCAAGGCCAGGAAAAGAACAAGGGAAGCTGAGGGAAAGGAGCTGACATGGTGGAGATGCCTGTTCAGGCAAGGAAGCAGGCAAGGGAAACCAGCCCAAAGCTGCAGGCAGGCCAGAGCAGCAGGTCCTGCAATGGTCTGGCTGTGCAGGACAAGTGAGGCTGGGGGAGCCAAGGGGCAGCAGAATCCTTCCCGAAAGAGCTGCTGCTGCATGCCAACTGCATTCTCCACCTCCAGCGCTAGCGCAGGGCCTCCATTAGAGGGTTGCCCCAAGGATGAAAGAAAATTGTTTACCCTGTATAGGGTTTGACACAAGGCCTGGCATACAGTAAGTGCCGACTAAATGTAAGTAGTTTTTTTGTTTTGTTTTGTTTTGACAAAGTCTGGCTCTATTGTCCAGGCTGGAGTGCAGTGGTGTGATCTTGGCTCACTGCAACCTTTGTCTCCCAGGTTCAAGCAATTCTCCTGCCTCAACCTCCTGAGTAGCTGGGACTACAGGAGCACGCCACCACGCCCGGTTAATTTTTTAAATTTTTTTAAATTTTTTAGTAGAGATGGGGTTTCACCATGTTGGCCAGGCTGGTCTTGAACTCCTGACCTCAGGTGATCCGCCTGCCTCAGCCTCCCAAAGTGCTGGGATTACAGGCATGAGCCACCACGCCCAGCCTAAATGTAAGTGATTATTATTGTGGTGGTCAATATTCCCAGGCTGAATTTAAAAACCTGGGCCAGAGGTCTGACTGCAGCTCCAAATGCACCCAGGGAGTGGCAGAAGATTGAGTGGACAGGTGGCTGTTTAATAAGTAGAAGCTCAGGTGCATGAGGCAGAAAGTCATCAATAGCTCTAATGATGAGGTAGAACAGGGTACTGCTGAGACATCAGGGACCGGAGACCTCTGAGAAGGGGAAGACTGACACACAGGCTTATGTCAAAAAGAACTCTGAGGACCAGACTGTCAACACCTCTGCCCAGGACCTGCAGGGGCTGCTCTTGGAAGCAGGGAAGGAGAGCAGTTTGCGTCTTAGGGCCAGATGGCTAAGCCTTCTTATCCTTCCTCCAGCCCTTAGAGCTATCCTGAGCAAGTGAATACCTCCTTTTCTACAGAGGCCTTCCTTTCTCTACTCAAAATGTGAGTAGCAACCCTCCCCTTGTAGGAAAGCCCTCCCTAAGGGAAGTCGCAAGGGTATAGTAGCAAAACATCTGTCTCAGTCCTTTTTATTCTGTATCAGAGAGGTATTCAGTGAACGTTTGCTGGATGTAGTACTGAAGGAACTAGTAAGAATCTGGAAGCTCTTCAGCATAGCACAGCACAGCCACAGCTAGAAAAGTTTTCTCTACTCCCCATTGCATACACACATACATACACACACACCTCTTTCCTCGTTTTATCTCATGGCAGCTGGTGTTAAGCGAATGGATAGTAGTATATCTATTTAAAGAAACTTTGGAGTCAGACAGTCCTGGGATTCAGACTTTGTTCTACTACTCACCAAATTATACTCCTAAGGAAGTTACTTAACCTGCCTAAGTCAGTTTCCTTCTCTGTAAAATGGGTATAATGATACCTACTTCATAGGTTGTGTAGATTACATCAATAATACATGTAAAGAGCCTAGAAGAATACCTACCACACAGAAAGTAACTGTTCTACATAAAGCAGGATCAGTAAAATGAAAACAGGAGATATTTGAATTCTCCACTTGTCTCCACTGTCTTTTCAAACCTTCTCTGTGGGCCTGTGTTCTCTCTGCCCCTGCATGATTTTTTAATGCGCGTCCTTTAACTCTATTCTTTAATAAAAACTGGGTTCTGGGCTGGGCACAGTGGCTCACACCTGTGATCCCAAAACTTTGGGAGGCTGAGGCAGGAGGATTACTTAAGGTCAGGAGTTCAAGACCAGCCTGAGCAACATAGCCAGACCCTGTCTCTACAAAAATAACAATAACAAACTGGGTTCTGAGACCTACCAAGTCATAAGATTAGGCAGGCCAAGTAACAATTCATTCTAAGATGGAAGAGACACATGGTGAGATTGAGCATGAACAGGACTAGAAGACACAAGCAAGCTGCAGAGCAGGTATCCCAGCCCCCATGTCGTCTACCACATGGCATCAGTGCCTCTCCTCTGCTCACACACAGGTTGTGTGAAGAAGTGCCTTATGATCAGGGAAGAGGAGGGTAAAGCCCTACTTTGATGGATGGGTTTACCCAGTATGTGGGTACAAGCTGAAAATGGACAGTGGCTGCACTGAAAGAGGTGAGGGAAAATCCTCCCAGTGAATAAAGCACTGGTTATCTACTTTGTGTGGAAAGAGAAGTAATTCAAGGTTAGAATGTATGGACTCATGGGGAGTGGACAATGATTGGGATGACTGGCCAGGGCCTGGACGCAAGATTGGAGGACCACAGACAAGACAATCTGGGGTAGTAGCAGGTGAATGGACATATGAGGATGAGTACAAAGTGTGAAGATCTTTATACCACCTGTTAATACCCACCAGAGAGCATCCACTGTGGAAGAGGCACTAAACCATCAAGTAAACAAAATGACTCAGCCAGTTGATATCAGCCAGCCTCTGTCATTGGCTGCCCTGATGTTGGCGAAATGAATGCATAGATGAAGTAGCCATGATGGCAGGGATGGAAGGAAGTTATGCATGGGCCCACTAACACAGGTTCCCAGTTACCAAAGTTGATCTAGCTACTGCCACTGCAGAATGTCCAACCTACCAATGCTAAGGCCCCAAGATGGCAATGTCCATTGAGGAGGTCAATTGGCCACTTGTTGGCAAGTTGATTATTTTGGACCCTTTACATCCTGGAAGGAGCAGAAATTCATTTTGACAGGAATAGACCATATTCTGAGTTTGCCTTTTCTGCCTTGCAGGGCTTTAGCCAACACCACTTACTGAAGGCTTATACAGAGTGTTTAATCCACCAGCATAGGATCTCATATAGTATCCACCACATCAGAAAAAAGGACCTACTTTACAGCAAAGAAGGTGCAAAAGTGAGCCCATAATGGGATCCATTGATTGTATGTATCACATACTACAGAACCCAGAAACTGCCAGCCCAACAGAGAAATGAAATGTTCTGTTGACACAGCTGAAACACCAGCTAAGATGTGATATTTTATGAAAATGGGGCACCATTTCTTGGATACTGTCTCTCAAATGGAGGCAATTGTGCCTTCCATTTTTCCAATTCCAATTGTATAGACTTGGCAATGTCTGGCGATGTCTGGAGACAATTTTTTTTCTCTCTGAGCTTTGTCACTGAGAAAACGGAGACACAGCCAGGTGTGGTGGCTCATGTCTGTAATCCCAGCACTTTGGGAGGCCAAGACAGGCAGATCACAAGGTCAGGAGTTCGAGACCAGCCTGGCCAATATGGTGAAATCCTGTCTCTACTAAAAATATAAAAACAGTGGCCAGGTGTGGTGATGCACGCCTGTAATCCCAGCTACTCAGGAGGCTGAGGCAGGAGAATGGCGTGAACCTGGGAGGTGGAGGTTGCAGTGAGCCAAGATTGTGCCACTGCAATCCAGCCTAGGTGACAGTGAGACTCCATCTCAAAAAAAAAAAAAAAAAAAGGGCCAGATGTGGTGGCTCATCCCTATAATCCCAGCACTTTGGAAGGCTGAGGCAGGTGGATCACCTGAGGTCAGGAGTTCAAGACCAGCCTGGCTGACATGGTGAAACTCCATCTCTACTGAAAATACAAAAAATTAGCCAGATGTGGTAGTGCACACCTGTAATCCCAGCTACTCAGGAGGCTGAGGAAGGAGAATCTCCTGAACCCAGGAGGCAGAGGTTGTAGTGAACTGAGATTGCACCATTGCACTCCATCCTGGGTGACAAAAGCGAAACTCCATCTCAAAAAAACAAAGAAAGAAAATGGAGACACCTGTTTTATTGTCACAACTGGGGGGTGGGGACAGAGAGGAAAGGTAATACTACTAGCATCTAGTAGGTAGAGCCCATGGATATGCATCCTACACGTAAAACAGCACCTCCCAACAAGGAATTATCCAGTCCAAAATGTCAATAGTGCAAAAGTTGAGAAACTCTGTTCTAGGACACAGTATATACTTTAAATCAAAGACCTTTATATGGCGATGTGTCTGCAATTGGGTCTGGAAATCAAGGGATAGAAGCAGGAATATCCCCATTTACCATTACTCCTAACAATCCACTTGTGGAAATTATGGTCTTTGCAAATTTAGAGGAGCTGGTTGTCCAAGGGGAAACACTTCTGTTGGGAGACACAGTCAAATTCACATTGATCTATATAATATGGTTGCTGCCTGGATTCTTCAATCACGTTCTTCATGCTAGGGGACCAAGAGGCAAGAAGAAAAGTCACCCTATCTTGGCGGAGGTAATTGATTCTAATCATTGGAAGGCAGTAGGGTTGTCATTACACAATGGAGGGAACCAAGAGTGATCCACTTGGTACTTGAGCATTTATTGACACTGCCTTCCTATTTTGATGATATATGGACAAGTGCAACAACCGCAGTTTGAGAAGGGCATGGTGACCAGCCTGAGATCCCTCAGTGATGAGAGTCTGGGTCATGCCACAACTTAAGCTACCAAGATCAACAAATGCATTACCTGAGGGTAAGGGGAGCCTAGAATTGTTAGTAGAAAGGGAATAGAATAAGTTGCAGCCCTAAGACTAGCTGTAACAGTGGGATCTATAGTCTATTCTGAAAACCTTTCTCTTCTAAATTTTTCTTAGGAAGAGAGGCCTACCAAAATCCTTGAGGAGATGTTCTAGGAACTTATGTAAAGAAGTGAATCTGGCCAGCCGTGGTGGCTCACGCCTGTAATCCCAGCACTTTGGGAGGCCGAGGCAGGTGGATCACTTGAGGTCAGGAGTTCGAGCTCAGCCTGGCCAACATGGTGAAACCCCATCTCTACTAAAAATACAAAATTAGCTAGGTGTGGTGGCACACTCCTGTAATCCCAGCTACTCAGGAGGCTGAGGCAGGAGAATTACTTGAATCCGGGGAGGTGGAGGTTGCAGTGAGCCGAGATCATGCCACTGC
Organism: Theropithecus gelada; assembly: GCF_003255815.1. Classification (NCBI taxonomy): domain Eukaryota; kingdom Metazoa; phylum Chordata; class Mammalia; order Primates; family Cercopithecidae; genus Theropithecus; species Theropithecus gelada. The sequence continues at coordinate 72,251,641 of NC_037668.1, forward strand.
ACTCCAGCCTGGGCGACTCCATCTCAGAAAAAAAAAAAAAGAAGTAAATCCAAGTGGCACCGGGGTAAATTGCAGTAGTCGCTGTGGTCTATTGACTAGATCCACCTTCAGGAAAAAAGGAATTATTTCACCAGCCGCTGGGAGCGCTGCTTACAGCTAGGCCTCAGCTGTGTTAGCCTTGTGGAGGGACTGCTGTAGTTGCAGAAAAACTTCTTTGGCTAACATCCTTTCTCCTTCTAGGGGCCAAGAACACTAGGATAGAAAGATCCCAGCTCCCTCACCCCAATTCAAATAATTTTGAAAGACCACCCCAGCTCCAGAGCTTCCTGTAGGATTGGTTGAGGCCTTTGTTGGGACTGCATCACAGCTCAACTTCTCCCTCTGCACCAGTACTGCCTCCCTCACTTCCGTTGGTGTTGATCCCAAGAACACTCTTTAAAAACCACTTGCACGCTAAACTTTGTCTCAGAATCTGCTTCCTGGGTAACACAACCTATGACAGTCAATAAACAAAATAAAATCATTGCTATGGTCTGAATGTCTGTGGCCCACCCCCCAAAATGTATACGTGGAAATCTAGTCTCCAGTGTGAGAATACTTGGAGGTGGGGCCTTTGGGGAGTGATTAGATCATGAAGGCTCAAGGAATGTGATTAGTGCCCTATAAAAGAAACCCCATCCACACCATAAGACAGGGTGGGAAAAAAAAGATAAAAATAAAAAACAAAAAGCCGGAGAGATCCCTTGCCTCTTCTACCATCTGAGGACACGGTGAAAGATAGCTGTCCCTCTATAAACCAGGAAATGGGTCCTCACCAGAACCTGAACCCTCCAGCACCTTGATCTTGGCCTTCTCAGTCTCCACGATTATGAGAAATACATTTCTATTGTTTATAAGCTGTCTGGTCTATGGTATTTTGTTATAGCAGCCCAAATAGACTAAGACAGTTTCTGTCCATGTTTAGCTTACTTTCTAAACATGGAGAGCCAGACAAAAACCACAAGTATAATAAATAAGTAAATCATTAGATATGTTAGAAGATAAGTTCTAAGAAAAAGAGAAAAAAGTAGAGTAGGGTAAGGAGATCAAGAGTGTCTGGGCATAGGAGTAGGCAGTGGTAGACAGGATGCAGTATTAAATCAGAGGTCAAGCTATACCTCACTGAGAAAATAATATTTGAGCAAAATTTAAAAGAGGTGAGAGAATTGAACAAGTGGGTATCTGGAGACATTACAGGTAAAGAGAGTAGCGAGAGCACAGACCCTAAGGCAGGAGTCAGTGTGTTTCAGGGGCACCCAGCAGGCCAATGAGGCTGGAGTAGAGTGAGCAAGAAGGGGAATACAGTGATAGGAATAGAAATTAGAGAGGGAATGTGGGAATTGGGAGTGTCAGATTGTGTAGGCAATTTTATTTTTTTTGAGACAGAGTTCCACTCTTGTTGCCCAGGCTGGAGTGCAATGGCACAATCCCTGCTCACGGCAACCTCTGCCTCTCGGGTTCAAGCGATTCTCCTGCCTCAGCCTCTTGAGTAGCTGGAACTACAGGCATGTGCCACCACGCCTGGCTAATTTTGTATTTTTAGTAGAGATGGGGTTTCTCCATGTTGGTCAGGCTGGTCTCGAACTCCCAACCTCAGGTGATCTGCCCGCCTTGGCCTCCCAAAGCGCTGGGATTACAGGCCTCAGCCACCGCACCCAGCCTTTGTAGGCTATTTTAAAGACTATGAGCCATTTTAAAGATGATGGATTTTGCTTTGAATAAAATGACAACTGTATACTATTCATCCTCCTCCAGGAAGCCCTCCCTGACTGTCTCTGGTTAGATTGTGCCTCCTCTGTACTCTCAGAGCCTCTTGGGCTTCCCCTGTAGTAGCACTTATCTATGGTAAATAATTGCTTCATTATCATCTGTGTTGCCTGCTCAATTGTGAGCTCCATGAGGACACACTGAAATTATGTTGATTATAGGGGATCTTTGTGAGGATATAGACAGAAATAAGAAAGTCAAGTCAAGATAGATAGCCACACAGTTAGACTTCACAGAGATGGGAAAAAAAAAAAAAACTTAGAGTACTAGAACTGGTTCAGGATACAGCATAGTTCTAGAAATTAAGTGGTTTCATTGCTGCCTCCGAATTGGGCATCTCTACTCTTATGTTTCACTGTTATGGTCACGTAGTAGTCTGTCCTTGCTTCTATGCCAACACTTCCAGTCAATATGAGTTTATCTTTCCAAGGAAAAAGATCTTATTGGTTTGACCACACCCTAGTCACTAACTCTATAGGTCAGAGATTTCTTGTTGAGCCACACCGGGGATTCTTGGTCAGCCAATAGATTGGCTGTCATTGGGTCTGATCTTCATCTTTTTTTGTTTTTGTTTTTGTTTTTGTTTGAGACAAAGTTTTGCTCTTGTCACCCAGGCTGGAGTGCAATGGCGCGATCTTGGCTCACTAAAGTCTTCGCCTCCCAGGTTCAAATGATTCTCCTGCTTCAGCCTCCCAAGCATCTGGGACTACAGGTGTGCACCAGCACGCCCAGCTAATTTTTTGTATTTTTAGTAGAGACACACCAATTCTGGTTTCAACATGTTGGCCAGGCTGGTCTTGACCTCCTGACCTGAGGTGATGCGCCCACCTTGGCCTCCCAAAGTGCTGGGATTACAGATGCAACCTACCGCACCCAGCCAGGTCTTCATCCTTCATCCAGTTTGCTGTGGCCAGGGCGGTAAAGTTGCTTAACACCACATATGGTCACCTATACATGTGGAAGCACCCAGGGCCCCTCCTCTTGGCCAAGAGCTGTAGATGTAACAGCTACTCATCGGATAATAGATTCCTCTCCAGTACAGCTTAGCACAGTGATTGGCAAATAGGAAATATCAGTAAATCCATCAATCTTGTATAGAGTCCTCATCTCTCAAGGGCCCAGCACAGTCCCTGGCACACAGTAGACTAAAATAATTATTTTGGAATAGTAGGCCAGTGTGTCCAGACAGCATAGCACAGAAAGAAGCAACATAGAGTAGTGGCTATGCATGTGGATTCTTGTCATAGACTGCTTAAGTTCAAATTCCAGCTCTGCCACCTAGCAACCATATGACCTTAAGCTACTTAACTTACCTAACACTTAGTTCTTATGCCTGTAAATGAGGCCACGAATGGCCCCAACATCATAGGAGTGTTGGGTGCATTACATGAGACAATACACAAAGTACTTTTCTGCATTCCTGGCACATGGTGGCATCTCAATGGATAGTAGTGCCAGTGCTATTATTTTTGTGAGACTCGTGCTGATGAACATGGACCTCTAGGCCAAATACTAGTCTGGATGACACTAGTCATCATACTATGCAGAGAGCTTCCTAAGGACACAACAATTCTGAGATGTGCAGGGCCATTGTCACTAGCAGACCCACTGTCTTCCCTGTGCCCTCATCCACCAGGTTATAAGTAACCTGGAGTTTATGGGTCATCCAGACAACCGTTGCTGAGTTTAACCAAGAAAGATATTAGGACCCAAACCTTTCTGGGTCCATAATAAATATCTTAGTTACTGGTCAACCCGCTGCTATACCCTTAATCTGAAGTGAGGTGGTATCCAGGCAGAGTATGGAGAGAGAGGGAGGCAGGGGCAATGACCATAGTCAAGGATTCTGTAAGTCATAACTCAGTTTCTATGCAAGTCAACCTTAATATATCCAGCATGGAGAAACCGACTGGTCACCACTTCTAGGCACAAAAGGATCAATGAGAAGGTTGAGACAGAGACAGATGTTTGTGCATTTACATGAATATAGACACGTGTGAGGCTAGGGGCTCACTCAGTGCCGGGGCAAGCCCTAGCCCTACACCTTCTTGAGCCCCTCTTCAGGCTGGCATACAAACTGGGACTGAGACCAGATGGAAGGTGAGGCTCTTCTTTGGGACCTACTTAGTCAGGAAGGGCTCACAATGGAGGAGATGACAGGAAGGTTTGGGGAAAGGAATAGGAGTACCTGCCTTGGTTTGGGGTGTATTGAGGGGTTGGAGGGGTGATAGGCACTGGGAAGGAATAGAGAGAACCAAGGGAAGATGGAGTCCCTGCTGCAAACTGAGCCCTCAGTAGACTGGGCAAGGAACAAGGAGACATCCCTTTTCCACCAGAGCACTGTAGTGGCCTGCGCTGTGGGCAGGAGCCTGAACAGCTTCCCTTCAGGGCTTTCTGGGGCAATATGGCCAGGCCTCCTAGTTCCCTCCAGGTGCTCCAACTGTGACAAAGCCTTCTATTCAGCCTGCCCACACAAGGAGCACCACACAGCTGTGCCAACTCCACCTTTACTGTGCACAGCACCTGTGACTTTGAGGCACATTTGTCAAGGGAGAAGTTTTTATCCAGGCAACCAATTGTCTCTTCCCCGACTAACTCAGTTTTGAATTTCCTTTGAGGAAATGGTGCCTCAGGCACCACCAGGGGGCACTAGGGCCTCTAGGCACCAGGGGCCAAGGAAAATGAAATCCCCTTTCGTGGAGGCCCCAAGTCCAGGTTCTGAGCCCCCTGCCGCAGTTCCCTCCAGCAGCACCTTGGCGCCGCAGACCAGGGAGGCCGTGTTGTTGGCTTATCTAATGAGAAATGAGAGGACTGGGCCAAAGAGCCCTATTTCTGTCCAGCCCTACACTACCTGCCATAAAATTAAATGATCACAATGAGTACATTAATTACCTGACACGAATGCTTTAACATAACAAAATTATTAGCCATTCTAGATTTAGTGTTTGTACAGCACTTTATATTTGCAAGGGCGTTGCAATAACTTACGCTGCTGAGGGTGCGTTTCAGGCCCTGAACGACATCCTAAAGGGTTTCTTCTGGCCAGCCAGCTGTCTGGCCTCTCCACAGCTGGTCCCCTGCCCTTCTTGTCTTCACTGACTGCTTTTCTTCTCCAGCTGCTGCTTGGCGTCTCCTCCTTGCAGCTCCTTCATCTGTTCACTGAATCCCTTTCAGCTCAGAGAGCCATGAGACAGTGCCTTCACTTGTGCCATGTTACCTACCTGATCCTGCGTCAGAATGAAAGGGCTCAAGGGCAGCAGCCGTGGGTGGGGTGGGTCTTGGTGCCCAGCAAGCCTCTCTCCTGTTCTGCTAGTTGTGGCTGCAAGTGTGGACGTGTGATGGACTCTACACACAGTAGGGGCTCTACTATGTAGGGGCTCCGAGTTTTGGACCTGCTGTTGCTCGAACTCCACAGGAACTGACTGCACATCCTGCCTCAGTTCATTTGTTGAGTACTCACTTTACCCACATGAGAGCGAGCCCTGGGTCCTTGGGGAGCATGGCATTGAGGAGACTCACTACTGTGCAGATTCGGTTCCAGACTGGATGGGATTTCGTAGGAGACCACACTAGTAAAACTTGTTGCAGTTGGCTTGAGTGTGAAATCTGCTTCCCAGGCAGAGAGATCAAAGCCCAGTTGATGGATGTGTGTGTACCCAGCTCTCCTTGCTTGCTTTCATCTTCCTTCCAGAAAGAGGAGTAAACAGTCAGCTAGTGAGCACTGCAGGTGTTCCCTTGAGTGGAAAGGAGTATCACTGACAGCACATAAGACCACCAATGAAGGTATCCATGAGGATACCAAGGGCCTCAAGGAGGATTAAAACGAAGGGCATTTGCAGCAGTAGTTCTAGAAGTTTAATGTAGGGGCATCTTTGGGGCAGCAGCCATTTGGCTGGAAGGCAGCTGGAGAGATGTACCCTGAAGCTGCATTTGTATAGCTCATATGATACAGATCAAATGTTTCCTAACATGTTTTTAGTCATACTTTATGGAAGCTGAGAAAACATCCATTTTTAACATGAAGTATATCATAGTGCATAGTATAGTGGTTAAGAGCAGAATCAAGAGGTGGATTGCTTGGTTTCAAATGCCACCTTCATCATTAACCAGCTAGGTGACTTCAGGCAAGGGCTTTAGCTTCTTTGTGCCTCAATCTCCTCATCTATAAAATGTGGATAACTGTAGTGTCTGCATCAGACTTGCCGTTAGGATTAAGTGAGTTAATCCACATAAGCCATTTAGCGTGTCATAAGTGCTCATTAAGAGTTAGCTGTTATTATTTATTGGGAGAGACTTGGAAGGGCCTGGTATTTGGGAGTAAATCTCCAAGTCATTCCAAGTGAAGGAGATAGGGAGATGGATTCAAGATTTAGGCTAACAGGGGGGTGTGCTGTGGGGTATTGAGGAGCCTCCTAGTAAGGTCCAGAGAATTCCACCTCTAAAGGGGTCTTGGAGGGGAAAGGGCTGTGTTCCAGGTGATCAAAGACCCTCAGTCTTTCTGTGTGCCTCAAGTTTGGGGATTGGGGGCTCCCCAACAACCCCTTTGGCTGGACTAGATGTTGCACCGAACGGTAGTGAGGAAAATGAAGCATCCTCTTGCTTTTCCAGGCATAGTCTGGGGGACTCTCTCTAGTCCAGGACACAGCCCCCCTCAGGTCAGCTGGACTGGAAGGCCCTACTCCTCCTGCCCACCCTCACTGCCCTCCAGGCTCTCTGTCTCCTAGAGACTTTGAAACAGTGGCTTCACCAAGGGACGGGACATCTAGGTTCCTGGCCCTGACCCAGTGGGGAAATGGAGTAGAAATGAGCCAGCCATGCAAGGAAACCTGGTCCCTGGTGAGGTCCTGGTAAGTCCCAGGCCCATAGGCTGAGCGTCCTGGGGCATGTAGTGCCACATCTCCCTCTTCAGTGAAACAAGAGGCTCTCACAGAGTTCCTCTGAAAGCCTCTTTCATCAACAAGTTCTTTTGTGATTCTGTGTCTTCTTGTGGTGACCACCAGGAAAATGAGAGAGCAGAGCTGCATTCTAGGGTTTTGCTATGACTCTTCTAGGCCCAATCTTAAAACTGAGATGATCACTCCAAGCCCCAGCGCCCCCTCCTACACTCCAGACTCAGAGTAAGCTCATTCACCAGGCAAGTGCAAAAAGACCCAGAGGATCTGCCCAGCCAAGAAGGTATGTATTTCCTCCTTGGAACAGCATTTTCAGGAAGACTCTAGATTAAGAATCAGAAAGCCAATGGGAAAACTTCTCACCTTATTATTTGAGGCAATCCTTTTGCCTAGAGGTCTTCAAAGGTGATTCCTTAGGTCAGGAAGAAAATAGTAGAACTACAATTTATGTGTAGTTTTAATGTTAAAATAATGAGCTTTGCTGATATTTTACATGAACATTGAGATGGGCATCTTCACTTGTTAAGTCATTTGGTCACCTGTCATGTAGGGGACATGACGCACACTGAAGGCAGTTGGAGACCTCAACAATATAAGGGTTGACAGTGGTGACTATGATATGTTGCAGTTAACATGTGCCTAGTTAAGCGATTTGCTGATTGTGTTAACCAGTTTTAGCTAAACATGTTCATAGAATGAACCGATGGTTTAAAAAGATTCCTGCAGATCGGGCATGGTGGCCCACACCTATAATCCTACCACTTTGGGAGGCTGAGGCGGGTGGATCACCTGAGGTCAGGAGTTCAAGACCAGCCTGGCCAACATGGTGAAACCTCGTCTCTAATAAAAATACAAAAATTAACCTGGCGTGGTGGAAGGCGCCTGTAATCTCAGCTACTCAGGAGGCTGAGGCAAGAGAATTGCTTGAACCTGGGAGGCAGAGGTTGCAGTGAGCCGAGATTGCACCATTGCACCCCAGCCTGAGCAACAAGAGGGAAACTCCGTCTTTAAAAAAAAAAAGAAAAGAAAAGATTTCTGCAAAGAAAACATGACTTGAAAATAATACAAAATTCAAACACAAGCCATCACTTCTACTCTTAGTAGAAGCTGTTAGCCAGATGATCAGATATAGTCAATTGTAAGCTAATCAGATCTGACAAGAAGTCAGCAAAAACTTTTTGAAATGATTAAGAAGAGTATTTGAAACATTGATATACATACATTATAATGAATTCCGCCCTAAGCATATATTGTACCATAAGACATTAGCTGATATTGGGTCTGTGCTGTCATTTTTTAACTACGAAAACTTACACAAGTTTCTTAAAATTATCTGAACTCTGCTGCGCTATAACTATAGATCATTATAGGGTTGTTATAAGAATTACACTAAAAATTTTAAATGTCTGCCACATTGTGGGCCCTTAATAAGTGGCTATATTATTACACATAAAGATATTGCTGAGCAGAAATAATAGGATTAAAAAATTAATAAGATAAACAACATTTTGGCACAAAATTTAAGTGCCTTGAAAGTACCAACTCACTTGAAAATTGCTATGCTGATTAAAATTGACCACTTGGCCATTCGTTGAAAATCACCACCCTGGGCTTTAGGCTAAGTGCTGAGGATAGAGAGATGAATTTGTCATAGACTCTGGAGACTAGAATTTGGAGCTGGCTTAGTTTAGATGACTATAACAGCTTCCTGCCTAGTCTCCCTGCCTGCATTGTCCCTCACTATTCCCTGGCTCCAGCTTCCACCATCATGTGACTGACAAACCAGTCTTCTTCATCATTTTCATCATTCATTTCCATGCCTGAAAACCTTCAATACCTCTCTTATGCTATCACCTCTTCATTTGCTATATACCATCTTATATTATTCAGTAATTTTTATTCCAGTTAGTCTTCTTGTCTCAGCTGAAACTGTTATAGTTAGTACTTAGAACTTATAGATAAGGTTGCCTTTGAGAGACTTTAACTTAATCAACAGGTGATGAAAGGAGTCCAACCTCTCTGAGGCTCTTGGGAACAGCTTCTTGACTACTAATGAGTAGTATTAACATATCTAAGGAAAGAAAGATGTGGTCTCCAATGCAACTTGGAATAGAGGAAAGCCAGAGAGGTAAACTTTAGCTGGATGCACCCAACATTATCTTGGGACAAAGACATTGGAAATAGGGGAACCTATTCCTTCAGGGCTATTTGTCTCTTCTGGCTGGTGAGAGGTCCTGCTTTATATCTGTTCTATTTATCTGGTTAAGATACTTAGCATTCTTCTCATCTTTGATCCCCTGGATGAAATACTCTCTTTTTATTATGAGTTGTGAGAACGCCATGAGGGTACTTACTAGTTTACTAATTCTACCTTCCAGGTACTCACAGACTGAGGTGAGGTGGCTCTGCTAAGATGTTATACATTCTGGTCAATGGAAAATTATATCGCCATTGTGACTTAATCAGCTGGTACTCTGGTTTACACTTTTGAATTTATTCTTTGTGAGTCTGATTATCTAAGTCTCATAACCTCAGTTTATGTGAATCTGATAGTTAAGTAAAGGTTTTAGTGAAAAAGATGTAATTATAGACCAAGAGAAAATATAGAACATTTTTTTTTTTTTTTTTTTTGAGACGGAGTCTTGCCCTGTCGCCCAGGCTGGAGTGCAGTGGCCGGATCTCAGCTCACTGCAAGCTCCGCCTCCCGAGTTCACGCCATTCTCCTGCCTCAGCCTCCCGAGTAGCTGGGACCACAGGCGCCCGCCACCTCGCCCGGCTTGTTTTTTGTAGTTTTAGTAGAGACGGGGTTTCACTGTGTTCACCAGGATGGTCTCGATCTCCTGACCTCGTGATCCGCCCGTCTCGGCCTCCCAAAGTGCTGGGATTACAGGCTTGAGCCACCGCGCCCGGCCATATAGAACATTTTTTAAATCTTGTGGTTGAAATGCTTCTTTTAAGTAGGACATAAAATCTAGAAGCTGTAGAGGAAAAAAATTAAAATTTAAAACTATGTAATAAAAAATACTATAAACAAATTTGAAAGACATGATAGACTGGGATCACATATTTGCAACATACATAATAAATAAAGGATTAGTAACTATAATATATGAAAAGAACCTAATAATGAATAAGGAAAGGCCAACCTGAAAGAAAAACAGGCAAAGGGTATGAATTAGAAAAGTCACAGAAAATATGTTTGATATTAATATGTCTAATAAACATTTGAAAAATAGTTCAAGTTCACTTTTAACTAAAGAAATGAAATTAAATTAGCAGTGATATGCCCCTTCCACAAGATTGATGTAATTTTAAAAAGATATATGACAGAGTATCTTAGTTTGGGCTGCTGTAACAAAGTACCATAGACTGGGTGGCTTATAAACAACAGGAATTTATTTCTCAAAGATCTGGAGGCTGGAAGCCTGAGATCGCGGTTCTGGTGAGGGCTTGCAGACAACACAGTTGCACACAGCCAGCTCTTCTGGGTTGCAGACAGTGGACTTCTTGTATCCTCACTTGGTTGAAAGAGGACAAGAGAGCTCTCTAGGGTCTCTTTTGCAAATGACCTAATTAACTCCTGAAGGCCCTACCTCCTGATACCCTCACGTTGGCGGTTTGAATTTCGGCATATGAATCTGGAGGGGACATAAACATTCACTCCATAATGGAGAGGTGTGTCACTGCTATTCACCTGAAAAATTGATCATGTTTTTAATACAATTGATGAGGGTGTGGGGAAACAGATATTTTCAAATACTGCTAATGGGATATACCTTGGTACAGCTTCTTTTGGAGCATTTATCAGACTGTGCCTCTTGCTATTGTATTTGAAGGGCAATTTGGCTAAGAACAAAATTCATAGACTTTATTTTCTTCCTCTCAGAACTTCCAAGTCATTGTCCTGTTGTTTTTCGGACGTTGCTTTCGTTCTTTTACCCCAGTGGCTTCATTCATCTCAGTTGGTTCAACTTAAGTATTTTTTCCCCCAGAAAAGGATCTTATGCCCTTTATTCCCTATATTCTCACTTGTTTGAGAATGTCTGTCTTTGGCTTGTATACATAAATGACAACTTGACCAGATATAGTATTCTTGGGCTCACTTCATGTCTCCTGAAACTGCAGTCATTGAATGTTGCTGTGAAGTCTGAGGGCCAACCTGATTCTTCCTTCTTTTAGGTGACTTGCTTTTTCTGCTTGGATGACTGAGGAGTTCCTTTTTCATTCTTAAAGCTGAATAACTTAATCAGGATACATCTTGGTTTCAATTATGCATCATCTGTTTTTCTTGGAGCACAGTATATTCTTTTAATGTAGAGATTCAGTTCTCCATGGTTCTTCACATCAGAAAAGTTTCTTCTGTTATATATTAAAACATTCTCCTACCTCAGCCTCCCAAGAAGCTGGGACTACAGGCACCCACCACCACACCCGGCTAATTTTTTGTATTTTTTAGTAGAGACAGGGTTTCGCTGTGTTAGCCAGGATGTCCTCGATCTCCTGACCTCGTGATCTGCCCACCTCGGCCTCCCAAAGTGCTGGGATTACAGGCGTGAGCCACCATACCCGGCCTTAAATGATCTCTTTAGAGTACATTGCTGGAAGTAGGATTACTATGTCAAGAGGTACACACATTTTATATTATGTTACCCATAGCCAAACTATTTCTAGAAAGGTGGTTCACACTTATACTCTCAACAAAAGGGCAGGTGAGTCCTCATTTTCCTCACCTACAGTGGATTTGGTCAATCTTCCTAGTCTTCTCCAACCTATAAGTAAAATATGATAGTTCATTGTTTTATTTATATTTTTTCTTTAGGCTATTAGCCATTTGTAGTTCTTAATTTGGGAATTGTCCGTCATGCAATTTCACCATTTTCTATTGGGTTGTTAGTTTTTTCTTGTTCATTTATGATCAAATTGGATATATGTTATTAGCTCTTTTAAATTAAATATTATAAACATTTTCTCTATTTGTTATTTGTCTTTCAGTCTTATTTATGGTGTTTCTTGCTAGGCAGAATATGCATATTTGTATGTAGTTAATATTTTCCCTTTATGGCTTCTGGGTTTTGGAATATGTTTTGAGAGACCTTCTTCACCTCCAAGACTATGCAAATATTTGCCCATGTTTTCTTCAAGTATTTTTATGGTTTTATGTTTTTCTCTAGGTCTAAAGAGTGAGGTAGGGATGCAGCTTTATTTTTTTCCAAATGACTGGCCAGTTATTCCAAAATCATCTGCTGAATTATTCAATGTATCTCCACTGATAACATTTAGTGATTATTTATCATGCGCCAGACACTTACTAAATCCTCTGCATACCTAATCTAGTTTAATCTTTACATCAAGTAGTGACAAAACAAGATTTTCATTTATAGCACACATGTGCAGATTTTGTCTTTAATGGAGAAAATAGATTGGCAGGGTATAGATAGATAGATAACAGGGGATTTATTATGGGAATCAGCTGACGCAATTATGGAAGCCAGGAAGTCCCACAACATGCCCCCCACAAGCTGTAGATCCTAGGAAGCTGGTGGTGTAATATATCTGAGTTCAAGGCCCGAGAACTGAGAGAGCCAATGGTGTAAGTCCTGGAGTCAGAAGGCCCAAGAACCTAGAACTCTGTTGTCTGAGGGCAGGAGAAGGTAGGTGTTCCAGTCAAGAAGAAAGAGAGTGAATCCACCCTTCCTCCACCTTTTCGTTCCATCTGAGCCCTCAATGATTGGATGATGCCAGCCTACATTGGTGAGGGTAGATAATCTTTACTCAGTCTACTGATTCAAATGCTAATCTCTTCCAGAAACAGTCTCATACCCAGAAATAATGTTTTACCAGCTATCTGAGCATCCCTTAGCCCAGTCAAGTTGACATATAAAATTAACCGTTGCAATTGGGGAAAGAATGATTGCAGAAGACGCATTATTTATGTCATCCAGGCAAGAGGCTCCTTTGAAGCTCTGTATTCTAACACCTTACTGTGTATGGCACATAGTAGGTAACAAGTGGAATGAAACTTGTCCATGAAAAATGATGGTGACTTGAACGGAGGTTGGGAGCGGTGGCAGTAGAGATGGAAAAAAGTGAAAAAATTTGAGAAATAACTTGAAGACAGAATTAACAGGTCTTCATGATTATTTAAATATGGTGAGATATGAGAGCAGGAAATGTCAAAGATGGCTCAGATTTCTGGCAGAGATAGATTTAATGGAATATTGATGAGTTTACTTTTGAACAGGCTGAGTTGAAGGTACCTTGGAGATATCCATTTGAAGAAGTCAGGTAAGCACTTAGATGTATCAGTCCAGAACTCCAACAACAAGGTATAAGTTTGAGGAGCATATGCATGTTGATAGTAACTGAAGCCATAGGAAAAGTTAAAATTACTTCAGGAAGGGATATTGAATGAAAAGAGAAGCACTCCTAGGACAGATCCCTGAAAAACTCTCCTACTTAAAGGTTTAATAGAACATGAAGGAGGAGTCAGTAAAATGTTTGCAAAAGGGCAGCCAGAGAAATAAGAGGAATTGGGAGAGTGTGGTGTTTTAGAAGACCGGAAAAAGAATAATTAAGGAGAGAGTTCAGGGTAATTCTAACAGAGCAAATGAAATGATGGGCCATGAACTGTAAGCTTGACAAATGGGGAAGTGAAGACAAACAGGGAGTAATAGAAAGAAAGGGCCAATAAACTGCTATTCAAATGAAAGTGAAGAATAGTTGCAGTTGGACTAGCTTAATAATGAGCTGGGACCAGGCGCAGTGGCTCACACCTGTAATCCCAACACTTTGGGAGGCTGAGGTGGGTGGATCACGAGGTCAGGAGATCGAGACCATTCTGGCTAACATGGTGAAACCCCATCTCTACTAAAAAAATACAAAAAATTAGCCAGGCGTGGTGGTGGGCACCTGTAGTCCCAGCTACTTGGGAGGCTGAGGCAGGAGAATGGCGTGAACCAGGGAGGCGGAGCTTGCAGTGAGCCGAGATCGTGCCACTGCACTCCAGCCTGGGTGACAGAGTGAGACTCCATCTCAAAAAAATAAAATAAAATAAAATAAAATAAAAAACATAATTAACTGGAAGCATAGGTGTTTGTGGTCAGAAAGTAGACTATCTGAATTAGTGATTTTAGAAGTAGAGAGAGTTTTAGGTCATGATGACAAGATCGAGGGAGTGACTGTGAGGGTGGGTGGTTGAATAGCATTGTAGGAGGACATGGGAGATACTGTGGATCTCTCTCGAGGACTCTGAAGTCACTTAGGATGACGGCAGTACTCATGGCACAAGAGAAGACAGTAAGCCAAGTGCCACTGTCTTCCGTGAGGTAGGAAGATTACAGTTACCAATCACAGAGAGAGTAGCAGGGGTTTTCACAAAAGGGTGGAAAAGCCATGGACTCTGAGTAGCCCTGGGAAGCATCCTCATCTCCTGACAGTACATAGGTGTGAGAATATGAGCGGATCTCTCTTGAGGGAGCTGCAGGGTAAGTGGTGTAGAGAGAGCCAGGTTTAGATAAAGCATCAGGTGGAAGGAACATTCAGAGGAAAGTGTTTGAGGGCGTAGGAGAGTTGAAATTCCAAAGGGCAAATGGAAGGTTTTGGCAGGGAGAGAAGAGAGGGATTGGATACTTCCACACTTAGGGAAGTATGTAGCATTTTAGGAATGATAGTTCATATAGGACAAATATGGGAAGAGACAAGGTATCTATATTTGGAGTTTTGACCTATGAAAATAGGAATGAAACTTGATAGATTTAGTCTCACTTAGCCCTCAGAGAAGAGTGGACACAAGGGCTTGACAAAAGTCAGCTGTGGTCTGGAAAGTCCTGCAAACATTTATTTTCACACAGAGATATGATTAGTCATAGGAGATGCAGCAGAGGTTAATAGTAGAGAACAAAAAACTTGAAGTTCAAGGTTCTTTGAGGAGAGGGATGAACAGTGGCTCTAAGAAGATTGGATTAGACCCAGGATTCACTGGTACCCTGTTTAATCAAGGCTTGGAGGTCTTGATGTTTGTAGCTTGGGACAGGGTAGGTGTGAAAGGGACTGAAGAGTGGCCCAGGAGTGCTTCAGCAGCACATACACTAAAATTGGAATGATACAGAGATTAGCATGGCCCCCTGCACAAGAATGACACAAACATTTGTGAAACCTTTCATATTTTTTAAAAAAAAAAAAAAAGGGCTTTTCTTTCTTTCTTTTTTTTTTTTTTTTTTTGAGACGAAGTCTTGCTCTGTAGCCCAGGCTGGAATGCAGTGGCACAATCTTGACTCACTGCAACCTCTGCCTCCCAGGTCAAGCAATTCTCCTGCCTCAGCCTCACGAGTAGCTGGGATTACAGGCATGCTCCACAATGCCCAGCTAATTTTTTTTTGTATTTTTTAGTAGAGATAGGGTTTCACCATATTGGCCAGGCTGGTCTTGAACTCCTGCCTCAGCCTCCCAAAGTGCTGGGATTACAGGCGTGAGCCACCACGCCTGGCCAAAGAATGGCCTTTTCTTGCTCCTAGATCTATAGGTGCAGATATAGTTTAGAACTTCATGTATCTGTTATATTACAAGTTTTATTTTTACTCCTCAAGTATAGAAATAACATCTAAACTATTATTTTTAAATATTTGCACTTGTTCTTACAGGTTAAATATTTAATTATTTGGGCCGTTTCCCCCAAATTTCACTCTTATTTTAGCATATTCTATATTTGCTTAATTTTTAATTTAAGTAATTATTTTTATTAAGTTAATGTCAACACTAAAAATTGGTTTTGAGTTGGTATAGTGATAGAATTCAGAAGTCTTAACAAAACTGAAAGTTGTCACATTTCAGGAGGTAAAGTATAAAGCTTAGTTTTTAATTTGTCCTTTCCTTGCCAACACCTTATAGAATCAATAGAAAATACATTAGCAGAACGAGGCCAGTATCATACACAGTGCACTTTCCTCACCACCCTTAGCTCCTTGTAACTTCTTGCTTCACTGAATTTCTGAGAACCTTTTTGTCTCTAATACTCACTTGGTAATTTTTGTGGATATATTCCATTCTTTTCTCTCTGTGGAAGCTCTTTGTTTTTTACCTACATATAATCAGTTTAAGATGCCTATTTTTCCCCATTTTAACAGCTCTGAAATGGGGATGCATCTTATAATCTAAACTATCTTTGATTTGATAACATATAGTACTTTGTATCACTCCCCCAAACAGCCTAGTATAATTCCCAACACACAGTAAGCACTGAACAAATGTTTGTTTATTGGTTGATTATATGTACATTAAGAAGAGGTCATATAATTCAAATTATTACTTAAATACAAATGTTAACCTGACTTCTAGCACATCCTCGAACTCTTAAGGTTCATAAGTTTTTAATTCAATAAAATGTGAGATTATTTCAAAAAAGAGGAAACAGGCCAGGCGTGGTGGCTCATGCCTGTAATCCTAGCACTTTGGTAGGCTGAGGTGGGTGGATCACCTGAAGTCAGGAGTTCAAGACCAGCCTGGCCAACATGGCAAAACCTCTACTAAAAATACAAAATTAGCCGGACGTGGTGGCAAATTCCTGTAATCCCAGCTACTTGGGAGGCTGAGGCAGGAGAATTGCTTGAACCTGGGTGGCAGAGGTTGCCGTGAGCCAAGATCATGCCACTGTACTCCAGCCTGGGCAACAGAGCGAGACTCCATTAAAAAAAAAAAAAAAGGAAACAAATAAGGAAAATGTAATTATTTACCTTCTTTTATAATATTTAAAAATGGATTTAATATTTAAAAGGCATTCCGTAATGATACCTACCTTACTTTTATGTAAAATTTGTCACACACAAAAAAATTCCTATAACATAGGAAGAAAAATCTGTTAGAAGAGAGAAAGTGTATGATTTACCTGAGTTCTACAACTAGTCAATGTCTTGGCTTCTTGCTTGTAGTACTTGTTCTTTTTACTAGACTCTGTTGTTCCATGGAAAGGCAGATATACAAAATGCCTTCTTAAATGCAACCCATTTTTGCAGAGTGTTTTTAAAAAGTGATTGCCATCAAGTGAAATTCTAACTGCATATGTGCTGCTGCATTCATTTCTTTCTAGTCTTCAAAAGAAAGGCATGGAAAAGATACGACAGAGCTGAAGTATAATGCTTATTAGGTGTCGTTCAATAAGGAGGGCAGTAAAAAGTGAAACTAGTATTATTGCATAATAAAGAGCACCTTATTTAGCTCTTGGGAAAGATTGAAGGATATTTACTGCAAAAATGCAATTTTCACGAACTTTGAAGGAATCATCACAAGAGTCAACCCATTTTCCAACTTAGAACCTTTAAGTCATTCCCATCATGTGTTTCTATTCCTTTATTTCACGTGGTTCCTCTGCAATTTCTCTTTCGTGCCACTCCGTTGCTTAGCTTCTATTCGACTTTTGGAGGAATTTTCACTTCTACATTTCTACATATTGATTTCTGGGCTCTCCTTAGGTTAGGTTACCCCTTTCCTGCTTTTATTTTTGTTGCAATGATACCTTTTTTTTTTTTTTTTTTGAGACGGAGTCTTGCTCCATCGCCAGGCTGGAGTGCAGTGGCCCAATCTCAGTTCACTGCAACTTCCGCCTCCCGAGTTCAAGCGATTCTCCTCCCTCAGCCTCCCGAGTAGCTGGGATTACAGGCATGTGCCACTATGCCCAGCTAATTTTTTTAGTTGTTTTTTTTTTTTTTTTTTTAATTAGAGACAAGGTTTCACTATGTTGGCCAGGATGGTCTCGATCTCTCGTCCTCAGGTGATCCGCCCATCTCGGCCTCCCAAAGTACTGGGATTACAGGCGTGAGCCACTGCGCCCGGCCAGATCTTCCTTTTTCAATTATTTCTTTACATTTAGTTAGTTTTGCTTTTTTAGCCATGTTAACTTTTTGAGAAGGTTCCTTGATCTGAGTTTCAACTATTTTATCTGTGAAATATGGATGAAAATGCCTACCTATCAGGGTTTTTTTTTGTGAAAATTAAGTGACACCACTTACTTAAAAGTGGCTAGTGGAATACCTGCTTCATTTTATAGTTGGCTCTGCATAAAATATTATTCAGTTCAGGCCGGGCACTGTGGCTCACGCCTGTAATCTCAACACTCTGGGAGGCCGAGGCGGGTGGATCACCTGAGGTTGGGAGTTCAAGACCAGCCTGACCAACATGGAAAAACCCCATCTCTACTAAAAATACAAAATTAGCCAGGCAAGGTGGCGTATGCCTGTAATCCCAGGTACTCAGGAGGCTGAGGCAGGAGAATTGCTTGAACCTGGGAGGTGGAGGTTGCCATGAGACGAGATCGCACCATTGCGCTCCAGCCTGGGCAACAAGAGCGAGACTCTATCTCAAAAAAAAAGAAAAAAAATTCAGTTCAGTACATCCCTTCAACGTGAACTCACTTTAATTCCTTGCCATGCGCTTGTATTAAATGTTATTGCCCATAATTTACTTAAATTTTCCAAATTCATGTAATCTTCTTGTAGGCCAGCCATGTAACTTATCTGGACACTTTGAGAGTGTAAAGGGGCAGGCACCATCAATTATTATGTTAAGACAACAGGTGTAAATTGGGACTGTCTTAGGCAAATTAGAATGTAGCCTATCAGCCCTCTCCTGACTACAGTAGACTCTGCTTTCTACCTTGGAATTACTTTCACGGCGCCCTATTCAGGACCCCATTTCTTTTCTAACCTCCTCGTTGAGTATACATTTTCCCCTTTGTCATTACCACCACCAGTACCTATGCTTGGAACTGCATATGTTTACTTTCTAAACCACCCAGTCTCCTTCACCAACTTCTCCATTTCCATCAAAGACTAGACCACACTTCAGAGTTTATCTGATTTTCCATATTCCTTCAAGTCTCATATCCAGTCAATTGGCAGTTTGTTTATTTAATTCTATAAGTCTTTATTGAACATTTACTTTGTGCCAGATACCAAGTGAAGTGCTAGGGATAAAACTACAAATAAGATATAATCCAACTTTGGGAGGCTGAGGTGGGAGGATCACTTGAACCCTGTAGGTGGAGGTTGCAGTGAACCAAGATCGAGCCACTGCATTCCAGCCTGGGCAACAAAGTGAGACCTTATTTCAAAGAAAAGAAAGAAAGAAAGAAAGAGAGATAGAGAGAAAGAGAGAAAGAGAGAGAGAGAGAAAGAGAGAGAGAGAGATGAGAGAGAGAAAGAGAGAAAGAAGGAAGGAAGGAAGGAAAAGGAAAGGAAAGGAGGAAGGAGAAAGGAAGGAAGGAAGGAAAGAAGGAAGAGAAAAAAGAGAAAGAGAGTTAAACGTGTAAAGAAATAATTACAATACAGGGTAAGTGCAAAAAGAGAGTCTTTGGTATATTGGTGATGCTAACATGGAAGTTATCAACTCTGCTTGGAGTGGTTCCAGGAAGGTTTTGCAGAAATAAAGACAAACTCTACCTGTAGCTGATTGTATGAATTAATAAACATGTTATTACCTACTATATGCTAGATACTATGTTATGTACCAGGAATGCACTGATAAGCAAGATAGGCATGGGTCCTGTCTCTCTGGAGTTTATAGACTATTAGGGAAGACAGACAGTATAAAAGCAAAGGGTGTTAAAAAGGAGAAGAAAGGATGAGGCATCCTGTGAACATACAAAGAGGGAACTAGCCAGCTCCGCTTCCAGTTCCAGAACAGTTAAGCTGAAACCTGAAAAGATGACTAGGATTAGCTAGGTAGCTATTAAAATAGGTGGAGGTAGGGATTGATAGAAGAGGGAGAGAGCAAAGTCTTAAGGTGAGAGCATGCAAAGCACTGAAGCATTGAGAGAAGACCAATATGGCTGGAGAGCAGAGAGAAGTGGAAATGCAGGTAGATGTCAGAAAATACAAGACCTTGTGGATCACATTAAAGATTTTAGGAATTTATCCAAAGGTCAGTGGGAAGCCTTTTTATTTATTTATTTATTTTTTTAGGACGGAGTCTAGCTCGGTCGCCCAGGCTGGAGTGCAGTGGCGCCATCTCCGCTCACTGCAAGCTCCGCATCCCGGGTTCCGCCATTCTCCTGCCTCAGCCTCCCAAGTAGCTGGGACTACAGGTGCCCGCCCCCGCGCCCAGCTAATTTTTTGTATTTTTAGTAGAGATGGGGTTTCACTGTGTTAGCTAGGATGGTCTCCATCTCCTGACCTCATGATCCACCTGCCTCGGCCTCCCAAAGTGCTGGGATTACAGGCATGAGGGAAGCCATAATTTAAGCATTAAAAGTGATATACAGATTTGCTCTTTTAAAAAGGAGGCTGTTGCAATAGCTTGGACAACAGGTGATATTGGTTAAAAAAAAATGGAGGAATTGATGGTTTTTAGAAATATCTAGGAGATCTAATGGCAAATTAGTGGCCGGGTGTGGTGGCTCACGCCTGTAATCCCAGCACTTTGGGAGGCTGAGGCAGGCAGATAACCTGAGGTCGGGAGTTTGAGACCAGCCTGACCAACATGGAGAAACCCCATCTCTACTAAAAATACAAAATTAGCCGGGCGTGGTGGTGCATCCCTATAATCCCAGCTACTCGGCAGGCTGAGGCAGAATTGCTTGAACCTGGGAGGTGGAGGTTGCAGTGAGCTGAGATTGCACCATTGCACTCCAGCCTGGACAACAAGATCAAAACTCTGTCTCAAAAAAAGAAAAAAAAAAAAAGGCAAAATTAGTAATTGATTTGGTATGGATGGTGGAGAAGGAGTAGTCAAGGATGACTCTCAGATTTCTGCCTTGAACCACTGGTTATCTGGTACTGTTATTTACTGAGTTGAGGAACACCAAAGGAGGAGAGACGGTTTGGGAATGAAGATGATGAGTCCAGATTTGGATATGCAGAGTTTGAGGTGCCAGTGAAATATTCAGGTTAGGTAGGCTATTGGGTATGAGGGTCTGAAGCTACAGATTGAAGAGCTTTAGGTATATCCATGGTAAGAAAGCCATAGGAGTAAATGCATTTACCTCAGGAAAAACTCAAAGTGGGAAAAGAAGCATACATTCAACAGAACCCTAAAAACATTGAATGGTCCCATAAAGAGGTGTCAAAAATGGGCAAGAATGAGCTACTAGTGAGATAAAAAGAAAATCAGAAAGGTGTGATGTCCCCAAAGTCAAGGGAAGAAAGCATTTCAAGGAAGGAATGTCAGGTAAAATGGGAAATAAAAATTGATGACCTTACTGAGAGTCATATTTTTGAGGAATGGCAGACACAAAATCCAGATTGATGAGCTTGAAGAGTAGGTGGGAGGTGAAAAAGTAAAGATGGGGTCTGGAAGCAACACGTTCACAAGCTTGACTGGGAAGAGGGAGGAGATAGCATTAGAGCTGGAGAAGGATGTGGATGAAGGACTAAGGAGGATTTTTATTTCTTTTTTAAAAAATCTCTCTCTCTCTCTCTCTCTTTTGAATGAGAAATGCTTGAGTGTGTTTAAGTGCTGAATAGAAAGAATTATTAAACAGGACGAGATTGGAAACATGAAAAAGGTGCTACAGGTGCAAAGGCCCCCAAAGAAGACCAGGGCTCCAAAGCACAGGTGGAGTTGTCCAGCCTTTCATTGGAGGAGGGCTTCTTCCCTCTCTATAACAGGAGAGAACAAGGAAAGAGGGGACAGGAGCAAGTAAGGGGTGTGAAGTTGAAGTCTTCCACTTGACAGCTTTTAATCTTTCAAAAATAGTTGCTCAATAAATATTTATTGAATCGATGAATGAATACGAGCAAATAACATGAATCTGAAATCTGCACACTTCCCTCTTTTCCTTCAGAAGCATTCTATTGTCTAGAAAAGCTTGGGGATGACAGTGAAGGTGAGCAAGATTCAGAGTACTTTTAGGAAGAGGAAGAAGGATGTTTCCAAATCAAACAATAAGGATGCTAAAATCTTGCTCCAAATGGAAATCAGCAGGGAATAGCTGCTCTATTGGATAAGGTGAAAGTAAAATGGCTGGCTATCCGTTCT
The DNA here is from genome assembly GCF_003255815.1 of Theropithecus gelada. Lineage (NCBI taxonomy): Eukaryota > Metazoa > Chordata > Mammalia > Primates > Cercopithecidae > Theropithecus > Theropithecus gelada. The sequence continues at coordinate 72,273,303 of NC_037668.1, forward strand.
ATACAGGTTTGTTCTGATCTATGCTTAAAAACAAAATCCTTTTCAATTTCTACAAGTTTCAAGTCACAAACTTTCACTTTGAGGGGAGAGCATGGAGCTCTCACCTATTGAACCCTTACTATTTGCCAATAACTGTGGTGAGTACCTTTTATTTAATCTTCATATCAAGTTCATAAAGTTAACATGTCTCCATTTTAAGCTTGTGGAAACAGAGCTTCAGAGAAGGTAAATGTGACAAGGTCGTTCAACCAATAAGCGGTAGAAATAGGATTCAAACCCAGATCTGCCTTCAGTTGCTCTTAACTATGATGCTATATTTCCATGAAATTTTAATAACTCTTATCACTGCAAATACTCTTTATGACACAACTCTTGAGTAAATTGTTCCCTGACATACCATGGGCATTATTCTTGTAATATTTTCCATTCTTCAATATTCAACTTTATATCTTTTAATGTCCTACTTAAATCTTATCTTTGTCCAAAACACTTAAGGACATCTCAAACCATGATGGTTTCTCTGGCTTTTGAAAACCTATAGCAGTTTGCCTGTATTATCCATTTGATATATTTTATCTACATTATAAAATTGAGTTTGGGTTTATTTAACCTTTCTTTTGATTATGAGTTAATGCTACAATTCTACAAGCTTCTTAGGGGATAGGAGGTGCATTTTCTGCCTTTTTGGGGGGATGGGGCAGGCATCTTTTACAGTTTCTTCCTACTGCCTTGATTCATACATAGTAAGTGGTCAGTAAATATTTGTTGCTAGATTGCCAGATGGTCAATCTTGGCATTGATATTGGTCTAATGTCTTTGGGAGCTGCCTGCAACTACTTCAGAAAGTTTCTGGTTGGAGTCAATATGAAAAATGGAGGATTTATTATTTCTGCTGTGAATTTATTTTTTCTTTTTGGGTGATAAAACTGGAAATCTCAAAAAGACTCCTGGTTTGTGTGTTGGGCATTGGTGGGGGAGATTCCTTTTGAAAGTGAGTGTGGAAAAGCAGACTTTTTATTTTGTAGAGGTTTTTTGAAGCTTACAAGTCCTTATATATATATTTTAAAAGTCCAAATTGCTCGAACTTGAAGTTCCCCTCCTCCTTTCTCCTCCTTCAGGGCCTTTTTCTAAACCTACTTCCCTTAAAATGACTTTTATTGATTTTCACTCAATGAGAGTTATTCTTCAGAATGAGGATGGAGGGGTCAGAGAGAGAAATTTACCCTGTGTTACCTGTGGAATAGGTGTGCATTTGTATCCAGTCTTGCTTTATTTGTTCTGTTTCCTGTATCCAGAAACCCACACACTGGGGATTATTAGGTCCTCTGTGTCTTGGTCGGAGCTTGAGTACAGTATACTAATAGATCAATTTATGTGTTCATTCATTCAGCAAACATTTATTGAGCAGGCATGTCCTAGGCATTGGAGATACTAAGATGAATAAGACATAGTCACTGCCCTCAATGACCTCCAGATGTACAAGAAGACACCAGCCTGAAGGGGCTGGGGTCAGGGAACAAGGCAACTGAATATCCTCCGTCAGGAAATCCTAAGAGAATAAAAAGACCAGTCTTGTAAGATAAATATAAACATCTAATCAACTTAGCCAATTAGAAAACCATTTTTAAGAAAAGGCAATCTTTTACCAATATGTCCGGTGTTTCTTTTGCATTTTTTCCTCACTAATTTCTTTGTCTCCAGTCTTACTCCTCTCCAGGCTACATTTAAAATTGCATCCAATTTTATTTTTCTAAACCCCGATCTGATCATGCCATTCCTGTTTTGAGAATTCTCATTCATTCATTGTACACATTTTATCAATCACCTACTGGGATGTTTCCCGTGAGTGTGAAGTGTTTGGGATGCAGTGGTACGCAAGCAGGCCCTACATTCAAGAAGCTTTAGAATCTAGACCAGGTAGTACTTGCTGAATCTTGTCCTTTTATCTAAATCAGTTCAGTCCAATAGACACCAGTATCTGTTGTGGTAAGTACCATGCAAAACAACTAAGACAGAATTCTGCTTTAAGCAGATCAGAGTCTAGTAAGGAACCTGAAAACAATAGATAATTCCAGTACAATGTGATGAGTGAATAGCTGCATGCATAGACTGCTATGATAATCAGGTTTGAGGAGAAGAGAGGCTGGTGGGCAGGGTGGCTTCCTGGAAGAGACCATCCCAAGCAAAGTCTTGAAGTATAAATAGGAGTTGGTTAGACACTGGGAGTGTCCAGTTAGTTCCTTAATGTGACAAACAAGATCTTTCATAGTCCATTAATCTATTTTTCCAGTCTCTCCTTGTATCTTCTACACCTTTTTTTTTCCCCTCCCAGCCCAATTTCTGAATGTTTTTCAAGTTAGGAACGAATGCCCCTGGATTATTTAGTGTTGTGCTTTGGATTTGAGAAAGTACCAAATAAATATGGTGCATCTTTCTGGAGCATCAGTTCTATCAAATGATAAGTAATTTAAAACATGGTTTTATATTAAAGCTTAATATATTTGTGGAGTTGAAGGCAAAATTTCCATTCATTTTTCTTTTTTTTTTTTTTTTTCTTTTTTTTTTGAGACGGAGTCTTGCTCTGTCGCCTGGGCTGGAGTGCAGTGGCCGGATCTCAGCTCACTGCAAGCTCCGCCTCCCGGGTTTACGCCATTCTCCTGCCTCAGCCTCCCAAGTAACTGGGACTACAGGCGCCCGCCATCTCGCCCGGCTAGTTTTTTGTATTTTTTAGTAGAGACGGGGTTTCACCGTGTTCGCCAGGATGGTCTCGATCTTCTGACCTCGTGATCCACCCGTCTCGGCCTCCCAAAGTGCTGGGATTACAGGCTTGAGCCACCGCGCCCGGCCTCCATTCATTTTTCAAGATAAAACAGGATACATACATTTCAAGCTAGTGGCAAGCCATTTTAGGCTTGCCCTTAGACACCACCATCTGTACCACCTCTTTCTTGTGGAAAAATTTGAGATGTACTATTGGAATATGGCAGGAAATTTTATGTGCCTTTGCATATGCTATTTTGCTATTTGCTCATCCTGGAGTGCTCTTCCCATTTTTCTCCCTTGATAAACTCTACTTATCCTTCAAAGCCCAACTTAAGTGTCATTCCATATAACAGTCATTTTTAACGAAGCTTAAATGTCATCCCATATGACAGTTATTTTTTAAAAACCCACTTGTGTCCCTGCCTCCTTTCCTAATAGCTCCATAACTCAGTACCTCCTTCTTTTGTATTTCTACCACCCTATACTCAGAATTTCCATTATAGCACTGCTCACATTGTACCATATATATTTGCTTTCCTATCCATCTCTGCTACTGGACTATAAACCTCTGTAGGGCAGGCACTATTATTTATCTTTCTATTCTTAGTGACTGGCACTTGGTAGACACTCAATAAATGTCTATTGAATTTGTGGACCATTCCTTACTCTGCATCACCTCTGCTCTTATATAAAGTGATATCTCCTTTACTTCTCATCTTCAGGGAATGATGTGTTCCACAAAAGTATATTTTCCAGACAACTGAAATTTACTTCTTAAAGTATCAAAATCTGCTGTTTAAATCATGTTGGTAGGAATTTATTTTTCTGTATTTTCACACGTGTGCTAGCTCTCGTAAGTAAAATATACTAAGCATAATGTGTTCCTTGATGACCTATCCCCAAAAGTATCAGGGTATGTTTGGTTGGAATTCATGACATCCACTGGGACCACTGATGGGATAGGGCTTTTTGCCTTCACACCAAATAACCCCATTTTCTTGTAGTTTTTGAGTTATGGTGCTTGCTTCTTATAGTTCGGTCACCATTTCTCATTGTCAGTGTTCTTGCTCTAACAACACTACCCTTTGCTCTTTTTATATACGTTTCAATGGATATTAAAATTACAAAACTAATATATGTTCACTGAAAACAAACAGAAGTCTATGGAGTAAAAAGTCAAAGTCCTCCCTTCATTTCTGTCTAACCCCCAACCGTGTCACATCCACACTCACACTCCCTAGCCATAACCATTGTTAACAGTTTAATGTATCCCTACAGGCCTTTTTCTGTCAATGTATGTGTACATGTATACGGACAAATATCAAATCATATTATACATACTGTTATATGACTTGCTTTTCTCACTCGACAATATATAATAGGTATCCTTCTATGTCAGTACATCTTAGTCTATATCATTCTTTTTAATGGCTGCCCCCTTTTAATTTGACAATCTTAATCAGCTGTGAATGGGAAAGCCAAATAATCAAGCTTATTAGAATTGTACCTAAGAAAGAATAAATCGGCTCTGAATGAAGGCTTGTGTAATTCTCCTAGGAGGGAAATGTGTTAACTTTAGTGCATGGACTTTGTAATGTTTATTTTGGCTATTCTGGGACCCTTTTTGCTTATTTCCTGCTTCATTGTGTTTTGGATAGCTGAGGTTGCTGGACGTATGACCTGTGAATTAGTGAGGTATTACATATTCAATTTTGCATTATATAATTTTGCTCTGGTTTTATGAGGGATTTGCAGTTAATTTTTTCATTTAGATTGCTGTTATAGACAGTGATTAGTTCTTCGAGTTTCTAAGTACTTGCATCGTAGTGAGGACCACTGCGTGTGGTAGCAGCTAAAAATATTTGGCTTGATGATTGAACAGGCCTTCTTATCTGTATCATCTATCTGTGAGAATGTGCACTGGACCTATGGGAGCTCTCTAAGTTGATTTGAGGGAGCCTTTTACTACTGATGAACATTAAAGTACTGACATCATCTTGTGCTATAAATAATAAAATCTTATTTAGGATTTATATAGACTCTTCCTTCTGCTTTCATCTACCATACTAAAATGGCTAAATCTTGTTGATGCTACCTTTTAGATCTCACTGTAATGTGTCCCCTCCTCTCCACTCACTCTGCCCCAGTACCTTGGTTCAGGCTCTACTGTATCTCAACTGAATTACCTGAGATAGACCTTTTAATTGGCCTCACTGCCTCTTGTCTAACCTCCACCTTGCCCACTCAGCAACTAGTGCTTGTTTTAAAACAGAAATCCTACCATGCCACACCCCTAAAACCCTTTAGGGGTTTCTCATCATCTATAGGATAACGTCCACTTTCCTTAGCTTAGTATACAAAGCCTTTTGTGATTTGACCCACTTCTCCTGCCTATCTCTTGCTGCCCAATGTTTCATACTTCAATTTCTAGGGAAATCAGTGGCTTATAATTCCTTTAACACACCACACAAGAGAATTCTCAATAAATGCTTGTTAAATGAATGAATGAAATACCTTATGTAGCTAGGGTGACCATTCAACCTGCTTGGCCCAGGATGGCCCTTATTCACATTTGTCATCCCAGTGTAATTATTAAAAGTGTCCCTTTTTTAATCATCAAACTTATCTCAGTTAGATCAATAAATTCTAAGGTCATCCTTATTATAGTAATTATCAGATTGATTTCTAACTCTTTCTTTTTTTCCTCTACTAGATGGTGAGCTCTTTGAGGACAGGAGTTCATTTTTACATCCTCGTTTATTCATTCAACTAAGAGACTGATGCTGTTAGGTGCTTAGGGTATGATGTAGAATGCAACAAACAAACATGGTTCTTGACATCATGAAGTTTACAATCCAGCAGGAAATAATAATTTAGTGGAAAGAATAGAGCCTAACATAATAAATGTTGGTGTATGAGTGAACAATTAAACATGGATTAGAAGTTCCTCAACAGGCCAGGCGTGGTGGCTCACCCCTGTAATCCCAGCACTTTGGGAGGCCGAGGCAAGTGGATCACTTGAAGTCAGGAGTTTGAGACCAGCCTGGCCAACATGGTGAAACCCTATTTCTACTAAAAATTATTTGGGCGTGGAGGGGCATGCCTGTAATCCTAGCTATTCAGGAGGCTGAGGTAAGAGAATCGCTTGAACTCGGGAGGCAGAGGTTGCAGTAAGCCGAGATCACACCACTGCACTCCAGCCTGGGTGAGAGAGTGAGACTCCATCTCAAAAATAAATAAATAAATAAATAAATAAATAAATAAATAAATAAATAAATAAAAATAAAGTTCCTCAACAATCCTGATACCATGAATTACAGAAATAGTCATAAGTGTAGAACTCTAAGTGATCAAATTAACAATTTATTTAGAGTTGCCAATTAAAATTTTAAAATACAAACAGCACACATATATGTAAACATGCTTAATATTTAGATGCTACCTTAATGTTAAACATGAGTAAAAAGGACAACGAAATAATAGCAAGAATGAGATTCTGAGTCTCATTCTTTTTAGACAATTTATAATCCTATGTGGTTCTCTGCAAAGTGGATTATCAGTGTGTACTCCATTCCTCCCCACCCTCCCTTTTTTTTCCAGACGAGAAATCTGAGGTTTTAGACACTGAACCACGAAACAAAGGAATGACCTTTTTTTATTTTTTTGGCTCCCAGACATGATCTCGGCTCACTGCAACCTCCACCTCCCAGGTTCAAGCGATTCTCCTGCCTTGGCCTCCTGAGTAGCTAGGATTACAGGCATGTGCCACTATGCCCGGCTACTTTTTGTATTTTTAGTAGAGATGGGGTTTCACCATGTTGGTCAGGCTGGTCTCGAACTCCTGACCTCTTGTTCCACCCGCCTCGGCCTCCCGAAGTGTTGGCATTACAGTCGTGAGCCACCGCGCCCGGCCAGGAATGACTTCTTAAACCAGGATTTGATTTTGGTTGAACTTTGCTTTCAGAACTAGAACTACCTGCTATCCAAGACTTGTTAACCACGTTCTCATGGGCAAATTACAAAACCCTTTCAACCTCAGTTTCCTCTCATAAACTAGTGGTAATATTATCTCCAGAATTAATCTTAGGAGTAAATGAGATTATGTAAAGGCATTTAGTCCCATAACCGGGCTCCTAGAAAGCACTCAGGAATGTTAGTTCTCTATCCGTTTCCCCTATTTATCTTTCTGTGTTTGATGAATTATAGGATGATATGAAGTGATTTGAAAAGAACTGTAATATAAACATCAATAAAACACCAATAAAAAGTTTATTCTCACATCTGGATGCTAAACTAGGCCTTCACCTCCTCCAAAAGGTACAGTTTTATTAATATTCATTTATTATTTTATTATTATAGTCAAAGACCCAGAGAAGCATTCCAGGAACAAAGCAGCAGGTAAGATTTTTCTGGAAAAAGGTAGAGATTTTGAGGGAGCCAGGATTTGGGGGTCATTTAAGCAGCAGTGGATGTCAGTCTTCAAGCTTTGCCCATTTGCTCTTGGTCCCTTTTGGTTCAGGAAAGGAAGAAGAACAAGCACCAAACCATTCACTGAGACCTTTGCGGGTTGGGGAGGAGGGATGTAAACAAAAGTCAACGCTCTCTTTAGTTTACAATGGCTGGCGACCCCAAGACTTCCAAGCTCTTTGGTGAGGGCCAGTAGGTCTGTTCTCCAGGAGTGCCCTGGGTCTGGACTTCATTTCCCAGAGTCCCTTAGTGCCCTAATGTATTCAGTGCTCAGAGTGCCTGTATGTGTGTGAGTGTGAGAGAATGTGTGCGTGCGTGTGTGTGTGCGCGCGTGTGTGTCTCTCCGAGTCCCTGGGAGAGTGGAGGCTCATTCACTGATTAGAGCCAGCGCTGAGAGGCAGCACTGCTCCTTCTCTCACGCCAACCGAGTCTTTTGATCTGTACATGCAATCCCAGGCAGCTCGCGAACACAAACCCGGGGCCAGCCGCCTACTGCTGCTGCTGCCGCTGCCGCTGCCGCCGCCGCCGCCGCCGCTGCCTCCGCCGGCTCTGCGCACCCGGGACTTTTCATGCACCACACTCTCCGCCTGCTTCCCTCCGTGTCCTGAAAAGTGCGACCGTTCTCCCAAGGAATTTCCACGGCAAGTATGGAGAGCAGAAAGGGGTGTGGACGTGTGTGCGTACCCAAGAGGGGTGGGTGCGAGGGCAGCCGGCTTGTTCAGGAACCTGGCTAACTTTCCGGGTCCGTTTCCTAGGGATTCGGGCGGTTCCCCCCGGACGGAGGCAGGGGCTGGGACTGGGACTGGCGCGTCTTGGATCATCGCAACGGAGCCTCTCGGCATCGGCGCCCTGCGCGCTCCGTGCGCTGCCTCGCTCAAACTTTCCGTCTTGAGTTTTCCTTAATGTGTTTTATTTGGGGAGGGGGGGAGGTGCAAGGGGGAGGGACCAGACGCGGGAATTGGACAAGTAGGGAGGGTTAGGGCACTGCAAGGGAAGGGAGCAGGAGTTCTTTTCTCCATCTTTCAATAAGCCCCATTCCCACTTTGTTCGGGTCGATCGCGAGAGTGCCTTCTCGCCGGGCTCCCTGGTGCACCCCCCGGTGATTTCCGGGCTCCCCTGTGTACCCCGCGTTGATTTCCGGCGAGGCCAGGGCTGGGTGGTACTCAGTGGGGAGCACGAGGCGGCGGGCGGATGGAGAAGGGGCGATCCGAATGAGAAACGACCCCTACAGCCTCCACCCCACACACAGCCGGCTCCGCGGGGTACCCGGGGAGTGACTGTTTAGCCCGGAACCCCGGGTGCTCGGCTGACTTTTTCCTAGCCCGGGCGGGTGTGAAGGGTGTGGAGGGAGGGAGGTGGGGTGGGATAGGGGGATCCTCTGCCGGCAGGAAGGAGGCAGGTGCTAGCATAGAGGCGGATCATTCTAAATGCCACCGGTAAACTCCCCACTCCGGTGGGTTGGACCGGCCTGGCAGTAGAGCAGCCCGACACGTGGGATCTCCCGGGATTTTCGGGGTCGGGACCCCCTCTCCCATCGGTTCTACTGAGCAAGGCGGGAGGACGATCGTGGAGACAAGGGCGCCTTACTCTGTTTGTAGTTTTATTTTTATCTTAGACCTGCCTTAAACTGAGTAACAATTTCTCTTCTGACTTGAGAACAAAACTTTTTAGTGAGCACGCCGGTCGCTGCTGTCCTGCGGCCACTGCCGCCGCGCTTATCAGCCCGGGCCGAGCGACCTTCTCTGCCCGGAGCCCAGCCCCGCCACCGCGCTCCGGAGACTCCGGCCTCCCCCACCCCACCCCCGCCCCCCAACCCGGGGCTTTTCAGGGCTCGGCCTGGGCGTTTCGCCTTTGTGCTTTGTAAGAGAAAGCCTTTTCTTCCAGGGCACAACAAACTTGGGCGGAGAGCTTCCGTGTGGCCCCCCGGGCGAGGCCGCCCACGGTGGTGAGGCCATCCGAGGGGATGCCCGGTTCGTCCCCCGCTCCAGGAGCCTCTCCGAGAGCTCGCGGCCCAGGTCGACCCAAGCTGGCGAGGGCGCGCAGGAGTCCCGAAGTAGCGGGAACTAGGGCAGCCAGGAGGCAGGGGAAGAGCTCTCGCTTCCCGTTAACACTCTGCATTCTCGGGTCTTGGATGCAGCTCCAGCGGAGAGCCCATGTTCCGGCCCTGAGCCGGGTGCGCGTCGCACTGGGTGGGTGCATGGGGCCCGGGCCATAGGTGTGGGGGCACAGCCCTGCCTGGCTGGCCCGGGTCGTCTGGGGTCTCCTGCCTGCGCCGGCCCCCTGCCCCGGGAGCCGCTGAGGGGGAGAGCACGGCGCTCGCTGCCCACGACGCCCAGCAGCCACGTCTTGCCTCTCGCCTCCGCTCCGGACTCGGCTTGAGGGGCAAAGGGGAGAGAAAGGAAAAATAAAGAGAAAAAAGGGCGTCAGTGAGGAAGCAGCGAGGAGACTAGGGGGAGCAGAGTGGGCAGGGGGCCTTTGCCTTGCCTGGCCTCCTCCTCTGTCCGTCTCGCGGGCTCTTCCTGCAAAGGGGAATGAGCAGAGGGGGGAAAGGCAGAAAGAGCGTCGAGGAAAAGCGGTGCTGGCGTCTTCTGTGCCGATCCCTCCTGGCCCTCAGAGACCCGGCAAAAGTGGCGTGAGTTCGCTCTCTGCGCTTCGGGGCGAGGTTGGGGAAGGCCGAAGAAGGGGCGGCGACGCGTCGCGCCGCTGGTGGCCGACGGGGCCGGGGCCGGGGCCGGGCGCGGAGCGAGCGGGGACACACACCTGTTCTGCGAGCCGCGCCGTGTGCCGCGGCCGGACGGCCGCCGTGCGGGCCGCAGAACCCTCCCTTCCGCACCGCGCATCCGCAGTCCAGGAGCTGGAAGGGCCCGGCAGCCCCGCGCCGGTCCGCATTTGCAGGAGAGATGGAGTGGAGGAGCCCGCGGCTGCCCGCTGAAGCGGTGGCGCGCGGCGGCGGGACCCGGGTGACCCCCAGGGCGGGGCTGCTCGGGGGCTGGAGGTCCTTGGACTTTGGTCGAAGGCTGGCAGCTCTGAGCCCCTGCCCCGCGGGCCCCGCGCGGCTGCGGACCAGGGGCCCTTGCACGTGTCGGTTCTTCCCGGACTGGCGCCTTGGTTGCCCAAAGTTAGGCGCAGATCGTTTCGTGCAGAGGTTGTTGGGACCTAGAGTATTCTATATACAAAGGCAACCGAGAGCCGGAGGGAGAGGTCAGGCCAAAGAGTAGTGGGCTTGGCTCCGCGTTGGCCCCAAGTTTATGTAGGTTTCGCCTTCACCTCTCTTCCCCCGTTTCTCCTGAAAGAGTTGATTTTTTCCCAGTCGAGACTCTTCCGACCTGAATAATGCACCCTCTCGCTAAGCCCGTATCCCAGCGATCCCGCACTCTCGGACTGGCCCGGGCTGTCTCGGATTCGCACCCGTTGGCCAAGCTGGGCCTGAATCCGGGTCCAAATCTAGGACCGATACCCGGCCGTGCCTGAAGCACAGGCGTCGGCCCTAGCCCGGGAACTGTGTTGGCCTTATATTCCCTGAGCTGTCGCATATGGTGGTAAAATTTCTGTTAGAGCGGTGTTTCCAAATACCCTCTGGGCATTTGGTGTGCGGGAATTCTCTTCAAGCGAAGTCTGTGAACTTAAAAAAAAAAAAAATTCTTTCCTGCGTTCTTAACAACCCCCCACTACTCTGCCTCATTTCCCATTGTTCTTTGCTTTTTAAGTTCCCTGTTAATTTTTTAAAAGTTTATTTATGCAAAGGAAAAATATCGTTTAATTTGTTCTATTATTTTAATTCCTGGCTTTTGGAAACGGTTCAGAGACCACAAAAATGTCACCTGTTGTAATAAGCAGAGGAGTGTTGTGTGTGCATTTTAATTGCCAGCAGAGCCATAGTTTGGTGGGCGCCCTGAGCTCGGCTCCGGGAAAGAGCCCTTTGCAGCTTTCTTTGTGGCAGTCATTTGCAAATGGGTTTGGCTCTCAGCTACGGCAGAGGCAGCGGCAGCAGCCACCGCTTCCTTCTACGCCGATCCCGGGCGCAGGTCAGGAAGCCCAGACCCTGGACCGGGATGGGCAGAGGATGGGATGGGAGATTACCTACTCTCTGAGACTTTGTCTTGGGCTTTCGGTTTTTCTGTGCGAAAGTGGCTAGTTCGCTCCGCAGAGCGCGGAGCGCTGCGCATCAGCCCAGCCTCAGACATTTTCACGTTCCAAACGCGGGCGTCTTCGTTTCATTTGTCTTGGTTCTGGCATGTTTAACCACGCAATTAGTAATCTCACTAATTATTCAGATAGCTGGCGTTTTGTAATCACTTTAAAGCAGGATCGGGAGTGTGATTTAAGAAACAAACAAACTCCCACAGATACGGAACTGAACCAAACCCATCACGTCAAGGATTTGAAATTTTTTTTAACTCAATATTTGTTGGTCCCTCCGTCCAGCCTTACTGCCTGCCAGACAATTTATTTAGCTTCGTGGATTGATCCCTCCTCCTTGTTTAGTTAATTCAACAAAGACTTTTTGCAATCTGTTTGGAGTTTGTCTGATGCCGTGGAAAAGTAGCTGATGATTTATTTGGTTGCTTTTCGATTTCTGTCTTCAGCCCTTCTTTCTCCTCCTTTCAGCGGGGATGTCAGCTGTTATTACTTCCTATTGATCCCTTTGCAAAGTGAGAAGTGAACTAAAATTAATGTCAATTCCACTGCTCGGATCAATAGCTGGAGTTATTTTAATCTGGATTTGCACGAAGTGCTAAATTAAAAAAAATCAGCATAGAGTCAGAAAAGTAACAGTTACTTACTTTCCCTTTGCCCAGTTCTTCACAGTCACCCAAATGCTCCATCAAGCTGATTATCTTACAATCCATATTTTTTTAATTAAGAGGGTCAGTTAGTTTTCTTATTTTGGGTTCTGTGTTTAAACCCATGACATTTTGACATTGGGAGTGTATTAACTATAGATTTTCATAATGACTGTGGTCGGCTGAAGCCTCATCTATACAAGTTGTTAATGTGAGGAGAGGGTAAGAAAGAAAAGGGAAAAGAAAAAAGCACTCCCCCTCCCCCATGGAGAGCAACACGCCCACGCAGTGGAGTAAGAGAGATGTGGCCTGGAAAAATATTGTTGATTTATTTTCAGTGTAATGAAGTTTTCAAATGAATAACCAGGGTTGAGTGATTCACCGGGTTCTGTTGGAGTGTCCGGTGCTGTCACCAGATTCCTAATTTATGAAACTCATTTAAGATAATGAGGTGATCTAGGAAGTAAAAATAGCAAGTGAATCCTGGGGCGGGGGGAGGTCGTATTGTGAGGGGGAAACATTCCTCCCTTCACACTCAGTGTGTTATGTTTGTCCTTTTCTCCAGTTTGCCTCATATAATATTGCTTGTTGATAGACAAGTAGCTATTTCTGTTGTGAAGAGCTGCTTGGAACCCTTGGAACAGCCCTAGACCCACTTTCAGAGCGTCCATGTTGTGTGACCATTAATCTGACTAGAAAACAGCCAAGAACAGGATTCCCAGACATGTCAGGCTAACTGGCTGTCCTTGGCAGATCATTCCCTGCACTGCTATAACTTGACAGGAAAGTTATTTAAAATTTGGAAGAGAGAAAAATCCGTTAATGTGAGATACATAATCTGGTAATTTAGCAATGATGTCTATAAGGAAAGATGCCAAATGAGGAAGCAGTCTGATGGTGTCCACTCATCTTCCCAATTAATAACAGTCATTGACACGTCTGCTACAGGATGGGAGAAGGAAATACTCTCTTTGCACTGCATTAAGCCAGGAGGATTCATCTACCGTTTAACTGAGGTTTCTCTATTTGAGGGAATACCAAAGATACTCCAGGTGGGCTGTTTAAAAGGAAGGAGGTAGATTTTATTTCTGATATGACTCTCCATTTAAAGGCTGTAATTTGTAGCAGACGGTGATTTTTGGTTATGCTTTGAGTTTCATTAAGTTTCTATTTCATGTATATTTTTGATGCTAATAAGTCCTGGTATTCGTCTTTATGTTGTCCTGGCTTTTGATATATAGCCCTTCTCCCAGCCCCCACTCAAAATACACTTTGGAATGGAACCAGCGACTATGAAAATGTACAACCTAAATTTACAAGGGAAACTGAAAGAAGTCTCTCCGAACTCCAATTTGTTCCGAGGGCCTTTATTGGACATCAGCTCTGACTGGGCCAATAAGCAGAGCAAAATAAGTCAGAAATTTTGTTAACATTTTGTTCTAAATGTTAATGGCAAATCCAAGGCAGTTTACAAATCTACTTAAGAGTGAGTGCATTAGTAACTAAAATTACCGATCCGTTCTTTGCTGCCCTTAGAAGACAGACGCTTCTAGAGAGCGTATGCCAAAGGCACCCATTATGGTTTTAAATATTGTCAGAGACGCCAGGCATTTTATTGATGAAGGTTTTGTTCCTTCTCAGAAAAGAGAAATAGAAAGCCCATGTGATTAGAGAGGGGTGTGCATCAAAATAAATGTTAATGCTGTTTGTTCACATAGCACTTTTTTCTGGAAACGGTCTTAGATGATACATGAAGATATGTGTGTGTGTGTATGTATGTGCCAATGTGTATCATTTATCCATGTGTATACTTTGTACTAACTAATATGTACAAGTGCTCCTGGTCTGGATGAACTTGAATTAGGGATATTTCAGTATCAGGGAGTTGTTAGGGGAGATGAAGAGAGGATGCATATGTGGGGAATCGTATATGTAGAATGTGGTCTCTGAACATCAGGCCTGCCATGAGTGGCCTGTGGATGCAGGTGGAAGCACTTTAAAACATAGACCCCCACTTAATCTACTGGATGGCTTGGCCTTCCAAAGCTCATTTGTTCAGGGAATATCGTATTTGGAGGTTTTATGATATTTTTTTCTTTGCTGGGCTCAGGCGCATTTCACCCGGAACGTGTAGGGACCAAAGTCAGCTACGCGTACATCACAGTAAGTTGTCTATTGATTTTCCTGAATGAAAATGGTCTGATGCTGCTGCCCACTGGCTCCTAAAGCCTGTGGTGTCTCTTGCCCGAGCATCTGTAAGCCAGAAGGATGGTGTTTCGATCACTTGGGGGTTTCCCTTTATTTCCTCCCCCTGACTTTCCTCCCCCTTCTTTTTTTCTCTTTGCTGTTTCTACAGGTCTTAGAAGGGAATGATTCCCCAGTAATATTCCCTGCCCTGACCCAAGGTGCCGCTTGGCCTCCCTCCCAGGGAAGACTGCTTCTTGTGTAACGCCGGCCACAGAAAGAGACTCCGATGGACTTACACCGGGCAGCCTTCAAGATGGAGAACTCATCCTACCTTCCCAACCCTCTGGCATCCCCAGCACTGATGGTCCTGGCATCCACGGCTGAGGCCAGCCGTGATGCTTCCATCCCTTGTCAGCAGCCACGACCCTTTGGTGTACCTGTCTCAGTTGACAAGGACGTGCATATTCCTTTCACCAACGGTTCCTATACCTTTGCCTCTATGTACCATCGGCAAGGTGGGGTGCCAGGCACTTTTGCCAATCGTGATTTCCCCCCTTCTCTACTACACCTCCATCCTCAATTTGCTCCCCCAAATCTAGATTGCACCCCAATCAGTATGCTGAATCATAGTGGTGTGGGGGCTTTCCGGCCCTTTGCCTCCACCGAGGACCGGGAGAGCTATCAGTCAGCCTTTACGCCGGCCAAGCGACTTAAGAACTGCCATGACACAGAATCTCCCCACTTACGCTTCTCAGATGCAGATGGCAAGGAATATGACTTTGGGACACAGCTGCCATCTAGCTCCCCCGGTTCACTAAAGGTTGATGACACTGGGAAGAAGATTTTTGCTGTCTCTGGCCTCATTTCTGATCGGGAAGCATCATCTAGCCCAGAGGATCGGAATGACAGATGTAAGTACTTTGGTTCGAGCCCTCCCGTACCCCCAGTAAGCCCTGCCTCACTGTGATGTTCAACAGGTCGGTGGCGTTTTGCATGCTCCTAGTAGCAGGAAGGGCCAACTACTTCCCTTTCGCTAGCTGTGGAGTGCTAACCTTTGCTTGTCTCTTATCAGTGAGCACTGATAGTTCTTGAAATGTTTTTCTGAAAGTAGCCAGAGGCAAGTTGGCCCCAGCACAGCCTTTCTCTCCGGGTCATGGTGGGCTTATTCTCTGAGGACTGGAGTGAAGAGGGGTACCACTGATGTAGTGAAGTGAATGTCATTTCATTAAGAAGTGTCGGCTCCTAGGGAATTTGGGGGGCCTAAAGAAACATGTCCACCCCTCCTCTCTTTGCTGTCCTCATTATGTTTGTCTGATCTTAGTGTTATTTTTTAGCTTTTCCATTGTATCACATCCAGCAGACTCCACGTGATTCTATTTTCACAACTCTCAGCCCTTGTCCACATCAGGCTATTTTTCAGAGAAGGACAAAGGTGTCGTCAATCACCATAAAGCATTTCAAACAGCTGTGTTTTCCTTGCGATCGCAAGGCTAGAAAGCCGACTTCTCTTGGGATTTCACAGGTTTGCTGGATGCTTATCCTGGGGCTCACTTTTAGGACTAGACACGGTTGACCTGTGGGACTGCTCCATATTTGATGTTCACAACTATTATTAATTTCTGCTTATGAAACAGTTTTTTCTCATGTTCTCCAAGTGCCTTGTTGGGCTCTGGCTACACTTACTCATAGCTGGAACTAAACCTTTATTTGGAACTTGTAGACTAGGAGTGCTGAACCCTGCAATCTTTTGCTCTAATATAATCAGAAAGTAATTGTGTTTTGAAGCTTTTGGGCTGTGGGTAGACAGAGCAGTTTTCTTCAAGCCTGGTGAGAATTTATGAACTGAGGGTGTTTTTTCCACCCAACCCTTTGTTCTCAGATTTGCTTCATTTTATTTTCTTAAGAAAACTACATCTGAGGTTTGCCTTCCCCTTTTCTCTATTTTTTCATGCTCCCGTCCTCTCTATAACCACCAACACGAATACCATTTTTTCCCTCCTCTTTATGATGCCGAGGAGAGTAATAGAGACATTGCAGCTCTCTCCCCTGTCGCCACTGCTTCCTCAGGCTGTCTCCTTGAATTAGGCACTGTGTTAACTTTCCTGCGCTAAAAGGCATCTGCCTAAACCCAGCGTACCTTTTCAATAAAAGTCATCATAAAATCAACCTGCCTTGTAAATCCATCGCTCTTTGGTTTTGAAATATGTTGCAAGTGTGTCTTTTATGTCAGCGTCTGTAAGCCGGAGACCTCCCCACTTAAGGGAGAAGGCTGCTGGCTGACAGCACCACTGCTAGTGTTGTCCTCTCCCTTTGGCTTTGGCTCTCTTTCACCTTTTCACTTTCTGTTGACTTGTGTGTCCTGTGATCCTGCTTCTTGGATATACCTGCTGAACAGGTATCGGCATTGTGTTGGTCAATTTTATTTTATTTTAGTTTAGTTTTTGCTTGTCCGGTGATGTGCAAGTGATCAAGGCTAGTTGTAATGTGACCTCCAGCTAAAACTGCCTTGTGTTAGGGTATGACAGGTTCTACCCCTTTTTTTTCCCTCCAAATACAAGTTGAAAATTAAATCCTCTTGGCCGGGCGCGGTGGCTCAAGCCTGTAATCCCAGCACTTTGGGAGGCCGAGACGGGCAGATCACGAGGTCAGGAGATCGAGACCATTCTGGCTAACACGGTGAAACCCCGTCTCTACTAAAAATACAAAAAAAAAACTAGCCGGGTGAGGTGGCGGGCGCCTGTAGTCCCAGCTACTCGGGAGGCTGAGGCAGGAGAATGGCATAAACCTGGGAGACAGAGCTTGCAGTGAGCTGAGATCTGGCCACTGTACTCCAGCCTGGGTGACAGAGCGAGACTCCGTCTCAAAAAAAAAAAAAAAGAAAAAAGAAAATTAAATCCTCTCATAACTAATATGCCACAAAGTAACATCTGGAGATTGAGATCCCTCTCTTCTTACCTAACAGATCCAGCTTGTCTCCATTTTTCTATCTTTTTAGCCCAAACCTGTATCAGACTCCAGAGCAGGAGGAAGCTTGTTAGTCAAGTCAGAACTCATAGACGTGGATATCCATTCCTCTCTGAGTGTCAAAGCCATAACTCTTCTGTTTGCCTGGTTTGCATTGTGTGGTGGTGGCATCCCCCATGGAGATGGATCCCTCACACAGGAATACGCCTGGGTGGAGAAAAATTAAATGAGTCTGTCTCCCAAAGTGAAATGGAATTCTGACCTTGAAATTAATGAGATTCTGATCAGAAGGGTGGGGAAACTTCTTTATTTCCAATGTAGTGTTATAGAAATTGGAGTCCTTTTCTTCTTTTATTCATTTAAAATATTCTTCCCTTATAGAGTACCTTGTGTTCTCCTTTTTTTCTTGTACACAAGCATAAAACCTATAGGAGTGTCTGTGAGGGGAGGGTGTTTGTATACCCACGTTATTATCCAGAGTTGCATTTGTGACTAATCTTTAATAAGAAACAGAGGTGCAAAGTGAAAAGGAGGCTGTGCTACCCTGTGGTCGCCCTGGATTTGTGCTCTTTCCTCCCTTCCTTACCTTAGGTGGTTAGCACATCCCTCACTGGGTCACACTGGATAGCATTTGTGCTTTTGATTGCGAATTTTTGGAAGGCAGGAGAAGTATTTTTCTGTAAGGAAGGGTTGAAGAGGCACTAAGACAAAGTCTGCAGCAGCTTTCTTGGCTCCTGTCATATGCCGACGTGTGTCGGAATATTTATGGTCTGCTTTATGTAAATACATATTTAAGGGCCGTTAGAAGGCCTGATTATTCCCACTAGATGCCTTTCAGGTCCTCCCTACAGAACCGTTTTGAAATAAGTAATATTTCTCAGATAATCGAGTGACAGTATACAAGACTGCTTCCAAAGGGAGAGAGAGCTTCAGGGGCAGATGGGGGCAGTGACGGGGGATGGGGATATGAAAAGACAGAGGATAAAAAGTGTTCAGATGAGCAGAGTGATAGGACACAGTGCTTTTGCCAGATTGCCCAAATTAACCATATATGGTTAATATATACACACACATATATGTGTATGTATGTATATATATTTATTTTTAAAATTTAGAGTTAATTGCTGATTTGGTTGACTCGTTTTTCAGTTCTCATCATGTAAATACCTTTTCATAAAATATTTTTTAAACATTTTAATTAAATGCAGCAGTCAAACTCCAAAGTAAGCATTTAGCTTTAGAGTTTTGTTGGTGGGTGGGGGCGGGGGGTGAGAATGCGGATGTGTGTCCTTTACTTGGAGCAGAAGTTTTTATGACTGAGTTTTAGGTCATTAAGAAATCAGTTGTATAATGGAAACACTGATAGTTTTTACTGTTGCAGCCACCCCCTGCTCACACACTGCATCAATATGCAGATATGTCCACTTGCGAGCCCAGTGGAAAGAGAGGCCTGCAGACATGGTGTAATGCACACATGTTCTTTCTTAAATCTGGGTAGTGGTAGGCAGGATTTCTTTTGTGATTAAACATGCATTTTTGTAGACAGAAATATAGCTTTTTGGGTCAAACATCATCTTTCCTGGTCGGTGATTCTGGTTTGCTCGCCTGTCCATCCACCTGGCTTCACAGGTGATTCCTGAGGGAGGTGTTGGGCTCTATGGGAAACAAGCAGTCTTTACTCTACAGGACTGACTGACTTGCCCTGGAAAATGGGAGAAGCGTTTTGTGAGAAGCCATTCATGGAGGATGCGTAATTCCCCAGGAAGGGGACTGAGGTAACTCCTGTTTATTGTCACTCCCCGAACCAGTCCCCAAGGCTCGTTGTCCAGGTAAATAATGCTAAAATTTATGGACCAATTACAAATAGTTCACGTGTGCCTTACATATGAAGTGTCTACAGCGATGTTTCCCAGGGCCTTTAAAATAAACATTTCCTCATTAAGGAAACTTTACAACAAAAGGGAAGATAAGTATTGTCTGCTGTCTTGTGTTAGAATCTGTACATTTATTACCCCCTTAGTATTCTGACTCCTGTCGTGTGCATTTCCTGATGGTTCTCTTCAGGCTGCCCCTGTGCCCAGATTCCTGCCTGTGTGACACAGCCTTTGGCCAGCCTGCCAGCCTATCCACTCAGCCCAGATTGGAGTTGGCGAAGTATACATGCTCACCAAAGGGCCGAGAGGGCCCAGAACTGCCCACGTGGAGCGGTGACTGGCCCTGCCTTCTGGCTTTACCCCAGGGATAGACACTGGGCACTGACCATAAGTGGCTTGACTTTGCCCTCTTTCCTTGCCCTTCACTGTGGTCAGGCAGAGTCACAGGGAGGCAGGAAACCTGATGGCTCACAGCAGCTCCTGGATGTTCCACTTTGCTCTCATCTTTGATGTACTTGGGCAGCCATTCTTGGGTCCCAAAAGCCCTGAGTAGGAGATGGTATTTTGTACTCTGTGTCTTTATAAAGGCGTGTGTCATTGAAGACCCTGTGTTCTAACAGTCAAATCAGCTGAGCCCATCTAGGCCAAAGGCAGCCTGGAATGGGGAGGGCTGGGGTGAGGGGGATACTTTCTAAGGGCTCTGGGAGTGGAGTGGGCAGGGACTCCACTCTGGGCTTTTAGGAGAGTTGCTCTTGCTAGGGAGAATGTTTGGGGCATGCCAGGTGGCCAGGCTGCACCTCTGGGTTGCAGCTGGGACAGATGACCACTGGGAAAGGGCCAGCAAATCGCCAGAAGAGCTGGGTCAGATGCTTCCCTCTGTCCTGACTGCCCAGACCTAGCCTGACTCTCCCTCAGCTGCTCCCGGGTTCTCCCCCACTCCCCGGGGGCAAGAACTCCTGTGATGTGTGTGGTTGTTTCTGGTTGTTCACTCCCCACACAGTCATGGAGACTCTTTTTCATGCTGCTGGGTTTAATTGTCTTGTTGGGATAAAGAAATGTTTGCACAGCTAAAGTGGAGCCGGGCTGGACGGGAGCGGTCCCTGATGGCTGCAGAGCCATCTGGCCTGGCTTGGCTTGGCTCGGCGCGCCGCTCGCTCGGCGGCTGGGCTCGCTCGAGCTGTGCTCCCGCTCTTCCCCTGCCCTCGCTCCACGCCGCGCCGCTCTGTGCGGCGGCTGCCTCCTCTTACGGCCGGAATGCCTAATCACCATGGTGAGAAAACGGACACCGCAGCCGTCCTCCCTCCTCGCCCCGCGCCCTCCCTCCCATCAATTGTCATGCAGAAGTGATCCGGGCTGCCGTTTCCTCGCGGCCGCCCGCCAGCCCCTCGCCGCTCCCGGCAGAAGGGTGGCTGGTAATTGATCGTCTGGGGGAGGGGGCGCGGAGAGGCTCGAGAACGGGCCCCGGGGAGACCAGGCCACGAAGTGGGCCCCGTTCGCTCACTTGCAAGGGACCCCCCAGCCTCCGCCACCGAGGCAGCTTGCAAGTGGTTTCAGAAATGTTGGTGATCTCGCCGTCGCTCTGCCGCACTTGGAGGCCGCGGGAGGACTCCGCGCGCCGCCTGGAGAGCCGGGAGCGCCCAGCCCGCGGCCGCACACACGAGAGCCCGTCGCGCCCCCCGCCCTGCCCCGCCTCGCCCTCCACGTCCCCGCGCCCCCAAGTCGCACTAAGAACCCAGTCCCCGATCGGCTTCCTCTACGCCGTCTGAGCAGAAGAGAGTGGGGACCGGGGTGAGGGATAAGGGGGGGCGCCCACGCGACGTCGGGGTGCATGGGAGCGCGCAGGAGGCGCTAGTGGGTGCACGGGGCGTGAAGGGGACACAGCGCGGGCGTGGGGATGGCCACTGCGTGGGGAGGGTTCTGCCTGGGGGAGGAGGGATGGGAAGAGGGTGGGGGAGCAGGGCGCGTGGAGGAGGGAGGTTGGACGTGTGTACAGCGCCTGGGGACCTCGCTGGCCCCTCGGTGCCCCCAGGACTCTGAGATTTCTCCTTTCGGCTCGAAATGTTTTTCCCTTCCTGCTTTTCAAATCTGTAAAAATGTACCGGGGAATGTTTCCTAAGTCCAGGGCTCCGTGCTTCGGCGGGATTGCTGGCATTCGGGCAAGGCGAGTCGCGGTGGCCTCTGACGGTCTGAGGCTCGCAGCCAGCACAGCGGGACTTGTTAAAGTCCGGGCAATTTCTGGAACTCTTCCCACGGGAAGTTTTCCGGGGCTGCCTTCCGGTCAGCGGCCCCAGGTTGATTATTTTGTGGCCCTTTTTTGTTTGAAAACAAAAAAAAAACACACATTGTATCCAAATAACAAAAGTTGCTGTCCCTCCCCATCCCCTTTCCTCATTAGGCAGGGAAGAGGAAACTGGAAAATAGAATTATACTTTTATATTGGTTTTCTTATTTTTAACCCTTATTAACTATATCCATCTGGTTAATAAGTGTTAGCACACATTGAAATGTATTCTTTGTAAATAATTGAGATTTGGAGTGACAACATATTTAATAGAGTTATATTTTTATAATAGTTTTTCTTATTTTTAACTCTTATTAACCACTTATTAACCACATCCATGTGGTTAATAAATATCAAAGCACACGTTGGGACGTGCTCTTTATAAATACTTGAGATTTGGAGTGATGGTACATTTCATTGTAAAATCCACAGTAATTTTAAACACCAAAATAGCAATATTGTTTGGACTTGCATATTTGCTCCTAAGAGTTTAACAGCATTTCCCAGCACCGTTTTATCCCGTCTTAAAGAGAGATGAACTGCAGACTGAAGGATAATTTATTGCTATATATCAGCTAAAATGCCTTTAAAAAAATTTTTTAAGTATCATTTAAATTGTGGCATCTATGGTTGAACAGAATGTGTTGCTATCCACATGTAACTTCACATGTGTGCTACACGGTAGGAATTTGTAAGTGTCTCTTTCTTTGCAGCAAGAAGGAGAATCTTCTGCGAAAGAACTTTCTTACTCCTTTTCCAGGAAAAGATCCTGGACTGGGACTACATGTTGGGCCTGGAGAAATCATAGGCTGTGGTATGAATCAGAACACCTGGTAGATGCTAAGTAAGCAGAAGGAATTTATCATCTTCCAGCCTTACCCAATGGATTGGACCTTTCTGTTATCTTAATCACACTACTTTAGTTTTAGTGTTTAAAAAAATTACTATTTTTTGCCAGGTACCAATCATATAAAGGGGTTTAGTGTTCATTACATATTGAATACCTTAATGGTGGTGATTATAATCTAGTTTTTACTTTTAAGTTTTCATTATCTTACCACTCTTCAGCATTGCACAGAACAGTATGTGTAGGACTGTGCTATCCCAAAGGCATAGAGGTTTGAGGAAATAAAGGAAGGACTTATTTATGCCTTGAGGTGTCATGATTACAAAGGTAGGGAGGGTGTTTTCCAAGAGTTTGCGAAATAACCTCTCTCAAATATAGACTTATTTTATTACTTGGGGTACTGTTAATACAAAATTGTTTATAACTTAACAAAAATTTAAATCTGCTTATTTCTCTCAACCCTTAGAAACGTAAGATTGGAGTCTATCCCCTCTCCAAATGTTTTCCCACAACATTACATCCCCTATCGTGGAGTTCACACATACGGATCTGCTTTTGGTGTGTATTTTAGAAAAAAGTTTCTACCTAGATCCTGGCCGAAGTTGGAAACAGTCAATGATGTGGAGGTTTTGTAGACACATGTAACCATCTGGCAATTCGGATATGTGGCTGTCAGTTTTCTCTGTGGAATGCGTTCTGGTTGAAGATGACCTAGAAGAAATCAAAGTTGTGCTTTTGGTGGGGAGACATGGTGCTGTGTCCAGTACATTCTGTTAACAGATCTGAAGCTTTAGGAAAATCTGGAGCTATGTGAGTGAAGAAGGAACCTTTTGTACAGTCTTAAGAGAAATCAAGCCCAGTAAGTTTGAGTGTGACTTACCAGGCAAGAGTCATCTTTTTCCACCGAAATTCATTTGCAGACTAGACTTATGGCTTTACATCCATCTTAGTGCTGCAGAGACAGAAAGCTGTAGGGAAGCGGCAAGGGCCAGCCCTGGAGACGCCTTCGCTTTATTTTCAGGTATATGATTCCCATTGAGGTGCCAGCTAATCCTATATTGCTCTCATTTGACCTTGCTTCTGGGGGTTTGATTTAAAGCAAGTCAGAGTGGCCTAGCATAATAAATACCTGTTAGAGGAATAAAAGCTATATTTGCCCCTTTGAGCCTCAACTTGAAGGTGTTTCAGATCAAAGTTGGGGAGGCAATATAACATAGTCATTATGAGTTTGGCCTCTGGAGTTAAGTCCTGACCTGTTAGCTTACTTGCTTTCTGATACCAGGCAGGTTACCTAATCTCTCTGGGCCTCAGTATTCTCACCTGCAAAATGGGAATTACACAAACCTAAAGGGTTGTTGGGAAGGACTAATGAGATTAAATACACAGATAATGCTTAGAACAGTTTCTCACACATACTAAGTGTTCGATACTTAGTTACTATTATTATTTCAAGGACAATCTGGTGGTATAACCTTGCTTGTTACAAGCACTGATATAGCCAAACACAGGGTCATTAACAACTAGCAATGTATGTAGGGTCCTTTCACATACTCATGCCTCATGGCAATGTGGAAAGAGGGAGGGAGAAAGGCTCGAAAGCCCATTTCTGTGATGGCCAGCTACTTCTCCTCCCTTCATTATTATCCATCCACCAGGATTAGCCCTGGTGTCCTCCTGACCTCTTTCTCCCTTGTTTTATTTAGAAGCAAGGTAGTAGTCGAGTTAGAGAAACTGAGTCTGGGAGTCGGGAGAGGACTTGACTAGGGTTGGATATCTAGGCAGTGGCCTGGGTTAAAAAAGCCAAATATCACGGTATTTTCTTATTCTGAGATTTTATATTACTGGATATTGTTTGAAATCAATGGGTTATTAGAATTTGTGTGTGATAGAGATTCGGACTACATGTAATGAGATTTGCTGTAATAGTATTTGACTAGTATTTGAATTCACAATCCCTGGGTTTCTCGTGTGTCCTTAGATTTTAAGTTATACAGACACTTTTACCCTCTTGCCTATGTGAGACAGATCTGTGAACCTTCCCCCATCTGTGTGTGTCACAGTCCCACAGCATGATGGATTGTTTCTGCTTGGGGGAGGCTTAGGACAGGGCTTGAAGGGGCCTTGTAGGTCAGAAGAGAAATACAGCAGCAGGACTGAGATGGGGGTGCTGCCTGGGGAGGGATTAGCAGGGGGAAGGGGAGGGCAGAGTTGGGCGGGGCATAGTGTCTGTGTGCATTCTCCTAGGAGTAAAAGAGGGCTGTCCATTACCCTGAAGGCACAGATAAACTCAGTGTTTTTCTCTTTGTAGAAAAAAAGCCCCATGGGACTTGGGAATACCAGAGAATGACTCTGCATGTCAGTGGGAGAGGTGGGGAGTAGAAGGATGGGAGTGGGGAAGACTGACCCTGTGCCTGAGGACTTCGGATTTGAGTCTGTTATTTAAATAGAGTAGCTCATGTTTGAAGAGCCTCATGCCCACACATGTTTGTAGCAGAAATAGCTGTTGGAGGCCAGTCATCTGATACCTCAGTCTCTATCAACTCCTTCATGGCTCCATTTAAAGGAAGGGTTCAACTCGCCTTTCGAAGTAAAGTGTCTCTGAAGGTCATGGAGCACCCAATTCTGCTCCCTGTCTGTCCTCAGCCTTTCCCACATATGGTCACAAAGGTGTGTGCTAGGTAGGAAGGGAAATGCTGAATGTTCTTAATTTTTGGTTCTTAAAAAAGGGGAAAGTCTGGGATTTAGGTCCAAATGCCAAAATCATGGTTCAGAAGGAATTCTAGAAAAGGAGCGGAGCCTGAGAGGTAGCTGGAGCGGTAAGGGCAGTGGTGCATGCTCGGCTGAGGAATCAGCAGGACTGCAGTTAGGGCCTAGGCTTCAGCTTCCTTCCTGAGCAGTAAAATTTAAAAAAAAAATCCTTAGAACAACAAAAGTCTGGACGCATGGGCTTCCTTCCTGACAGGCCAACCTGGTGGGGCTTCATTCAGACAGAGCAGCAGTCAAGGCTGATTTACGGGGAAAAGAACCCAGACATGGGTTTAACCCTTTCCTAACCACAGCGAGGCTTCACTGCAAATGCTGCCTCCTTCTTCCAACTTACCATCATGGTGTGGGGAGATCTTTATTGTCATTTCTTCTTTATTTAAAGAGAGTACCCGCTGCTAAAGTGCCTACTGTCCTCTTCATGGGAAAGCTGACCCTGTGGGAAGTTGAGTGACTTGTGAGAAACCAAGTTTGTGGCTCATGGCCAGAATAGCTCTCAGGCTCTTGATGACACTATATTGACTGTGTAGTATTGAATCCATCTTTGATCCCATAAGAAGTGCCTACTGGAGTTTGTATTGGGGTGTCGCTGTGAGCCCCAGTTTTACCTCCATAAGATACTGGTCCCACAGAAGGAATAGTACTGCTTCATCTTAGCTATTTGTTGGTGGCAGTGGATAAAACTGTGGCAGAGTATGTGAGACATGACTCAGTTGCCATCTCATTGGTCAAATATGATGCAGTCATTAGTTCGTTGAATCATTCAGCTGTATTTACTGCATGCCTACATTGTTCCAGGCACCATGCTGGGTACTGGGAATAGACTGATGCGCAAGACAGATTATAGTCCCTGCCTTACTGGACTTCAAAGTTTAGTTAGCAATTGCAGGATGCTGCGAAAACTGCATCATAGGGTAAATATAACATGCCATGAGACTTAGACGTTGGAGCATCTAATCTTGTGTAAGAGTCAGGGATAGCTTTCTGGAGCAAGTGACCTTTAAGCTGATATCTGAAAATCAAGAAGGAGTTGTTTATTCAAAGGAGCTAAGAGTAGCAGTTTGCTTTTTTTGGACAAGCTATAGTATCTGAGAGTGGAAGAAAGAACTCCAGAACTGCCAAGGATTGGTCACAGTGAAGTGAGAATAGAATTGTTCCCTGCCAGGACCTGAGACCTGACCTTGGATGTCTATAGCGCTTCATCCTATAACCAGGAATTCTTGAGAATGTCCATTCGGTCCTTATGTGGCTCTGAGGCTCATCATCATCTAGGGTCCCGCTTTTAAAGTAACTTTCTAAAGATATGTCACTAGAAAAATGCTTTCTGATGACATATGCTATCTTAACCACCAGAGGACCCGTGAGCACCCAGAGCCATGCTTGGCACAGAGTAGATACTCAGGAAATACTTGCTGAGTGAAGGAGGGCCATTGCCCTGCTGATGTTTAGTGAGGTAGATTAAGGGCCCTCATCCTTTTACTAAAGTTCAGGCTTAGCTGTATCCTTTGCCCTACCCGGAAACGTGACAGGTCTCAGGGCCTAGAGTACTCGCTTGGCCGTTAAACTGAGCCACATAGCACCCGGGATTCTTGGCAGAGTTTCTTGGCAAAGTTTCCTCTGGGAGGTGCATTGCTCAGGCTTGACTTTCACAAGGGAGGTTAGGCGTGTAGTGCCAAGAGTATTGAGGAAGGGAAAAAAGAAGGCGAAGCAAACCGTTGTTCCAGCCTGGCACACGTCCGCATGCTAAAAACAGTTCCTTCTAGCCGGGGCCTCTGGACTCCACCATCCCCACTGTGGTTTTCCTTCCCTGGCCTCTTATCTTCATCATCGCTGTACATCCACGAACATTTCCTGAGCTCCTGTGTGTAGAGCGTTGTGCTCGGTGCTGTTTGCAGGGGAATCAAAGAAGTAGGAGATAATACTTCTTCTTCTTGACGGCCTTATGGTTAAGGTGAGTAGCTAAACTGTATATATGAAAAAGAAATGATAGTGTAAAATGACAGGAAGGGCACTAGGATTTCAAGAGAGAGTCATCCCTGAGGCTGGCTTTCCTAAAATGTGATCTAAGGACTGTCTGCTTCAGATCACTTGTGGTGGTGGTAGTAGAGGATGGGGACAGGGATGGGGGTGGGGTGAAGAATGTTATTTATAATGCACATTCCCAGGGCCCACACTACACTTCGTATTCACAATCATAAGGAATGCAGCTTACAAACTGTATATTTAGCAAGCAGCCATCCCAGGTGAATCTTGTGCTCCTTAAGGTTTAGGAATCACTCTTCTAGGGTGAAAGTCTCAGGGGAAGGTTTCGCCGAGGTGTTTGGCCTTGCAGAAAGGGGAGTGAGGACTTGGGGGGTGAAGAAAGGAAGAGGATGGAAGCCCACTGAAGAGTCTGGGCAGGCAGGGGAAGGGTGAAGACCCAGGGATCTGCTCACAAACAGTACCTTTCTCATCCAGTCTCCTGTCTCGGGGAGGATCTGTCCACCTGTCCCAGCTCCCCCTCTGCCACTGCTCCTCCTTGGATTGCCTCCCTCTGCCTCTCTTATTGCTGATCAACTGACTGTATATACCCAGGCCTCCCCTTCTTGGTGCAATATTATAATGATGAGGTAGCCCAGCGGAGGGGCTGGAGGTGCTTAGCCAGATGCGAAGGAGGCCACTGTGCGCTGCGATGCTCCTTGGGCTCCAGCCAGCTTATCTTCTCACTGCTGCTGTTCTGCCGAGAAGGGGCTGGAGAGGGTTTGGTGTGTGTGTTTTGCCAGCCTCCTCTCTCCTCTTCCGCAGCCCTTGAGCTTTCAAATGCTCATTTGTAAAGAAATAAAAGTTGGAGCGTTAGAGGAATCTCTCAGTGGCAGAATTAGTCACCAACACCTGCAGATTGGCTTTCTGCTTTAAGCTTTAACCCTTCCAGGGGCAGCTGCCACCAGGTAGAAGGTTCAGTGAGCCGTGACTAGGGGCTTGCTCTGAGAGGTTCAGGGGGCTTTGGGTACCTGCGCAGGAGGGGATGCTCTCGTCAACCTTGCTTCTGGAGTTGGGGATGGCATTTTCCCCCCCAACATAATTCCCCCTTTAAAAACACTCATCACGTTAAATTGTAACTATTTGCTTACTTATGCCTCTCCCATGGGTGCATGTCTGTCTCCTTATGTGACTCCATCTAGCGTGTCCCCTCATGTAGTGCCCGACTTGATAAATATTTGTTGTTAAAGTGAATGAACCCAGGATCACTGTTCTTCTGTTGAGTTTGCAGAGTTGCCAGCTGGCTGTACGCACTTGGACATAGTCTGAAGGGCCACACAGGATCCACCATAACACTGGGCACCTCCTGGCACGTTTACAAGTGGGAGGTGATGACTAGAAATAGAGGAACGGTTCAGTGATAGGGCAAGAGCACAGTCAGAAGCTCCGGGCCTGTCATTTACTAGCCGTGTGACACTGGGTAAGTCTCTGTTTCTCTGAGCTCCAGCTCCTCATATGTAAAATGGGAGATGGCAGATAATCCCTCCCCTACCCTACAGGGTTGCTGAGTAAGTAAATAATCCAGATGTGTTTTGTAATCTAAAAGTAACCGTATAGATGCCATACTCTCACATACACATAGGTACTTGCAATATGTCTGTCTACGTCTGTCTGAAGAGCAAAATGGTCTTCCGGGGGCTAAAATAGTTTATGAAATGCCTGAGTGTTCAACCTAGAGGGAGCCCTCTGACATGCCATTCCCTCCTTGAAGTTGAGCTACAGAGGACAGTCTGCATTCCCTGAGACCGGCTGCAGCACTATTTTTCTAGGTGTTTGGGGGCAGAAGTTACCCAATTCTTGTAGACTTTTTATGAATGTAAGTTGGCAGGCCATTTTCTATACAGATCTGTGACATCTCAGCTGAAATTTTGTCTGCTAAATTCCCACTGAAAGAAGTTTACCCTTTGCCTTCTTCTCAGCAAAGCTCAGAGCATCTTTATTTTTCCGTTTCCAGGGCCAGTGACTCTATTCCTATTTTGTGGAGGGAGATGTTTTGGCTCAGAGGCACAGTGCTTTGGCCTGAGGAATGATAGGCAGAATCAAGACGAAGAGGGCTTTCTGCCCTAGAGACCTTTCCTAGGCTGCAAGAATAGCCATGCTCTGTCGGCCAGTATGACAAGATGAAGAGGTCCCTGTCAGATTTGGAAGGGCTTGCCCCTTGGGCGAGATCTTTAGAAGTTAAAGCTGGGCCAGGAGGATTGGAAAGAGCAAGAATTTGAAAAAGGCTTTACTAGGCCGGGTGTAGTGGCTCACTCCTGTAATCCCAGCACTTTGAGAGGCCAACGCAGGCAGATCACCTGAGGTCAGAAGTTCAAGACCAGCCTGGGCAACGTGGCAAAACCCCATCACTACTAAAAAATACAAAAATTAGTTGGGCATGGTGGCACATGCCTGTAATCCCAGCTACCTGGGAGGCTAAGGCTGGAGAATTGCTTGAACTGGAGAGACAGAGGTTGCAGTGAGCCAAGATTGTGCCACTGCACTCGAGCCTGGGTAACACAGCAAGACTCTGTCTCAAAAAAAAAAAAAGGAAAAGAAAGAAAGAAAGAAAAAGACTTTACTTGTGCGGTAAACTTCATTGTGTGATTATTTAATAGACCATTAACAAGCAGATTCATTAACAAGATCTTAATTAACAAGTTCCAGGGTTATTCCTCCAAGTTCCCAGGGGTCCTGTTCTCCTCTCATTTAGTCCCAGAGACTTCCTATCCTCCTTAAACTAACCAAGCCAGATGCATTTAAATTCAGTCTTTTTATTGCAAGTGAAATGACTGCAGGCAAAGAGAAGAACATAGTATCACTCTTAATAATAATAGCTGACACTTCGAGCACTTTCTATGTGTCAGGCACTATTCTGAATGCTTTACAGGTAATAATTTATTTAATCCTCATAAAATCCCCATGAGATAGGTGTTGTTTGTCTCCATTTTACAGATGAGGAAACTGATGCACAGTGTTTAAGCAATATGCCCATTGTCACACAAGCAAGTGTGAGAGAAGAGGTTCAGATCCCAGGCAGTCTAACTCCAGAGTCAAGGAGAAGGAAGGACACTCCAGGAGAGGGAGACCTATGGGTCAGATTCACGAGGTAACAAGAATAATACTTGTATTTGTTCACTGTGTGCCAGACACTGTTCTGAGCACTTCATATATGTATGTCAGGCTGTATCCATACTTGAAAAATTGATAGGAGCCTTTTGCAGTGTGGCAGCCCTTAGGCACAATTTATTTTGGCCCATTCACAAGCCCTTTTCACCCTCCCTGCACTGTGAGTTCCTTGAGGTAGGAGCTGTGTCCTATTCTAAGATCTCTGTTCCCAGTCCCCAGTTCATTGCCTGGAACTTACTAGTTATGATCTAAGAAAAAAAATTTGTCAAACGTACCCTTTGGTGGGATGGAGGAAGATGATTTAGTATCTGCTAACGCCCAATGCGCTTTACAGACATAGTAGTTTAAGAAGAGCTAAATCTGTGAGACGAGACAGATGCACCTACTCTTTCTGTGCCTCCATTTCCTCAGGGTAAAGTGGGATGAACACTAGTATCAATCTCTTAGGGGTGTTATAAGGATTAAATGAGTTAATAGAAAATACAAATAAAGTCCTAGGAACAGTGCCTGGCACAAAGTACGCCTTCAATAAATGTTAGGTATAATTAATATAAGGGTTTGGGCACAGATTTGAGGTCTCTCCAACTGGGTTCCTCCACCTCTTACCTCTACTCCTAACTGCATTATGGGGACAGTGACTTCAGCAAGCCCTGAACTCTCACAAGTTTGTGCAGTTTATGACAAGTCTTCCTACGGCTGAAAAATCTTCCAGTTGATATTCAGGAGTTGATATCTATAATGTTGTCTTTCCTTCTTGGTTTCAGTTATATGGGGGCTGGAGCAAGGATGAGTTTAGCACTCACCCAATGACCCCCTTTTTAAAATACCCGAAAAGGCACAGAGTGGAAATAACTAGAATTCTACACTAAACTCCCATCCGAGGAAGGACAGTAAGCCAAAAGGACTTTTTCTGAGTTTAGTAAAGGGCTTGATGAATCCTGTTCTATGCCTCTGCCTGGTCAGCCAACTCAGATAGCAAGTCTGTGGACCATTTACTCTTTACCAGCTATTTTGAGGAGAGGATGAGGAAGTGATAGAATGCCTCGAATCACTGGGAAATTTGAGCTGGGAAGGAACCATTGCAGGCTGCTTTATTTTTCCAGTTTTCTAATTACTTACATAATGCTTAAGACTGTGTTTTCCCCTTTAAGGGGAAAAAATGGCTTTGGCTCTATTTAGAGCTCATCACATTTGTACATTCTACAAATACTCTTCTCCTAAATCTCAACTTGAAGACTTCCAAGCACTGTTCTCACAGCTGGCTGCTTTCGCTCCCACTCCACTATCCCGCCCCGCCCCATCATCTTTAGTTAACGATGGATGCTCATAAACCCCCAAACTGGCCTCCCTCTTTTCCGACTTCGCATCCTTGTGTTCTTTCTAAGGAGCTCGGCCATAATATCACTTTTCTTTAGCTGCATTCTAACTTCTAAGAGGCTTAATAGGCAAGGAGATTGTGGGGTCTTTGACTTCCTCTGAGCCTTAGCCCTAAGTGGTTTATTCTATTAAGCTGATTCCTGGTGGTGGATAGAGCTTTGCTGGATAAGAAGTTGGGGTGGGGGAAAGTTGCAGTTGGAGGAATTGGATACTTTCACTCCCCCTTCCACTGTGCCCCACCCTCCAACCCACTCCTGCCCCGATTGTGTTTTTAGAGCTTTAGAATGAAGGAAGTGGTGATGAAATTAAGTAAAGAACTCTTAGAGGACTTAAGAGGTTGACATTTTCCCCAAAACTGTCTTTTGCCTCCTCACCTCTCCCTCTCTGCACTTTCATTCCTACTCTTCAGTCTGCCACTTGTGGATTTTTTTTTCTTTCCTTCCACCTCTACTTTTGCCTCCACTCCAATACTCGCTTAAATAAAAAAACTGGGGGGAATAAGGAATACCAATTTTGAGCTATCGTTTTAAAGAAAGGAATCCTATCCAGGTGTGGAATGTAGAAAAAAAATAACAGATAAGATTTTAACAAAGGAAACAATGCAAATTCTTCCAGATGTTTTCTCCTAGCATTACACCAAGTTGAATATATTGACCCAGATTAAGGATTTTCAGGTGTCCCTATTAACATTGTCTCTTGGTTCAGGAGGGCCAGCAGGCTGGGAGAGCAGAGGAAGTGTCTGTTCTTTATTCAGTCATGCTGAGCAGCAGAGAAACTGTAAGGGACATTCGTGAGCAGGAAGAATGATGTTAGAGAAGTGAGGAGGGGAGTCAAGAGTTTAAGTGTAGAAAAAAGTACAGGACAACCTTCACAGGGAAGGTGGGAAGAAAACCAAAAGTAGCCAGAGAGCTAAAAAGAAGGAGGGAAAACGTGAGATGGAGGTCGGAGGATGGAAAATGCGAAGCATTTCAAGGAATTGTGAGTAATTTGTTTGATGGCATACAATTGTTGATGAAGGAGTGGGGAAACAGGGCCTGGATGTGTGGTTGGTAGGCTTATAAGGCAGCAGAGGCTCTTTGGAGGGCCTTTCAGCAATGTCTGTCTACAAAAAATTTAAATACAAATATCCTTTGATGGGATTCGACTTAAGAATTTATCCTGCCGGGCGCGGTGGCTCAAGCCTGTAATCTCAGCACTTTGGGAGGCCGAGACGGGCGGATCACGAGGTCAGGAGATCGAGACCATCCTGGCTAACCCGGTGAAACCCCGTCTCTACTAAAAAAAATACAGAAAAAACTAGCCGGGCGAGGTGGCGGGCGCCTGTAGTCCCAGCTACTCGGGAGGCTGAGGCCGGAGAATGGCGTGAACCCGGGA
The DNA here is from genome assembly GCF_003255815.1 of Theropithecus gelada. Lineage (NCBI taxonomy): Eukaryota > Metazoa > Chordata > Mammalia > Primates > Cercopithecidae > Theropithecus > Theropithecus gelada. Next base: position 72,306,111 of record NC_037668.1, read on the forward strand.
GGCGGAGCTTGCAGTGCGCTGAGATCCGGCCACTGCACTCCAGCCTGGGCTACAGAGCGAGACTCCGTCTCAGAAAAAAAAAAAAAAAGATGTATGTTCTTTATAATATTGTTTGTAATGTGGAAAAAAACCAAACAATCTAAATGTACACTGATAGGGAATTGGTAAAATAAATAATGATATATCTATTATAGAATACTACATAGTGGTTAAAAAAATGAGTTAGAGCCGTAAGTGCTTATTTGTAAAACAAGGTACAGAGAAAAAACAACCTCTTTGTATCGAAAAAAACATACATTCATGTCTATCTTTGTATATGTATATAAAACATCGGAGGGATACATACGGAACTGTTCATGCTAGTTTCCCCTGGGAAGTATGACTAGGTAGGAAGAAGCGAGTAATACTTTTTCTTGTATGCTCTTCTGCAGTATTTGAATAGTTAACATGTGATGTATTATTTATATAATTAAAAAATTTAGTTTATGATTTTAAAAAGTTAATTTGGAGACACTGAAACAAAAAAGGATATTAGGAAAAAAACTAAGGAAATCTAAATATAGTTAATAATGTATCAATATTGGTTCATTAGTTGTGATAAATCTACCATATTACTAATATATTAGTAATAGGGACAACTGGATGAAGAGTATATGGAAACCCTCTTCTACTATCTTTGCAATTTTTCCATAAATCTAGAAACTATTCCAAAATAAAAGTTTATTTTTATTTATGTTTTTATTTTTTGAGACTGAGTCTCGCTTTGTCACCCAGGCTGGAGTGCAATGGCACCATCTCGGCTCTCTGCAACCTCTGCCTCCGGGTTCAAGCAATTATCTGCCTCAGCCTCCCGAGTAGCTGGGATTGTAGGCACCTGCCACCACGCCCAGCTAATTTTTTTGTATTTTTAGTAGAGATGGGGTTTCACCATCTTGGCCAGGCTGGTCTTGAACTCCTGACCTCGTGATCCGCCCACCTCGGCCTCCCAAAGTGCTAGAATTACAGGCGTGAGCCACCGTGCCCGGCTGCCAAACGTTTATTTTTAAAAGATGATTCGGAAGACTATATTATGGGACAGACTCATAACCTAGCATTTATGACTGAATCTTGGCGAGGTGAATTGATAAAATTGAATAATTCCTCTCGTTCTATAATTACTACTTGGTTCTGTTTCTTCTAAGTGGTCAAGTGGATAGGATTATAGTCACAATTGCTGGAAAAGTGTCTGATTTGTGTATGTGTTTACAAAATCAGTTTTCTTTTCTGAATTTGTTTTTTCTTCTGAGTTAGTTTGTAAAAAGGTTAACTGATGATTATTTTAGTTTTACCGTCCAAAAAGCACAGACTGGTCTAGGAGCTATATAGTGAAGGTAGTTTAAAAATGAAATAAGACAGCTGTGTTTCCCCATGTTAAATAATACCCTGTGTTTTCCCATGTTAAAGCACTTTGAATTTTTTTTATTGTGATAAAGTATGTGTTGGGGTGGGGAACAGGATCCTACTACTCTGTAGAGGCATTTTAAAACAACAATCAACTAAAAGTTCATCTGCTTTTGTTTGTTTGTTTTATTTATTTTTTGAGATGGATTCTCGCTCTGTTGCCCAGGCTGGAGTGCAATGGCGTGATCTCGGCTCACTGCAAGCTCCATCCCCCAGGTTCAAGTGATTCTTGTGTCCCAGCCTCCTGAGTATCAGGGATTACAGGTGCCCACCACCATGCCCGGCTAATTTTTGTATTTTTAGTAGAGACAGGGTTTCACCATGTTGGTCAGGCTCTTTCGAATTCCTGACCTCAAATGATCCACCTGCTTGGCCTCCCAAAGTGCTGGGATTACAGACGTGAACCACCATGCCCAGCCTGTTTGTTTGTTTAGAAGCAGGGTCTTGCTATGTTGCCCAGGCTGGAGTGCAGTGGCTCTTACAGGTGTGATTATAGTGCACTACAACCTCAAACCCCTGGGCTCAAGTGATCTTCCTGCATTAGCCTCAGCAGTAGCTGGGACTACAGGTGTGCACCACCACAAAAGGCTCTGGGTCTGCTTTTTAATATCATCATGTGCTGGCAATTTTAAACAATGTCAGCTGGAAAATATTTCTCCCCACAAAAATACTTTGTTGGTATAAGTTTGAAAAAAATGCTGTGGTTACTCTTGAGTTTTGATATGTATGTAAGTTTCAAATTCGCTTTTTTTTTGAGTCTTGCTCTGTTGCTCAGTCTTAATTTTGAGTCTCGCTCTGTTGCCCAGGCATTGTACTGAGGAGTGCAATGATGCGATCTCAGCTCACTACAACCTCCGCCTCTGGGGTTCAAGTGATTCTCCTGCCTCAGCCTCCCAAGTAGCTGGGACTACAGGTGTGCATCACTACACCTGGCTAATTTTTGTATTTTTTGTGGAGATGGGGTTTCACCATGCTGGTCTTGAACTCTTGACCTCAAGTAATCCACCTGCCTCAGCCTCCCAAAGTGCTGGGATTACAGGTGTGAGCCACCATGCCCAGCCAAATTAGCACTTTTTAATTATTTGTCCTTTAATGAACATTGTCATCTATAACGCAGAATTTGGAGAACTTCCAGTTGTACTGTGGGCCCCTGACATCTGCAAATTCAGCTTGATTTGGGAATAAGTATGTAACAGTTCAGAATCAGTTGAACTTCCATAGGACACAGTTTGTGTCTCCAACTCCCATGACACAGCATATTCCTTCCTGCATTTATGCAGTATATTCAAAATAGACAATGACAGCACATGAACTGTAAAAGATAAAGACACGACAATTGGAGGTTTTTCAATCTGCAGTTCTTTGTGACCACTTGGAGTTCTTACATGTTTTTAAGTTTTAAAACAGTGAAATAAACTATGAACTGCAGGGTGTAATATTTTTGTTTGGTGTGTGCAAATTTTAGTTTGCCTAGTAAATAGTTTACTAAATTTGAACATCTTTAAAAATAAAACATAATGGCCAGGTGTGGTGGCTCATGCCTGTAATCCCAGCACTTTGGGAGGCTGAGGCCGCCGGAGGCCAGGAGTTCAAGAGCAGCCTGGCCAGCATGGTGAAACCTCATCTCTACTAAAAATACAAAAATTAGCTGGTGCAGTGGTGCCTGTCTGTAGTCCCAGCTACTCCAGAAGCTGAGGCACAAGAATTGTTTGAGCCCGGGAGGCAGAGATTGCAGCGAGCTGAGATTGTGCCACTATACTCCAGCCTGGGTGACAGAGCAAGACTCTGTCTCAAAAAATAAAATAAAATAAAATGTATTTTTTAAATCATTAACTGCTTATGTTAAAATGAAATAATCAAGAAAATTATTATGGCTGATTATTACATGATTAGTTATTTGTCATTTAAAAAATGACCTGCTGTGTCAAATATGTTCCATATGCCCTTGGAATAATGTTTGAATTGAAATACGAAATGATGAGCCGGGCACAACTATGTAAGGGTTTGGGAATAGGGGGTCTTGGAATGTTTGAGGAGCAGAGAGAAGGCCTGAGGGCTGGACAGAATGAATTTGGGAGAATATGGTAGGAGATGAGATGGAGAGGAGCCAGACCTCTGTAAATCTTTTAGGCCATGGAGAGTTGGATTTTATTTTGGGTTCATCAGGAAGCCACAGAGTGTTTTAAATATAAATCACCATGTTGTGATTTATCACTTTAAAAGATTACTTTGGGCTGGGCGTGGTGGCTTATGCCTGTAATCCCAGCACTTTGGGAGGCTGAGGTGGGCGGATCATGAAGTCAGGAGATCAAGACCATCCTCGCTAACTCGGTGAAACTCCGTCTCTACTAAAAAAAAAAAAAAAAAATTAGCCAGGCGTGGTGGCGGGCGCCTGTAGTCCCAGCTACTGGGGAGGCTGAGGCAGAATGGCATGGACCCAGGAAGTGGAGCTTGCAGTGAGCAGAGATCATGCCACTGTACTCCAGTCTGGGTGACAGAGCGAGACTCCGTCTTAAAAAAAAAAAAAAAAAAAAAAAAAAGTTACTTTGGCTACTGCATGACTAACAGATTGATGTAGGAAAAGTGTAACAGAAGACTTGTGAAAAGGCCATCACACAGGAGTTTGAAACCACCTGGGCAACACAGCAAGACTCCATTTCTAAAAAAAAAAAAAATTAAAAATTAGCTGGATGTGGTAGCACACACCTATAGTCCCAGCTACTCAGGAGGCTGAGTGGGAGGATCACTTGAGCCTAGTAGTTCAAGGCTGCAGTGAGCTATGATTGCACCATTGCACTCTAGCTTGGGCAACACAGCAAGATCCTGTCTCTTAAAAAAAAAAAAAAGACAAGGAAGCAATAATGTCTTATAGTTTTTGAAATATCTACAGTACTTTTCCCATAGTAGGTACTCAATAAATGCCAAATAAATAAATTTATAAAACGTGAAGTGACTAAAAAAACACCAAAAAATCTGCGACGGAGTGTGACATGCTGAGCAATATGGTGCTAGTCCAAGAATGTTGACTTTGGAGTGCAACAAATTGGGCTTTAATTGCATTTCTGGTACTTCTTAGCTATGTTGCTTTGGGGCAAGTAATTTAAACTCTCAGAGCCTTGGGGCTTCCATGGCTGCACAATGGGAATAAGATGACTCACTGTTTTGTTTTAATGAACAAATTAAATGAGATAATGTATTTATAACATGGTGCCTGATTTATGGTAGCCAGTCAGTAAATAGTGACTATTACAGTTAGCAGGACATGAGGATACCTTGAGATTGTGGTCAGTGCAACTTCAGTGTGATTACAGTCATGGGGAACATGGCACCAGAGTTCCTTAGAATAAAGAGGAACACTTGGGACCTTTGCATGATGGAGACTCTGTCTTCTGAATCTGAACTTGTGCTGGCCTCTGAATAACTGGATTTTCAAGTCTAAAGAGAAAAAAAGGCTGGGCACTGTGGCTCACACCTGTAATCCCAACACTTTGGGAGCCTGAGGTGGACGGATCACTTGAGGTCAGGAGTTTGAGACCAGCCTGGCCAACATGGTGAAACCCCATCTCTACTAAAAATACAAAAATTAGCCGGGCGTGGTGGCAGGCGCCTGAAATCCCAGCTACTCAGGAGGCTGAGGCAGGAGAACCAGAGGTTGCAGTGAGCCAAGATCGTGCCATTGCACTCTATCCTGGGTGACAGAGTGAGACTCCATCTCAAAAAAAAGAAAAAAAGAAAAAAGAAAAGAAAAGAGAGGAAAAAAAAAAGAAGAAACCTTTGGATAGGTTAGGGTTAGAATCTTCTCTGTCTGCTCAGTTCTTCCCTCTGATTTTAGGAGGAGTCAAATCTCTCCTTCCATTTCCAAGTTTAACAGAACCATCCTTAGGTATATGCCTCCTTGACACACAAAGTCCCTGAAGCAAGTTTCCACTTTTTTCTGCAAAAGCTCCCTGGAGCACAGGGAGCTCTTGTCTTGTACCTAGTTAAATGCCTCGATTAAGGATGTAATCATAGTTGTTTGGCTCTGTAAATCATTTGACCCTCACCTAAAGCAGCCCGGGCCTCTGGGGGGCCCAGCAATGACCATTCTGAATCTGTGAGGACAGAGTGGAGCTGGAGACTGCTTTTACCCTTAGTGGAAAGACAGCCACTTTTTGGGGGGTAATATATTTTTCTTTTTCCCTAGGTTTTCTTGTCGAGATCGTGTGTGTGCGCGCATACACACATGTGTGAGCAAAAGAGACAGAAGAAAAAGAAAGAGGAAAAGGCCCAACAGTGTACAGAAACTGCTAGCACAGAGGCCGGGGAGGGACTTGCAGGGAAAGGCAAGGAAGTGATTTTGCCCGGTTTAAATCCCACTTGAACCGTGTGGTTTCTGAGTCCTGAACCTTTTGAGGTTCAAGTTGAGTGCACTCTTGACAAAACGTGATTTTCTGGTTCACATCAAAAAGGCTTTAAAAGACTTCGAAGTCTTTTCCTTAGGACATCAAACAGTCCTCAACAAAGCAGGGTGCTGATGAGATGCGTGCAAATGAACAGATTAAATTCTCCCCTGAGGATTAGATTCTCCTTAAGAAGCATGTGAAGTTGGAAACTTGGGAGATGGGGCTATGCCAAAACACTCACACTCTTGGGACCCCAGAGCGACTCTCGCCTGTTTACCCCCGACACCTCCCTGGGCCTGGAGGCTGACCTTATTTGCTATGAGGTTCACATAGAAGTGCCCAGGGAATTAGAAACTGAAAACAAACTCTTCAGGATTCTCTATCTTGCATAAGGCAACACTTACGTCCCCCAGTAAAAGGTGTAAATTAACTTAGAAAAGATAGGTCATTCCTTTGAAAAACTGACAGTTATTTGGGTGGCTTAGAGCACAATTTTGCTTATTGAACCAGCCTCAATCTTCAGAGAAGTCAGGATTTAGAAGACTACTACTGCCTTATGGCAAATGGAATAGCACACTTTGGGAGTGGTACAGCAAACCAACCAATGCGGTAGACTTTCTGTTTCCAAGTGAGCGGCTAAAGCTAAATTTGAATGCATAGACACAGCTGTGGGTGGGCCAACTGCATATAAGCACAGTTTCTGAGCCAAGCCGCTAAAATATTAATGATTAGCTTTAAGGAGGAGCAACTCTGATTGAGCCCACTCTCCTGTTAGAAACCATAATTAGCAATTAAAATATATTCTAAAAACTGTTCCAACCAGCAGCTTTTAAATAAATAATTGTCACTGCTGATTGAACCTGTTTTATTTCCCTGTGTTTTTTCTTATCTTCCCCCACCCCCCGACCCCCGCATAACTTACAACCCTGTAAATGCTCAGTAGCTGTTAATATGATTCTGTCAATACGTTTACCATGGTGACTTGGGCTGTATTTGGCGAGCATTTGAAGAAATCAGTCACTGGTTGGAGGGAGGAAAGACAAGCTGTCGATATCCAGGGAGAAATGCTAATAACCCTGGTGACAAATCGTCCTCTGGATTCTCCAAGGGTTAAGGAAAAGCACCTCTTAGACCTGGGAGCTCAGGGGTAAGGGATGGTGACTTGTTAGGAAGTGCAGACAGTAGCTGTCATGATCTGCAATGTCCTTTTCATTGTCTTACTTTCAACCTCTCAAAACCACAGATGAGTTCTGGAGGCAGACAGGCCTAGATTTGAATCCTGATTCAATCTGCTGTGTAACTGTGTGACCTTGCAACCACTGAACCTTCATTTTCTCATCTGTAGATTAAAGATTGTAATACCTGGCCTCATGAGGGGTTGGGAAAGGCCTTACAAAGACACTAGTTAGTGTTTCTCAGACTCTGCTGGGAAAATACACATATGGAAGAAAACTTACTTCTGCCCTCCTGCATCGCAATAGTGTATAGAAAGGATCAACTATTTGGAAGTCTTGTTTTTAGCTTCAATTTTGGTAAATTTTGTACTTTAGTTTGTTTTTTTGTTTTTGAGACAGCATTTTGCTCAGTCACCCAGGCTGGAGGGCAATGTTGTGATTGTGGCTCACTGTGGCCTCAGTCTCTTGGGCTCAAGTGATCCTCACACCTCAGCCTCCCAAGTAGCTGGGACTACAGGCACATACCCCTACACCCGGCTAGTTAAAAAAATTTTTTTTTGTAGAGATGGAGTCTCACAACGTTGCCCATGCTAGTCTCAAAACTCCTGGGCTCAAGCGATCCTCCCACCTTGACCTCCCAAAGTGCTGGGATTACAGGAATAAGCCTCTGCGTCCAGTCTGTATTTCAGTTTTACTTTGTCAAAGTAATGTTTTAATATGCCTGTCATTATGTAAAATTGGTATGCTGATATCATTCATTAATTCAAGTACTTATTGAATACCTACTATGTGCCAGGCAATTTTAGGCCCTCCGGATACAGTAATGAATAATACAGGTAAAGTCTAGGCTCCCATTGAGCTTACAGCTACATCACCCAGGGAACCTAGTACTGGATGTTTCTTAGGTGGCCTGTGACCCATTTAAGGAGACAAAAACCTTATACCAGAGAATCCTATGGAGAACCTCCCGCTGGCTATCTGCCATGATTTTTAGTGGAGAAAGAGAATAAAACACACAGACAAAAATCATTAGTATTTTGGTATATATCATTCCAGCTTCCTTTTAATGAGTAGATAGACACGTAGATCAGTGTGTTTTGGTATAAGTAGGGGCATACCAAATGCTGGTTTGTTACTTTCTTTTTCACTTACTCATTTACTACAGTTACTACTCTAGGTCAACATAAATCTCCATCACCATCACTACTCTTAAAAGCTTAGTATTCCATTGCACGGATGCATTACATTTTATTTAACCAATCTCTGGTTATCTAATTAGGATGTTTCCAGCTTTTCAATATTAGAAACAACACTGCAGAGAACATCTTTGTGAATTTACCTTTGTCAAGTGTCTGATCATTTTATTAGGATATATTCCCGAAAGTAGAAATGTTGGATAAAAAGATAGGCATATTTAAATCTTTATGCCAACTGCAGATTACCTTTTTCTTTATGCTGTTATCAACACATTATGGTAAATATTTTTAATCTTTGCCAATTTAATAGACAAAATGATTTCTTATTTAATCTGTATTTCTTTATTACTAGTGAAGCTAAACATTTTTAAAAACGTTTATTGGGATTAGTTTATCTTCTTTTTTGAATTGCTTATCCATGTCCTTTATGGGGTTTCCATCTTTTTCTAATTGATTTTAAGAGCTCTTTTTTATAGGAAGGATATTAATCTTTTTTAATCTATAATATTTGTTGCATTTTTTTCAGTTTATCATTTGTCTGGGTACTTTAGGGTGGTGGAACTTTTTGTTGTTGTTGTTGTTTGTTTTTATTTATTTTTATTTTATTTTATTTAGTTTTATGCCTTGTGGAGCAGGGCTACCCCATAGGCAGTGTGCCCAGAATAGCCTTAAGTTTTTGGTTTTTAACAAGGCATTTTATCATTTTTTTCCCCTTTTGGCTTATCCTTAGACAGCTGTAAGACCACTTCTAATTAATCCCTAAAGCTATTCAAATGAGCAGTAGTTATCTCAAAGATAGTCCCCAGTTTGAGAAAAAAAAATCTAGATCCTAAGTTCCTGTGGATGTCCACTCAAAGGGAGGATGAGAGGTACCCAGACCTGAGAGAGGAGAGCCATAGGGTTTACAACTAGTGGAAAATACAGACAGACCAATCATTGAAATAAAATGTGATACGTGAGATAGGAGAAGTGTAGATGCTATAGACGGGAGCAAAAGGGAAACCTAACTGATCCAGGGACACAGGATATGCATCCTGGAGGAACAGATGCTCAGGTTAAGGTTTTATGACTGAGTAGAAGTTAGCTAGGTGAAGAGTGGGGAAATACATTTCATGCAGGGAAGTAGCAAATGCAAAGACTTAAAGTCTAGAACTATAAGTCATGGTAGCCACTGGCCGTGTGGGTATGTTTACATCTAAATTAATTAAAATTAAATAAAATTAAATTTTTATTTCATCAGTGCCATCAACTGCAGCTCAAAGGCTGACTACCCACATATGACTAGTGGCTGTTATATTGGACAGAGCAGGTACTGAACTTTTTCATCATTGCGGAGAGTTCTGTTGGACAGCTCTGTCCAGAAAGAGCTTGATGCATTCAGGGAACTGAAAAGGGTTCACTCTAGCAGGTATGCAGTATGCAAGGGTGGAGAGTGGCAAAAGATGAAGAGGACATAGCAAAGAATGGAGGGACTTAGTCAAAGCTGACCCTGGCACTGGGGCTAATGTTCCTAGCCAGTTGCTGTTACAGAGAAAGTAGAGAGGAAATAAATTTAAAATTTACTGTCTAACAACCCTGCAGGTAGACATTGTCTCCATTTTATATAATGCAGCTGAGACTCAGAGAATTTAAGACATTTGACCAATATACAGCTAGTTAGTGGCAGAGCTGGGATTCAAAGACAGACCTGTCTGATGCCAAAAATCTGTGCTCTTCCCCTTTTGTCACTCCAGCAGACTTCAGAAAGCTCTACCCAGTGATCTCTTAGATCAGGATGGAAAGAATTCTGACTAAGAACAGACACCTTCTCAACTTGATGCTTTTTCTGTTGAGGCAGTATTAATCATGGGTGAGCTTGGGACCCAGCATGGAAGTAAAAGAGCTTAGAGCAGAGCTTTCTTTGGAGCTGTGCCTCCTATTCCCTGAGTCTCAAAGAAAAACTCCTCCAGGTGCTCCAGAGGCCTTGACATTAGCCAGATTCAAGGATGAGCTCTTCCCAGGTGCTAACCCTCAGATCAGGACTGCATTGCCAAGGAGAGCCGCTGCCCTGCGGAGTCCCGTCAAGGGAGACCCCTGGATGTCAGAATATATGACTTGGCTCATCCCCTCACCTAGAACCTGTTGTGATGGCCACATCCAAGATACTATCATTGGAAAGAAAGAATGCTGATCCCCAGTTAAAGGGGGAAATCCTTGCCCTAGTGCAATCCCATCTTGTCCAGCAGTTGAGAGAAGAGTGTGTCAGGCCTTGCCTCCCCACCCCTAAGCAGCCATAGGGACTGAGGCTTTTAATTTGCTGTCACAGCTCCAGGCATTTTTCTGAGCTAGGAAAGTCATGCCTGGCAGGATGTTAAAGAGAACATTACCATCTGAATATGAACTCTGCATTAGTCAGTCTCCCTAAATTCAAGATCTAGTATTTTCTAGGGTAAATATGGTATCTTCACATTCTCTAAGCTGGCGTGAACGAATGGCTACGTGGGAAGATAAAATGCATGATCATACAGAACAGGAATAATAAAGGGCGTAAATCTAAGGAAGAAGTAAAAGACGCAGTCAACGTGATAGGGAGGAGGATTAGCCTTGGAGCTGAGCAATATTCTGAAAGAAGAGAACATTTTAAATGGATGAGGAGGGAGATGCTAGTGGCCTCTGCCTTGAAAGTAGGAAACATTTGTGGAGAACTGGGGAGGAAAGAATTGAGGAGCAGTTGGAAACTTTGTGGATGAAGAAGGTTTGTGATCTCTGTTAAATGTAGTGCAGAGAATACCCAAGACATGATAAGGGGAGTCAGCAGCATTTCATCATTCATTCATTCATTCCACAAATTTATTGACTACCTACTATGTGCTAGGAGCCATTAGATCATAAGAATCCAATGTAAAGAAGACCCAACTTCTATCTTCAAGCAGCTTACAGTTCTTACGGGGAACACAGATATGGAAACAGCCAAATACGTGACATTGAGGTTTCCATTTTAAGAGGAATAAGTATATGGTATAGTTCACAGGAGTAGCACCCAGCCTAGAATTATTAGGTCAGGAAACCCTTAAATACTATCTTTATACTAATGAAACCCAAAATTATAACTCTTAACCTTTACCTTGTCCTCTAAGCTCCACACTGGTGCACACAGTTGCCTACCTGATGTCCCCAGTTGGATGTCGAAAAGACATTTCTTTTTTTGTTTTTTTTTTTTTTTGACACAGCATCTTGCTTTGTCACCTAGGCTGGAGTTCATGGCATGCTCATGGCTCACTGCAGCCTTGGCCTCCGTTCCTCAAACTCCCTAGGCTTGGGTGATCCTCCCACCTCAGCTTCATGAGTAGCTGGGACTTCAGATGTGCGCCACCATGCCTGGTTAATTTTTGTATTTTTAGTAGAGATGGGATTTTGCCGTGTTTCCCAGGCTGGTCTCCAACTCTTGGGCTCAAGCAGTCGACTCTCCTCAGCCTCCTAAAGTGCTAGGATTACAGATGTGAGCCACCATGCCCAGCCTGAAAAGATGTTTCAAGCATACTATCTAAAAAAGAGTCCAAAGGAGAGCTCTTGATTCCTTGCCCCACTGCTGCACCACCCACACTCTTTTTTCTTTCTTTTTTTTTTTATTTTGAGACGGGGTCTCCCTCCTGTTGCCGAGGCTGGAGTGCAATGATGCGGTCTTGGCTCACTGCAGCTTTGACTTCCCAGGTTCAAGCAATTCTCCCACCTCAGCCTCCTGAGTAGCTGGAGCTACAGGCATGTGTGCTCAGCTAATTTTTTTGTGTTTTTAGTAGAGACAGGATTTTACCATGTTGCCCAGGTTGGTCTTGAACTCCTGGGCTCGAGTGATCTGTCCATCTAGGCCTCCCCAAGTGCTGGGATTACAAGCATGAGCCGCCGTACCTGGCCTGTCCCTCTTTAAAAATCAACAAAGCCAGAAATAATCTTGCTTCTTTATGAGGCCTCCCCATCTCAGATGACAGCACTGTTGTTTACCCAATTGCTTTGGCTGAAAAGTTAGGAACCCTCCCTGTTTGCTCTCCACTCTCATACCCAAGGGCCCTCTTACTCCACCCTCATGCCCAGTGGAAATAAGACTTCTCAAACAACTGGTCGTGGCCCAAACCACATTGAACCATTTCACAATTTCAAGACCTAGATATTGAATCATCAGAATCCAGAACAAATACCTCTGCTGCTGAGCTTCACTCATGAGTATCTGACTGCCTTCTAGACTTTTATTCTTGGATGTCATGCGGGCACTGAATACTCAGCAGGACCACAACCAGATTTACCGTCTTCTCCCACTAAACCTGTATCTCCCCTTGTATTGCCTATTTTGATTTATCATGCTAATGTTATTCAAATTAGAAACAGGATCCCTCCATTACCTCACCCCTTATAACTAATCAATTTTCATGGCCTAACAATTCTGCTTAATAAATACCTCCATCTGTCCCCACTTCTTTTCCCATAGTTCATGCTCTCCTGCTGTGTTAGCACACTGTTGCAGTAGGCTCCTACCATGCTCTGGCGTTAGTGTCTGCTCTCTTCCAGTTCATTCCATATACCCTACTGATAAAGGTCTTGCTAACATGCAGACTTATTCGTGTCACCTGCCTACCTAACACTCCTCATTCCTATCGCAAAAAAGTCCGCAATTCTTCAGCCTCCCGTTCCAGGCTCTTTTCTTACCATTCTCCTCTTAGCTTTTCATTTACAAGCATATCTTGTAGTATGTAGCTGTTAATGAGTGTTTTGGTTTTTTCCCCAAGTACATTAATTTTTTTCTTTCATATTTTGAAATGTTACATACATACAGAAAGGTGCACAAGACATATGTGTACAGTTAAAAAATTATATGATGAACACTCATGAAACCACATCCAGCTCAAGAAATAGAACATTAGCCGGGCGTGGTGGCTCATGCCTGTAATCCCAGCACTTTGGGAGGCCGAGATGGGCGAATTGCCTGAAGTCAGAAGTTCGAGACCAGCCTGGCCAACATGGTGAAACCCTGTCCCTACTAAAAATACAAAAATTAGCTGGACATGTTGGCGCATGCCTGTAATCGCAGCTACTGAGGAAGCTGAGGCAGGAGAATTGCTTGAACCCGGGAGGCAGAGGTTGCAGTGAGCCGAGATGGTGCCACTGCACTCCAACCTGGGCAACAGAGCAAGACTCCGTCTCAAAAAAAAAAAAAAGAAAAGAAGAAAAGAAAGAAATAGAACATTTCCAGCATGTGAGAAGCCTCTCGTATGTTTCTCCTTGATTATAACCCATCCTCTCTTACTTAGGTAATCACTAGCTTGACTTTTATGATGATTACTTTTTTGCTTTTTAAAATAATTTTATCACACATGTAAACATCCCCAAACAATATAGTTTTGTGTTTTGGGATATTCAAATGAGAGAAATCATGCTTTTTTTGTACTGTTTGTGTTTTGTTCTTTCTGTTCATCACTAGGTTTGTGAGATTCATCCATATAGAGTTATTTCATTTTTATTGCTGTGTAATACCCTAATTTCTTTTCTTTTCTTTTCTTTCTTTCTTTTTTGTTTTTTTGAAATGGGGGTCTCACTCTGTTGCTCAACTGGAGTGCGGTGGTGCAGTCTCAGCTCACTGCAACCTCCACCTCCCAGGCTTAAGCGATCCTCTGTCCTCAGCCTCCTGAGTAGCTGGGACTACAGGCACGCACTACCACACCAAGCTAATTTTTATATTTTTTGTAGAGACAGGATTTCACCATGTTGGTCAGGCTGGTCTCAAACTCCTGGACTCAAGCAATTTGCCTGCCTCAGCCTCCCAAAGTGCTGGGATTACAGGAGTGAGCCACCATGCTATGCCTACCCTGATTTCTATATCCATTCTGATAGTGATATACATTTGGGTTATTTCTAATTCTTTGGTTCTTATGAAAAATGCTGCTATAAACATTTGTATATGTATCCTGGTGTATGGGGCCTGAGTTTTCGGAGGGTAGAGACCCAAGAGTAGAATTGCTGCCGCCTGGGGAAAGTGCTTCTTCAACTTTACTAGCTAATGTCAAACTGTATTCTGAAGACGTTCTACCAATTTGTTGTATTTGTAGCAGAGTATATAAGAATTTCTGTTGTTTCATGTTCCCACTAGTACTTGATGTTGTCAGACCTTTTAATTTTTAATCATCTTTCTGGATATCGAATGATTTCTCAATTTAGTTTTTGTCTACATTTCCGTGGTTACTGATAAGGTGGAACACGTTTTCATATGTTTATTGGCCATTTGAATGTTCTCTTTGGTGAAGTGCCTGTTCAATATTTTGTTCATTTTTCTGTTGGGTTGTGTCTTTCCTAATTTCTTCATGTAGGCTTTGTATTTCTCCTATTCAACTATTACAACTTATTAATATCTCCTATAAATATATATTCTAACTGATCTCTGTATCTCCAGTCTCAAACACTTTTATTCCATCGTCTTCATAGCTCTCAGAGTTCTAAGAGAAACCCTGTTGTTGTAATTCCCATCCCTAAAACTCTTCAATGACTCTCCATTGCCTTTGAAGTTAAGCGAAGGACAACATGGGCTGTGAGATCCTTCATCATATGCTCTCTCATTTCTTACTCCGTCTCTCGCTGGATCCTCTCAACTCTCTCCTGTTTCTTTACTGTAACACCCATCTCTACCAAACTGCTTGCTGTTCCTTAAACACATAAAATTGTTTTACACTTGCATTTGCCATGGTTACCCTTTTTCTTCCCTTTGCTCTTAATTGGGAGAATACCTACTCACCTTTTGAAACTCAACTCAAAGCTCAGCTCCTCTATAAAACCTTTACCAGCTCTCCTTCTTATCCCTCCATCTTGTATTCTACCAAACACACTGTCTTTATTTCTAGCAAGGCACCTGTTTATTGCATTTATTGGTTAATATGCCTGCCTCTTCCGTCATATTATATATAAGTCCTTTCAAGCCATGGGAAGCTCCTTGAAGGTAGAGGAATTGCTTCATCGTCTTTTTGTTCTCGTGGCCTAGCACAGTGTCTGGCACAGAGCAGGATATGATAAATAGGAGTAATTGTTATTAATGTTATTACTGGTATTGGGTACGATTGGGTGCCAATCTGTTTTCCTTATTAGACTGTAAATTCCTTGAGGGGCCTGGTACTTGGTTGGCATGTGGTAACATTTGTCTAGTGAATTAATAACTTATGAAAAACTTCTGTAAAGAACAATTGCTTTAAGCAATATTTGGAGTAGGAACATGGAAACATGAGTATTAACTTTGCAGAGAAAAAAAAGCTGGTTTACATCCGTCTCATGAGGATGAAATCTTAGGCTCAAACTAATTCAGAGTAAAATTTTATAAGAACAAACATAATGTTTTATGCTTCGGTTAAAAAGTAAGGGGTAAAAGTGGGAAAAGCCTAACTTGTCAGTTCGTGTAGAAAAGAAGCTCAACTCTGTTATATGGTATTGTCTTTCATCTAAAAAATTAAGTTTTTGTGGTGAACTGTAATTTGTGTGTGAGGGAAAATGAGAATCTAAAGAACACAGTGCTAGAAAGATTATGATTTGCTTAGCACCTATGTCTGCAGTCTGAAGAGCTTGTCACTGTTACAGTCAAATCTTGTAGATGTTTCAGCTAAGACTATCTTTGCTCAAAAAGAGGGCCCAGGCCGTTCCATGGAGTAACCATTCTGGTTTGTTTTTTTTTCTTTTTGAGACGGAGTCTCGCTCTGTTGCCAGGCTGGAGTGCAGTGGCCGAATCTCAGCTCACTGCAAGCTCCGCCTCCCAGGTTTACGCCATTCTCCTGCCTCAGCCTCCCGAGTAGCTGGGACTACAGACACCCACCACCTCGCCTGGCTAGTTTTTTTGTATTTTTTAGTAGAGACGGGGTTTCACCGTGTTAGCCAAGATGGTCTCAATCTCCTGACCTCGTGATCCACCCGTCTTGGCCTCCCAAAGTGCTGGGATTACAGGCTTGAGCCACCGCGCCTGGCCTTTTTTTTTTTTTTTTTTGAGACGAGTCTCGCTCTGTCGCCCAAGCTGGAGTGCAGTGGCGTGATCTCAGCTCACTGCAAGCTCCGCCTCCCGGGTTCAAGCAATTCTCCTGCCTCACCCTCCCGAGTAGCTGGGATTACAGGCACACGCCACCACACCCAGCTAATTTTTGTATTTTTAGTAGAGATGGGGTTTCACCATGCTGGCCAGGCTGGTCTCGAACTCCTGACCTTGTGATCCGCCCACCTTGGCCTCCCAAAGTGCTGGGATTACAGGCATGAGCCACCGTGCCCAGCTGGAGTAACCATTCTTAAACTGTTTTCAATAAGGCATAATGGGCAAAGTTACGCAGGTAACACTGTCTCATAGACAAACCTGCAGTGATGCATAATTTCTGGTCCATGAGCTCTACCTCCACTTATTTTTGTCTCTCCCTTAAGAAAATGTATTGTAATAGAAGTAAGCAATAGTGAAATTAATTATTGTAGTGATAACCTTGATCTGCTCCACATTTTATTTCCTAAAAAGCAAATCATTTTTCTAAAGTTTCAATACTTTAATTATTAGTGTTAAGAAATTACTGTATTCCTGACAATTGACATCTTGGTTGAGAACAGTATGTACAGCGGTGTATTTTGTTTGTAGAAAGAAGAAAGGCTTTGGAGTCACTCCAGCTGTGATTCATATAGCAGTTCAGTCATTGCCCTGTGATCCTGAGCTAGTTGCTTAATATCTCTGACTTTCATCTAAAAAATAGGCTACCTACTTTACAAATTGCTGTCAGGACAATAAATAATTATGTAAAATAGCCAAGATAATACCTACCCCCTAAATATCTTTCAAATCTATATACATATCTCTGTTCCCCCCGCTACAGCCCTATTTTAAGTCACTAGCATCTATGTTCTGGATTATTTAGCAGCCTTCTAAATGGTCTTCTGCTTCCAGTCTTGCCTGCCCTAGTTTTGTTCAGAGCAAAGGATATTGTGAAAGCTGACTTGAACCACTAACAGGTGTCTCCCTGGTATGGAGATGAATACGTAGCCGCTGTGGATGAATGTGTGGTAAGGAGATGAATATGTATCACATGACAGGGACTGGTTTAGCATTTTATGCATTATCTCATTTAATCTTCACCATAAGCCAGTGAAGTATCATTCACCCTTTAAAAACTGGAGTTTAGAGATGGTGAGTGACTTGCCTACTGCCACTCTGCTGGGACGTGAATAATTCTATGTGTGACCAGCCCTCTTTGGTTCCAAAGCGGATGCTCTGCCCCTGCTTCATGCTGCCTGTGCTGTTCAGCATTCTAATCCTATTACTAAGTCCCTGCCTTCTGGGCTTACTGTGTGGTCTCCTGGTAACAGCTTTGCACATCACTTAGCTACAGGGAGATGATGGTGGATGCAAATATCTGATTTTCCTGACAGTCACATTCCTTTTAGTATATTAATAAACTGACATTGGCCAGGCAGTGTCACGCCTGTAATCCCAGCACTTTGGGAGGCCAAGGGGGGCGGATCACTTGAGGTCAGGAGTTCAAGACCAGCCTGGCCAACATGGCAAAACTCTGTCTTACTAAAAATACAAAAATTAGCTGGGTATGGTGGTGCGCACTTGTGATCCCAGCTACTTGGGAGGCTGAGGCACGAGAATCGCTTGAACCTGCGAGGCAGAGGTTGCAGTGTGCCTGCACTGCAGCCTGAGTGACAGAGCAAGACTCTGTCTCAATAAATAAATAAATAAATAAATAAATAAATAAATAAATAAAATAAACTGACATTCTAGTTTTATACTTAGGTTTTTTTGGAACCTAGCATGCATGCGCCTGCCTGGGTTCTCTGGACTCTGACAGGATTGAGTCTCTGGACTAGCAAGGCTGAGGGCCAGACTCTGGTCTTTGATAAATTTGACAAGGGCAATATCATGTGGCACAAGCCTTCTTGCAGCCAACCTGCTGCTCCAAGCTGCAACTTTCTGATGCCTACAATTAACCTTGATGACACTGATGAAAAATCTTACTTGATTTGAAACCTGGATGCTTTTATAGACTTTTAGATAGTAACAGAAACGAAAACTGTCTACACTTGGTTTCCTTGAGATTTAGGAAACTTCTCAAGCATTTAATCGACAAACATGTTTTGAGACCTATAACAAGGGGAATACAAAGACATTTAGTGTCTTGCCCTTGCCCTCGAGATGCTTCAAATGTCATTGAGAACATTAGAGGTTTTTTAAGACCCACAATTGAAAATACCGGATTACAGTACTTTCACATAGTAAACATTCTGTGTATCCAAATGGGTTTCAAGTGAATGCTTGATATACCTGAGCCTGACTTTTATGTGGAAGCTTGACAAATATTTGTTGAATGGTTATTGAGTATTGGCCTCCCAGACACTGCTCTCTCATTGGCTTGACTCTAGCTCTGTCCTCTCTAAGAAGCTGCAGACTTAGGATATTTAGCTACTCACTGAACAGTCACACCTCAAGGAATCTTCCACCAGCACTTCAAACTCAGCATGTCAAAACTGAGTGTATTAACTTTCCATGTTTGAAGAGGCAGCATAACCTCAAAGTTAGGAGCGTGGAGTCTGGAATATTGGTTTCAGTCACAGCTCTAGCTAGCTGAATGATCTGGGGAAAGGCTCTGAACTGTTCTTTCTTTGTGTGAGGAAATACAGGTTTACTCTTGGGATTTGATGAGATAGCAGACACAGCACATTCAACACAATACCTGCACACAGGCAGTAATCATTAAATGTTAGCTATTATCATCCAAAATTGCCCCCAAACTTCCAATTTTTCCTATCTGGTAATGATACCATTATCCACTCGAACCCTCTTCTTCACTCCATCTCAGCTAAAGAGTTAGCAAAAACTGTATATTCTACCTTTTTTATTCACCCTGTCACCCAGGCTGGAGTGTGATGGTGCTATTATGGCTTACCACAGCTTCAAACTCCTGGGGTCTGGTGATCCTCCTACCTCAGCCTTCTAAGTAGCTGGGACTACAGGCATGTGCCACCACGCCCAGCTAATTGTTTTATTTTTTGTAGAGACAGGGTTTTGTCATGTTGTCCAGGCTGGCCTCTGACTCCTAGACTCATATGATCCACCCCCCCAGGCCTCCCAAAGTGCTGGGATTAGGACATGGGCCATGGTGCCCCTCCTATTCTACCTTTTTATTTTGTCTCAGATTATGAGTCATTCAACATACACTTATGTGCAGTCTACCAAATGCCTAACACATTGCTAGGCACTGAAGACACAGAGATGAATGCTTACTAGTCTCTGTGTCTGTAGAAGCAAATACATATGTACCTGCAGACTTCAGATGATCCACATAATGGAGATACACAAAGTATGTTAAAAAATAAATAAATAAATAAATAAATAAATAAATAAATAAATAAAGTCTGAACCAGGCGCAGTGTCTCATGCCTGTAATCCCAGCACTTTGGGAGGCTGAGGCGTCACCTGAGGTTGGGAGTTCGAGACCAGCCTGACCAACATAGAGAGACCCTGTTTCTACTAAAAATACAAAATTAGCCAGGCATGGTGACGCATGCCTGTAATCCCAGCTACTCGGGAGGCTGAGGCAGGAGAATCATTTGAACCTGGGAGGTAGAGGATGCAGTAAGCCGAGATTGCGCCATTGCACTCCAGCCTGGGCAACAAGAGAGAAACTCCGTGTCAAAAAAAAAAAAAAAAGTCTGAAAGAGATTTCCCGTCCTCTTTTCGAAACCAGTGCCCTTGCTGAAGCCTGCATTGCCTCTTACTGTAGATATAGCAGGAAGTTGGGTTTTTTTATTGGTGTTGAAATGTATAGGTAAAACATAAATTCATGCCCATTGCAAAAAAAAAATAAATTACAGAAATAATTAAAAAGTAAAAGCCTCTTACTCCACCTCTTTAATCCTACTCCTTTCCATAAACATAAATAACTGGACTGTTTACTGTTTAATAGGTACCCTTGAAGACCTTTTCTATTTATACATGTATACATTTATGTATATTTATGTAGATAGAAATAGTTTTTATACAAATGGGATTATACCATAAACGTGCTTCTTGCTTTTCTCACTTAATCATGTGTGTTTTCAATTTTTCCATGTCAATACATAATAGAATTACCTTATTCTTTTTAACTCCTAAATGGTATTCCATGTTTTGGAACTACCATAATTTATTTAGTTATTTTCCTGTTGAACATGTTATAATTTACTTCCAGTTTTTTGTAATTGCAATCAATGCTGCAGTGAACTTTTGGCACATAGGTTTTAGTTATTTCTGCAAGTAAGTTTCTAGAAGTGGAAGTACTGAGTTAAGACGTGTTTTTGTGAGACTATGCTAACTTACCCTTAAAAAAGACTGTACTTGGCTGGGTGCGGTGGCTCACGCCTGTAATCCCAGCACTTTGGGAGGCCGAGGCGGGAAGATCACAAGATCAGGAGATCGAGACCATCCTGGCTAACATGGTGAAACCCCGTCTCTACTAAAAATACAAAAAATTAGCCGGGCGTGGTGGCGGGCGCCTGTAGTCCCAGCTACTCAGGAGGCTGAGGCAGGAGAATGGTGTGAACCTGGGAGGCAGAGGTTGCAGTGAGCCAAGATTGCGCCACTGCACTCCAGCCTGGGTGACAAAGTGAGACTCCGTCTCAACAACAACAACAACAAAAAAGATTGTACTTGTTTACATTCCCATCTAATAGAGAATGAGAATATTCATTTACATAATGAGAATATTCATTACACATCTCACCAACACTGGATATTATCAGTTCCTTTAATTTTTGCAAATCAATAAAAAATGTATATTTTTTTTTATAGATTTTCTGTGACTACTAGTGAAATTGAGCATGCTTTCATATATTTATAGATTATTTGTTCTGTGAATTGCCTGTTTATATTATTTGTCTGTGTCTCTGTTAGGTTGTCTTATTCTTTTTAGTTTGAAGATTCTCTCCATTACATTATGATATAAATTTTTTCTCTGTGATATGTGTTGCAAATATTTTTTCCTGGTCTATTGCTGATCTTTACATTGTCTTACATCATACATAAGGTTTTAATTTTTGTTTCTTTTTTATTTATTTATTTGTTTATTTTTAGACCGAGTCTGGCTCTTGTCGCTGAGGCTGGATTGCAATGGCGTGATCGGCTCACTGCAACCTCAGCCTCCTTGGCTCAAGTGATTCTCCTGTCTCAGCCTCCCGAGTAGCTGGGATTACAGGCATGGGCCACCATGCCCAGCTAATTTTTGTATTTTTAGTACAGGTGGGGTTTCACTATGTTGGCCAGGGTGGTCTCAAACTCCTGATCTCGTTATCCGCCCACCTGCGCCTCCCAAAGTGCTGGGATTACAGGCGTGAGCCACTGCGCCCAGCCTTAATTCTTCTGTCAGTCTTTTCTGTTATGGCTTCCGGAGTTTGTGTTTTGCTTAGGAAGGGTATTCCTACCCCCAGAAGATGTTATATGTTTTAAATTTTCCTTTCAATAATTTGATAGTACATAGTGTGAATTAGGTTTATAACTTTAAGAGAATTTCCAGTAGTCCCAACACAATTAAATAGTCCATCGTCCTTTTCCTACTGATTTAAAATGCCAGGTTGTACATGGGTTTGTTTCTAAACTCTATTCTACTCCTTTGGGGTTTTTTTTTGTTTGTTTGTTTGTTTGTTTTTTTGAGACAGAGTCTCGCTCTGTTGCCCAGGCTAGAGTGCAGTGGCGCATCTTGGCTCACTGCAAGCTCCTCCTCCCAGGTTCACTCCATTCTCCTGCCTCAGCCTCCCGAGTAGCTGGGACTACAGGTGCCCGCCACCACGCCTGGCTAATTTGTTTGTATTTTTTTAGTAGAGATGGGGTTTCACTTTGTTAGCCAGGATGGTCTCGATCTCCTGACCTCGTGATCCGCCTGCCTTGGCCTTCCAAAGTGCTGCGATTACAGGCATGAGCTACTGCGTCCAGCCTCTACCTTCTTATTACCTTTCCTTTTTCTTTGTCTCAGTAATTTTTGTCCTCATAATTTTCTTGACTGCTTTTATACATTTCTTCTCCCAGGTTAACTTTAGAATAAATTTGTCAGTTCCATAAAATATAAGTATTTTGATCAGAAACTCATTAAATTTATAGTTTAATTTGAGTATCATCCAGGAACGTGATGTGTTCCTCATTTATATTTGTCTTCTTTTAATGTCTTTCAATAAAGTTTACAATTTCTTCCTATAAATCTTGAACATATTGGTGAGTTTAGTCACATGTATTTTACAGTTTGCTTGCTATTGTACATCTTCCACCACATCTTTCTATTTGGTTATAGTTAGTGTATAGGAAAAGGATTAATTTTTGTGGCTGATCTTTTATCAAGCCTTTACAAAAATATAGTATTAGTTTTAAATTTTACAGTTCTTAGATTTTCTAAGTTGAAAATTAAATCACTTGTAAATACTGATGGTTTTATGTATTTCTTTGTGATGGTCTTCTTTCTTTTTCTTGTCTTATTGCTCTAGTTAGGACTTCCAGTGCCATATTTAGTAGTTGCAACTATATCAATGAAAGCAGCCATCTTTATCTTGTTCCTGACTTTGATAGGTATGGTGAATATTCTTAACAAATTAAATAAATTTTCTTCTATTACTGGTTTTGTGAGAGTTTTACATTTTTTTATTTTGTTTTTCATTTGTTTGCCTACTTGCCTCTTAAAATCAGGAATGAATATTAAAATATGTAACTTTTTGAAGGATCTTTTCATGGTGATCATGAGGCTTTACCTCCTGTAAACTGTTAGTGTAATGTATTATATTAATAGATATCTAAATACAGAACCATCCCCTGCATTACTAGATAAATTTTATCTAGTCATGAAAATTGTTTTTTAAGAACAGTTAAGTCTAAGATATTTGCATTTATGTTCTTAAGTAAGCTAATAGTCTTCTTTATTTATGCTATCTTTGTCTGTTTTTTATATTGGAGCAACATTAGTTTAGTGCTGTGGTTCTCAAACTTTTGGTCTCAGGACCCATTTGTCATCTTAAAAACTATTGAGGATCCACAGAGAACTTTGTTTATGTCGGTTACCTATCAATGTTAGAAATTAAAACGGAGAAAATTTTAAAACAAGAATATACAAGCATGCATTTTGTTATTAATAGTTGCCAGAGCAATGCATCATCACATGGTATTCCATTAGCCTCTGGAAAACACTGTACACTTGTATGAGAGAATGAGGGAAAGAGTCAAAACATCTTAGTATCATTATCAAAATAGTTTTGGGTGTGTAGACTCCCAGATAAGTCTCAGAGATCTTCACATATCCCTAGCCTACAATCTGAGATCTGCTGATATGGCAAAATGAGTTTAGCATTCTTCCTATGTACTAAAATAAGTAGCATAGAAATTATGTATGTGTTGAAGGTAGACCTCATCTGTAAATTATTTGAAACTGATGGTTTTTGGAATGGTATATCCATTTCCGCTACAGTTAATGGTCTACTCAGGTTTTGTATCTCTTCTTGGGTCAATTTGTAAATTTATGTATACCTGGAAAATCACGGAATTTCATGTAGATTTTCATTTTTTTAAAAATAAAGTCATGCTTACATTACAGTTTTTAGATTTTCTATTGAAAATTAAATCTCCCTTTTTTTTTTCCTTCTAATACTGTTTACCTGTGTATTTTCTCTTTTATTCTCATTTGGATTTGCCTTAGGTTTAACTATTTTATTGCTATGTTAACGTGTTAATGTGTTTTAAAGAACAGTTTTTGGTATGATTACTCAAGTTTATTGTTTTTTGTTTGTTTTTCAGTCTATACTAATTCATTTATTTTGGTGGGTTTTTTTTTTAAGTCAGATTTATTGAGGTATAATTTTTATATAGTAAAACTTACCCTTTACAGTGTATACTTCTGTGAGTTTTGACAAACGCATATAATCATTTAACTATCACCACAGTCAGGGCATAGAAGAGTTCTACCACCCTCAAAAATTCCTTCATTCCCCTTTGTAGTCAGCCTCTTCTCTGATCCCAGCTCCTCCTGGCATCTTGTTTCCTGTTTTGGTAGTCTCTTCCTTTTTATTTCTGAGTAGTATTCCATTATGTGGATATACCACCATTTGTTTATGCATTCACCAGTCAAAGACATTTAGATTGTTTCCAGTTTGAGGCAGTTATGAATAAGGCTACTATAAATCTTTGCCAACAAGTTTTTGTGCAAACATAAGTTTTCTTTATCCTTGAGTAAAGAACAATGAGCAGAATTCCTGGGTTAAATGGTAAGTATAAGTTTAAATTTATAAGAAATTGCCAAGCCATTTTCCTGTCATTCTCTGTTAACTGGATTTGCTTACTATTTGTTTTGCTCTTTCCTTTGCTTCTGTCAAATCTCTGTTTTTGGGATGTGAGTTTAGACTCCTTACTATGATTCCCTTTAGCGAAGGTGTAGTATACACCAAAATGCCTCAAGCACAAAATGCCAGGAAGGACACCTCAGTGACAGGATGGGAAAATGGAGTCATAGGAGGGAGAGGAGAAAAATAAGAAAGAGGAAAATGGAGAACAAAAGAGGGGGAAGAAAAGAAATGAAAGTAAAATTATGCGTAGGAAGGGAGTGGTGAGTGCATAGAGCTAGCCGTGAGACTTTCTAATAGTCTTGTTGCCAGTCTCCTGGGGACTCATGGGGCTCTCAAAGAAAAACTTATGGGATGGAAAAAATGTGGTAGGGATTTAATAACTATTCGATTAACTGATTGATTAATTCATTAAGGAGCTTGGTATTTTAAGTAGGTTATAAGAAACAAGTTTGTTAGAACTGCAAAGGCATGAACTGGAGACAGTAAAAACATTGAAAACCACATGGAAAGATGAATAAGTTGAGCAAGAAGAACCCTAAAAACTAATTTAATGGTCTGGAATAAGAAGAGGGGTTGGCACTGGAGATAATCAACTAGTCATAAAACTATATAAATATAACACAGATTGTTTTGGAATAAACATGGGAACTTCATGAAGATCAAGGGTGACCATCTGAGTTCTCTAGCTCTAGCACATGCCATCTGTCCCTCATTGACACCTGAGCCATCTCAGAACACCCTGGGGCCAGACAGCCAAGTGATGAGGAAGGTACTGAGGGAGTGGAAGCTTTGGGGTGGGAGTAAGGGTTAGATTAAATGCCCCCAAAGAGCCCTCTAGCTTTCAGATCTTGTAATTCTTGTGAAAATATTGCTAGAGTGTCATATTCCTAGAATAAGGATTCTCTTAATTTGGAGAAAGGCCCTAAGACCTGCAAGGGGAAAGAATATACAAAAGCTATCAGGTAATCCAAGCCAAGACAATTACCATTAGTCTCTGGAGGTGTTTAATTTAGGAAAGAAAGAAGTTCCTTTCCACTGAAGAATTCATGGAATTATTTGGTTACCAAGGGTCCAATGTTCCTATTATGAAGTAAGGTAACTGCATGTTGTCAGAGAAGGAAAAAGTGGTGGCAGGACAGATGTCTTTTCCCTTCAGATTATATGAATTTTGTGCACAGCTTTAACATTACATTAACTATGACTTTAGTCCTTCCATTACAAGAAAGGTCATTCACTTCTCAGAGTGCTGGAAAGCCCATGGAGTTGAGATACTATATAAGTGTCATGTGAGAAATGACACTAAAAAGTTGCACTATTTAAGAAACGTTTATTAAGGACCTACTAAGCACTGGGAACTGTTTTAGGCACTGGAAATACAGCAGTGAACAAAACATACCAAGTCCCTGTCCTTGAGGAGCTTCCTAAGTTTTGGTGGGAGCACATGGGGTCAAGGAAGGCTTAAGAAAGGAGTGACATTTGCTGCACTTCCGATCTGTGGTCTACGTGGCAGCCAGAAGATTTCTAAAATCACAAACCTGAAAACGTTGTTCCCTTGCTTAGGTCTCACCAATGGCTCCCTTTTGCTTTTCTGATGAAGATCGAAGTTGTATTGCCTTGGCCTGCAGAGTCCTGCAGGGTCTGACCCTCTCCTTCTCTGGCCTCATACCCCTCTGTCTCTTCCATCTGGGGTGGTACACTCTGCAATCCCACTACACTGGACTTCTTTCAGTTTCTCCATCATGTCGCCCCTCCTTCTGCCCCAGTGTCTTAGCATCTGCTGTTCCCTGGATCTGGAACACATGTGCCCCCAACCCCTCCTGCTCCTACCTATCCCCAACTGCCACCAGTCTTGCCCAGTTACACCCACTTATCCTTCAGCTGTAGCTCCAATGTTAATTCCTCAGACTTTTCCCAACTGTTTCCCCTTCCCTGCAAACTGTATATACTCTCCCAACACCCTCCCAACACCCTACCTTCCTCTCTCCTCTTCCTCCTCTTCTAAACAAATGAACACAAAAATAAATATAAAATAGTAAATTGAGATAAATGCTTAAATGCGGTGGCTCACGCCTGTAATCCCAGCACTTTGGGAGGCCGAGGCGGGCGAATCACAAGGTCAGGAGATCGAGACCACGGTGAAACCCTGTCTCTACTAAAAATACAAAAAATGAGCCGGGCGAGGTGGCGGGCGCCTGTAGTCCCAGCTACTCGGGAGGCTGGGGCAGGAGAATGGCGTGAACCCAGGAGGCGGAGCTTGCAGTGAGCCAGGATCGCGCCACTGCACTCCAGCTTGGGCAACAGAGCAAGACTCCGTCTCAAAAAAAAAAAAAAAAAAGAAAGAGGGAATATCCACATGCAAGGAAGCCTGAATCCAAGGAAGGAGAGCTTCAAGAAGGAGTGGTTATGGATGTCAAGTGTATTAAAGAGGTGAGGTCAGATTGGACAATGCCTAGCACCTAGTAGGTTCTCAGTGCATACTTGCTAACTGATGGATTCACCAAGACCACAACAGTCAGGACGTCATTGATGATCTTGGTGCTTACTTTGAGTTTTCCTAAAAGTGGGCCCTGAGAGAATTAGTCTGTTTGAAAGATGAAGAACACTGGTGTGTGTGGGAGAGGGGGATGAACAGGGAGGGGACGGCCAGTAAAGGGTGAATCAAGCCAGCAGCCACCGTGGGCAGTTACAGCCGAATCCATGGGGAAAGCCCTGGAAGTCATGCAGAACACCCACCTCATCGTTCCCCTCTCATGGGGTGAGGGAGCTCTTTCAGGTCATTGGTTGAGGGCTGTTCTTAGAGGGCACTAATTCACTGACATTTCCAGCCTGCTGCTTGGGCAGGAGGACAGACCCCGGCTGTGAGAGAAATCCCTCAGGCGAATGAATGCAGGTACCAGCAGCTGGAAGCCTGGGCTTCACTGAAGTAGTAAGGGCAGGGGATGCTGGTAGAGCAGTGACATCCCCTAACACCTGGTACCTGCAGTTTCACTGGCAGAAGCTAGACTGCTGTGGAGCAGTAGGAAATTGGAAGTGAGAAGTGGAGGAAATGGGTGTAGGTAACTATTTCAAGATGTTTGGCTGAAAAAATAAGATAAAAGATATGTCAGTAGGCTGACTCTGCGAAGGGTAGGAAAGAACAGGGTAAAACAGGAGATCGGAGCCTCCCGGTGCTGTTCATTGAGGGTTCTCACAACACTTCCCTGTTTTTAGTTAGGGGAGAGGAGGTCAGCTGCACTAACCACTTCTAACTTCAGGATCCTCTTTTAGCTTCCCCAGACTAGTGCCCAGTGTTTCCTCTGCTAGACTTTGGGTCCTGGGTTCCCCAGCTAAAGAGGCCCTGCTGGTACAGCCTCACATGCTAGCAATTCTAAGCCTGAAGTGCCAGAGGAATAGCTTGAATGTAGCTGCAGAGTAGATGGGAACACATGTGGAAGACGGTGGCTAGATTCTGAACCCTAGGAGAACCACAAGGTCAGAGGAGACCTTCTGAGGGGTCTGACGCTGCTGAGGGACTCCTTGCATTCCTGGCCTTCCCCCTCCCCTGTCAGCACATCGGAATAATAGGTTTGGTTTGGGTTTAACAGACCTGCCCCCTAGAAGGAACCTTCCTGGGACATTCATCTAAATATAACTCTTTGATGTCTCTCTCTCAGCTAAAGCTTAAGCTCACGGGGGCAGGGATGGTGTTCATTTCAGCACAATTGTATCCCTAGTGTCTGGTGCCTAGTCAGTACTCAATAAATATTGCATATTTAATGCAAAAATACCCAGCAACAGGTAATGCTGTCTATTGATGGTGCCTACACCAAGAAAAAGATAAAACCAGGATTTTTATCCTTCTAGAAGTGGATTTTTTATGCAGTTAATGAATTTAAACTTCCAGGTCCCTTACTTGCATGAACTCCTTTCAAGACCCTGGAGGAGGCCTTAGCAATATTTTTACATGGTTATATTTTTTCACTTTGCAAAAATAAAATACTTTGATCAAAATTGAGACTACTGTTTTCCCTTCAAGTTCATACTTCCCCTCCTGGAGTGGCGTTGGAGTGGCCATGGATGTTTTGGTGATCTGTTTCAGGAGAAGCTGAGTTGGGAGTATATTTTATATTTAGTTGGAGTATATTTTATATTTAGTTTATGCATCTGTTTATGTGGTTTGCAGTCTCTTCTGTGCAGTTAACTTACTGTTGGCTGTCCTGGTGTATAAATGACTTCAGGAGTACTGCTGCTGCCCACTCTGCTAATTAACTGGGTCAGGTCATGAAGGTGCATGATCAGAGCTTGTCAGGGGACATGAATGTGTCCTATGATGCTCTGCAATGGAAGAGAAACAAGGCTTAAAATGTATGGATCCAGAAACTAGTCCTCACATATGTAAAATTGTAAGTGGAAATTTTGGTTCTTATTAATGGCTGGTCAAAACAAAACGTCGCACCTGTCAGGAGTACATCTTAATGCAGTGTATACAATTGTAAATGTATCATTTTTTTTTCTTTTTCCTTTTTCTTTCCTTTTTTTTTTTTTTTTTTTTGAGCCAGAGTCTTGCTCTGTTGCCCAGGGTGGAGTGCAGTGGTGCAATCTTGGCTCACTGTGACCTTCGTCTCCCAGGTTCAAGCTATTCTCCTGCCTCAGCCTCCCAAGTAGCTGGGATTACAGGTGTGCACCACCATGCCCAGCTAATTTTTTTTTTCTTGTATTTTTAGTAGAGAGAGGGTATCACCATGTTGGCCAGGCTCATCTCAAACTCCTGCTCAAGTGATCTGCTTGCCTTGGCCTCCCAAAGTGCTGGGATTACAGGTGTGAGCCACCATACCTGGTGTGTGTGTGTGTGTGTATATATATATATATATATATATAAAAATGGGAATCACGTGAAATGGAATTTATTAAAATTCCTGTGTTTATGGTGCATAAGCCTGTAGCAATACTACTAACAATGAGTGCATTCTTATGTGAAGTTATATACACATCTCCAAGATATTGACATCACCAAAGGTAACAGAAAACTCATAATTATGTCACTGTAACCAGGACACCACTAATAAACTGTGAAAGAGTATCAATAAAGTCCGAGAATATTAAGGAAAATTCCAAAGGCTATGAAATCTTACAACTCCTATATGAAAGAAACTTGATAGAGGTTTCCCCAAATTTCACATTAATCCTTGACATTTATATAACAGTACTAGTAAGGAGTTTTGAGGTGGAAAGAAATTCTCTAAGCTATCAGTTATAAACAAATTTTGGTCAACAATGGTAGAAGAAAGACAGGATTTTCTATTTTCTTTATAGAAAAATGAAGTATAGATACTTCAGAATTGTTCATATGAAGAGTCAGAGTCCATAGCTTAGAAAATACAAGAAAGGCCGGATGCAGTGGCTCACGCCTGCAATCCCAGAGCTTTGGGAGGCCAAGGCCGGCGGATCACAAGGTCAGGAGATCGAGACCATCCTGGCTAACACAGTGAAACCCCGTCTCTACTGCAAATACAAAAAATTAGCCGGGCGTGGTGGTGGTGGGCACCTGTAGTCCCAGCTACTCAGGAGGCTGAGACAGGAGAATGGCGTGAACCCAGGAGGCGGAAGTTGCAGTGAGCCAAGATTGCACCACTACACTCCAGCCTAGACGACAGAGCAAGACTCCATCTCAAAAAACAAAAAGAGAAAATACAAGAAAGCTGTGGCGGGCAGATCACCTGAGGTCGGGAGTTTGAGACTAGCCTGACCAACGTGGAGAAACCACGTCTCTACTAAAAATAAAAAATTAGCCAGGCATGGTGGCACATGCCTGCAATCCCAGCTCTTGGGAGGCTGAGGCAGGAGAATCGTTTGATCCCGGGAGGCAGAAGTTGCGGTGAGCTGAGATTGTGCCATTGTACTCCAGCCTGGGCAACAAGAGCAAAACTCTGTCTCAAAAAAAAAAAAAAAAAAAGGAAAAAGGAAAGAAAGAAAAAAAAAGAAAATATAGGAAATAAGCACTTAGAAGTATATCAATTAATTTAAAATTATGTTATTGGAATATTTTTGTGATGGTTCTCATTTTCCTCAACCTTTAAAACTTTGTAATTGTTGTGAAATGATTTGTCATTCTAATAAATACTCACTTTTGAACCTAATTTTATATTTGTAATTTTGTTTCTTTTTTTTTAAAAGGGTCCTCAAAGTGGTATATGCTAAGCTTCGGATGCCACAGAATGGGAATCTGCCCTATATCCCCCTTATCTGCCTGGCTTTAGGTGGTTTGGGATGTGAAGCAGTATCATCTTTTGAGTCCAAACTGTAGACAATTGGTGTGTAATTGGCTTCCATGTAGACATTTTAGATGTCTCTTGACCTCTGTCTTTGTTTGTAGAATAACTTGAGTTTCCAGAATTAACCAGGAGCTGAGAACCACTCCCTTCTAATTCACTCGTGGAGTTTGATCTTTAATCTTCCCAAGACTCCTCATTCTAGACTCACCCTGAGCCCAGGCTCCAGGGACAGATTCCTTCTTTTTCCATAGGGTGACCTCTAGAATGGAGACAGTTGAAGAGGAGAGGAAGAGGGTCACATGTGTGCAGAATTCTAATTTGGTGATTCTTTGGAGGGGTGCCTCCTAATTGGTTCAGTTGGTATATCTTGCAGAGA
Source organism: Theropithecus gelada (assembly GCF_003255815.1). Classification (NCBI taxonomy): domain Eukaryota; kingdom Metazoa; phylum Chordata; class Mammalia; order Primates; family Cercopithecidae; genus Theropithecus; species Theropithecus gelada. The sequence goes on from NC_037668.1 coordinate 72,337,251, forward strand.
AATCTGACAGAAATAAGAAAGGAGGGGGCATACTATGAACAGTTGCAGAAAATAGGGATATTTAACCTAGAGAAAAGATACCACTTTTAGAGGCCTATATCAGCAGCTCTTGCCACAACAACATTGTATAACAAACTTACTCAGAATTCAGTGTCATAGATGATGGATATATATTTCTTGAGTGTACAGTTGTATAGATCACCTGAGATTCAGCTAGTCTAGGCTGAGCTCAGATGGGCCTGACTCTAAGCTGTGGGTTAGGCCCAGGTCTGTTCCATGTGTCCTTTAATGTTCTTGAACCAGCAGCTACCAGAGGCATGTTCTTCTCATGGTGGGAGGCAGGAGCCCAAGAGACCAAGGCCGACTTTGCATGCGCGTCTTTTTCTTTTTCTTTTTTTTTGTGCATATCTAAAATCTCTACTTGCATTATATCTGCTAACATTCCACTGGTTAAAGGAAATCGATGGCCAAGCGCAAAGTCAGAGGGTAGGAATGTCACTTCATCCTGCTTTGAAGACTAAGCAAGTCATATGAGCAAAGCACATCTGTGTGGCAGAGAAGATGGGAGGTGGAGGAATGAAGAGAATGGATATTTGATGAACTAATATGCCACAATAGCTATCATATCAAAGAAACAGCAACTTCCCTCATTTCCCTGTCAGTCCTCAACCGACGGAAACCTATCCTCACTCCCCACTCTTACCAAAATCATTCTCTTACTGACTGCCTCATTCCATCTAGAATCTGATTTCTCTTCTTCATTCTTACTACATTGCTTGCCTAGATTGCCGCTACAGCCTGCTAACTGCTCTCTTTGTCTCTGGTGTCGTCCTTTCCTGATTCATCATCCACAGAGCTGCCAGCTATTATCGGTATCTCATCAGCATCCACATCATCATTATTGTTACCTATTTTGCATTATACTTACTGGTTTATGTGCCTGGCTCCTTCATTATACTGAGAGTTTCTGGATGGCAAGAACTGTGTTTTATTTACCTTTGAATCTCCAGCACCTGACACAGGGTCTGACACGTAGTACAACTTCAATAAATTAATATGAAAAGAAAGAATCAAAGAAAGGAGATGGGGTTTCAGTTCAAGTCTGCTTGACCTGAAAACCCATACTGTTTCTACACTATCATAATATATCTTTAGTCACAGATGTGTTGCTGATAAAAATAAGGATACAGCTCAAACCCTACCACTGCGACACCAGTGGAAAAGCAGGTTACTAAATCTAGATTAACTAAAGATTCCTTCTCCTATAATCACAATAATCCTTCCCAATCCTAATTCCTCTAAAATGGAAAGGCCTAGAAGCCATAAACAATTTTAATGGCCATAAATGTATTAAATATATAAAAAGATGCTCAACTTTACTCTTAGATAAATCCATGTGCCATTTTTTTTTAAATGGACCCTCACTATATTTCAGAAGCTGGCCTCAGACTCCTGGGTTGAGGGTGATCCTTCTGCCTCAGCTTCCTGCATAGCTGAGATTATAGGCATGCACCACCACACCTGGCTGCGATATGCCATTTTTTACCTATCAGATTGGCAGAGATCAAAAAGATTTTAATAGTGCACAAGTGTACCTTAGAGATGTTGAAGATCCAGTTCCAGACCACCACAATAAGGCAAATATCACATCAAAGCGAGTCACATGAACTTTTGGTTTTCCAGTGCATATAAAAGTTACATTTATGCTATATTGTAGTCTATTAAATGTGCAATAGCATTATGTCTAAAAAACAATGTACACACCTTAATTTTAAAATATTTCATTGCTAACAAATGCTAATGATCATCTGAGCCTTCAGCAAATCATATTTTTGCTAGTGGAGAGTTTTGCCTTAGTGTTGATGACTGCTGACTGATCACGGTGTTTGCTTAAGGTTGGCATAGCTGTAGCAATTTCTTAAAATGAGACAACAATGATGTCTGCCACATTGACTCTGTTTTTATGAAAGATTTCTCTGTCGCATGTGATGCTATTTGATAGCATTTTACTAGAACTTCTTTCAAAATTGTAGTCAATCCTCTCAAACCCTGCAGCTACTTTATCAACTAAGTTTTATGTAAGGTTCTAAGTTCTTTGTTGTCATTTCAGCAATGTTCACAACATCTTCACCAGGAAGTGGATTCTATTTTAAGAAACTACTTTCTTTGCTCATCCATAAGAAGCAACTCCTCATCCAGTCAGGTTTTCTTATGAGATTGTAGCAATTCAATTACATCTTCAGGCTCCACTTATTGTAATTCTCACTATTTTGACCACATTCACAGTTACTTTCTCTACTAAGGTCTTGAAACCCTCAAAGTCACCCATGAGGGCTGGAATTAACTTCTTCCAAATTCTTGTTAATATTGATATTTTGGCCCCCTCCCATGAATCATGACTCTTCTTAATGGAATCTAAAATGATGAATCCTTTCCAGAAGATTTTCAATTTACTTTGCCCAGATCCATCAGAGGAATTACTATCTATAGCAGATATAGCTTTACAAAATGTATTTGTTAAGTAATAAGACTTGAAAGTTGAAATTACTCCATGATCCATGGGCTGTAGAATGGATGTTGTGTTAGCAGGCATGAAAACAACATTCATATTCTTGTACATCTCCATCAGAGCGCATGGGTGACCAGGTGCATTGTCAATGAGCAGAAATATTTTGATAGGAATATTTTTATTTTAGCAGTAGATCTCAACAATGGGCCTAAAATATTATGTAAACCATGCTCTAAACAGATGTGCTGTCATCATGGCTTTGTTGTTCCATTTATAGAGCACAGGCAGAATAGATTTAATTCTTAAGGGCCCTAGGATTTTTGGAATGGCAAATGAGCACTGGCTTCAACTTTAAGTCACCAAGTGCATTATGCACCTAACACAGTCAACCTGTCCTTTGAAGCTTTGAGGCATTGACTTCTTCTCTCAAGCTTTGAAAGCTCTGGATGGCACCTTCCAATATAAGGCAGTTTCATCTACATTGAAAATCCATTGTTTAGTGCAGCCACCTTCTTCAATTATCTTAGTTAGATCTTCTGGATAACTTGCAGCTTCTCCATCAGCACTTGCTACTCCACCTTGTAATTTTCTGTTATAGAGATACTTTCTTTCCTTAAACGTCATGAGGCAACCTCTGCTAGCTTCAAACTTTTTCTTTTTCTTTTCTCTTTTCTTTTGAGATGGAATTTCGCTCTTGTTGCCCAGGCTGGAGTGCAGTGGCACAATCTCAGCTTACTGCACCCTCCGCCTCCCAGGTTCAAGCGATTCTCCTGCCTCAGCCTTCCGAGTAGCTGGGATTACAGGCATGCGCCACCATGCCTAGCTAATTTTGTATTTTTAGTAGAGACAGGGTTTCTCCACGTTGGTCAGGCTGGTCTCAAACTCCCGACCTCAGGTGATCCGCCCACCTTGGCCTCCCAAAGTGCTGGGATTACAGGCGTGAGCCACCGCGCCTGGCTGCTTCAAACCTTTCTTCTGCAGCTTCCTCACATCTCTCAGCCTTCGTAGAATTGAAGAGAGTTAGGGCCTTGGTCTGGATTAGGCTTTGGCTTCAGGGAATGTTGTGGCTGATCTTCTATCCAGACCACTAAAACTTTCTGTCAGCAATAAGACTGTTTCATTTCTTATCATTCATGTGTTCACTAGCATAGCATTTTTTATTTCTTTTAAGAACTTTTCCTTTGCATTCACAACTTGGCTAACTGTTCAGCACAAGAGGCCTGGCTCTCAGCCTGTCTCAGCTTTTGACATGCCGTCTGTACTAAGCGTAGTCATTTCCAGCTTTTGATTAAAGTGAGAGATGTGTGGCTCTTCCTTTCACTTGAACATTGAGAGCTCTTTGTAGGGTTATTAATTGGCCTAATTTCAATATGGTTGTGTCTCAGAGAGTAGGGAGGCCCAAGGAAAGAGATAGGGAAATAGCCGGTTGGTGGAGCAGTCAGAACACACACAACATTTATTAAGTGTGCCATCTGATACGAGTGTGGTTCATGGCACCCCAGATCAATTACAATAGTAACATCAAAGATCAAGAATTACCAAAATGTGACACAGACACAAAGTGAGCACAGGCTGTTGAAAAAAATGGCACTGATAAGTTTGCTGAACACAGGGTTGCCACAAACCTTCAATTTGTAAAAAACATAATGTCTACAAAGTGCAATAAAACAAGGTATGCCTGTACCAGTGAAAGATGTGGAAAGAGACATTCGCATATATTGCTAATGAGAGTGCAAATTGGTTCAACCTCTATGGAGGGCAATTTGGCAGTATCAATCAGCTCTTCCTGTACTGATATGGAAAGGTCTCTGATATATCTTGTGTCGTAAGTGAAAATGCAAGATGTGAAAGCGGAGTGCGTTATTACCTTTTGTGTGTGTTGTAGGAAGATAAACAGCTATACATATAAGTTGTTATTGCTTAGGCAAGCCCTGGGAAGATATACAAGAAACTTTAATAGTACTTACGTTTGGGGAGGGGAATTGAGCTGGAAAACAAGAGTGAAGGAAGATTTATTTGTCCTTATATAATCTTTTGTATCTTTTAAATTTTGTTCCATGTAGAATAGAATTGTTTAGGCCAGGTGCAGTGGCTCATGCCTATAATTTCAGCACTGTGGGAGGCTGAGGCAGGTGGATTGCTTGAAGTCAGGAGTTTGAGACCAGCCTGGCCATCATAGTGAAACTCGGTCTCTACAAAAAAATACAAAAAATTAGCCGGGCATGGTGGCACACACCTGTGATCCCAGCTACTTGGGAGGCTGAGGCACAAGACTTGCTTGAGCCTGGGAGGCAGAGGTTGCAGTGAGCCAAGATCACACCACTGCACTCCAGCCTGGGCAACAGAGCGAGACTCCGTCTCAAAAAAAAAAAAAAAAAAAAAGAAGAGAATTGTTTAGATGCCAAAAACAATATCAGAAGATCAACAACAAACTGGAAAACACATTTACAACATAATATGACAAAGGGCTAATTTCTTTAATCTACAGAGAGTTTATAAATCAGTCTAAAAAATTAACAGAAGAGGGTAAAGGATATGAGAACTCGTTTTAGAAAGAAATACAAATGGCCAATCATCATATGAAAAAGATGCCTAACTTATGTATTATTAAAGGAAAGAAAACCCACAGGGAATCCTTTGGAGAAGAATTGAACTCTATTATTAGATGTGTTTAAGTAGAGAATAAATGACCTATTATTAAGGTTGTTGTTAAGGAGTTTCTTTCAATCATCTGATAAAGGAAAGGTTTCCAACATCTGAGGGAACTAATTCCTTCCAATCCTTAGGTCTTTAATTCTTTATGGTACCCAATGGTGGTGTATAGATAAGGCCAGGCAAGCCAGCCTAAGAAAAGGAAGGGAAGGAGAATAATAGAAGTTCACCTAGAAAGCACAAATCTCAGAAATGGAAGGGATCTTGGAGTTCATTTTTCAAACCTCCCTGCTAATACATTTCCTCTTGGGACACAGTCCCAGATCTGCCACTTAACACCACTGAATTTATTGGTATATTATTATTGGTATATTATTCACTCATTCACTAAATATTTACTGAGTTCCTTCTATGTGTGAGGCACAGTCCCTGTCCTCATGGAAACAGGCATTAATCAAATGCAAAATTGCAACTGTAGCAGGCACTATGAAGAAGAATTATGCAGTGCTATGACAGCCCGAGTATGATATGACCCAGACAAAAATTTTAGGAAAGTTGTACTGATTAGGATGAATAGGCATTTAGGCAACAGAGAGGAAGAACACTAGGCAGAGGCAATCGCAGGTGCAAAGGCCCTACCAGGAGGGATCACGACAAGCACTAGGTTGGAAAAGACGGAAAACAGTATGAAAGTGTGGTACGAGGTGAGGTTGCAGAGTCTGACATTAAGGGGTTCTTACTCTAAGAACAATGGGAATCCCTTAAAGGGTTTAAACGGGATGAAGGGGTAAAGGACACATCCTGATCAGATTCAGATTCTGAAACTATGACTCTGGCTGCAGAGTAGAGAATGGATTGCAGGGAGACAAGAGCAGATGTGCAGAGGTGAGTAAGGAGGCAGATAAAGTAGACAGGAGATGATGGGTGCTTAGACGAGCATGTAGAGCAATGCGGACATATGTGAGAGATGTTTAGGAAGTAAAATTGGTAAGACTTGATGATGGATTCCATCTCGAGAGTGGCAAAGAGGAAGGAAATATGTCAATAATACTTCCTAAGATTTTGGCATATGCAATGGAATAGATGAGACAGATAACAATGGAAGAGAACTAAATTTGGAAGGGAATCACAGTTCAGTTGAGAACATGCCAGCTATGAGATGCTTTTGAGAGCACACATCAGTCAGTTGGCAACATTTATTTATGGAGTGTCTACTAAGTAGCTAGTAGTGGAATATGCAGGTTTACTTATTTGTATAAAAGAAAAATAAAAAGGATACACACAATTCCCCCTTCTTTGAGACCCTTGCTGTTCCACTATTCTATTGTCTTCTCACTTCTGTCATTGTCTGTTCTCTGACAGTCTCCACTCCTCATTTGTTGGATGGAATGATCTGATCCCTCACATGTATAGTTTCTTGGCCTGTTAATTTCTACAGACCTTTACCACCACTCCATTTCACTGTCCAGTCCCATGGCCACACTGTGAGCCTCATCACTAAGAACTCATCAACCTTAAACTTCTTGTTTTCTAACTGGACCCTCCTGTCCTTTTGGCTCTCTCATTTCCCTTCCGTCCTCTTCCTGCATCCTCCTCATTTACTTTCCTATTTCTTCCCTTCCTATTATTTCCAAAGCTTTCTGGAAGGATTTCCTCTCTACTGTGGCCTGACACATAGGAGACATTCAATGAATACTTGAGAGGTGACCTTCTCCTCTTCTTTGTCTCCCATTCATTCCCAACCCACTGGACTTCAGCATTGACCTCCACCTCCACCAAGGCTGAGGCAGGGGATCACTTGAGCTCAGGCATTCGAGGCTGCAGTGAGCAGTGACCGTGCTGCTGCACTCCATCCTGTGTGACAGAGTGAGACCCTATCTCAAAAATAAAAAAGATAAAATTCACCATTTTAATCATTTTGAAGTGTACAAGTCATTGGCTGAGTGCAGTGGCTCACGCCTATAATCCTAGCACTTTGGGAGTCCAAGGCTGGTGGATCACCTGAGGTCAGGAGTTCGAGACCAGCCCAGCCAACATGGTGAAACCCTGTCTCTACTAAAAATACAAAAATTAGCCAGGCGAAGTGTTGGGTGCCTATAATCCCAGCTACTCAGGAGGCTGAGGCAGGAGAATCGCTTGAACCTGGGAGGCGGAGGTTGCAGTGAGCCAAGATCGTGCCACTGCACTCCCAGCCTGGGCAACAGAGCGATACTCCATCTCAAAATAAAATAAAATAAAGTGTACAAGTCAGTGGTTTTTCGTATAATCACAATGTCATTCAACTATCACCATCCCCTAACTCTGGAACATTTTCATCATGCTCTAAAGAATCCCTGTACTGGCCAGGCACCGTGGCTCATGCCTGTAATCCCAGCACTTTGGGAGGCCAAGGTGGGAGGATCACCTGAGGTCAGGAATTCGAGACCAGCCTGGCTAACGTGGTGAAACCCTGTTTCTACTAAAATATAAAAAAGTAGCCGGGCTTGGTGGCACACGCCTGTAATCCCAGCTTCTTGGCAGCCTGAGGCAGGAGAATCACTTGAACCCGGGAGGCGGAGGCTGAGCCGAGATTGCACCATTGCACTCCAGCTTGGGCAACGAGAACGAAACTCTGTCTCAAAAAACAAAAACAAAAACAAGAAGCCCTGTACTTCTGAATTCCCCCTCTTCTCCATCTCCTGGCAACCACTAATCTGCTTACCATCTCTGGGATTTTACCTATTCTAGACATTGCACATAAATAAAATCGTAAAATATGTGGCCTTTTGTGTCTAGCTTGTTTCCTTTAATATAATGTTTTCAAGTTTTACCACTATTGTAGCATGTTTCAGTACTTCATTCCTTTTTATGGCTTAATAGTATCCCATTGTATGGATATACCATATTTTGTTTAGCCATTCATTACTTGATGGAATTGATCTCATTTTGGCTATTATAATAATGTTGCTATGCACATTGCTATACAAGTTTTTGTGTCGACATATGTTTTCAATTCTCTTGGGTATATATCTAGGAGTGGAATTGCTGGGTCGTGTGATAACTGTATGTTTAACGTTTTGAGGAACTGCCAAACTCCTTTCCATAGCCACTGCACCATTTATACCATTCCCATCAGCCCTGCATGAGGGGTCCAGTTTTCCCACATCCTGGGTGCCACTTATTTTCTGGTTTGTTTTTTTTGTTATATTTTGTTTGGGCTTTTAAAAAACAGCCATCCTGGTGGGTGTGAAGCAGTATCTCACTGTGGTTTTGATTTGCATTTCCCTAGTAACTGATGATACTGAGTATCTTTTCATTTTGGGGCCGTTTGTGTATCTTCTTTGAATGTGGAGTCTTTTTGAAAGGCAATCTCATCAGGTTGCTTCAGTACTGAAAATTTTAAATTGTTCCCAATTGCCTACAGGATAAAATAAACATTTCTGAGTGTGCCACACAAGGCCCTTCAGGATCTGGCCTCAGCCTTCTGGTCCAACAGCTTCTGTCACTCTCCTTCCCACACTTTCTGTTTCAGCTGTGTTCAACTGAGGAGACGTGGGGATATTTTGCTTTTGTTTCCTTTTTTTGTCAAACTAGTCTGCAACAATAGAGGATGTCAACCAAAGTTAAGGAACGGAGTGAGCTGGCCAGAGCAGGGTAATGAGATGGGTGCACATGCCTGCAGCTCCCTGCCGCCTTGCCTTTCTCCCTCTGATCCTTCTTGCCTTTTGCTTCTCGGCAGCACTCACTTCGCCCTAACTAGGCCACGTAAGTCCTGGACAGGACAATATTCATGTCTCTAGACCATACTAGAAGGTTCTGGCTTTGAAGTTTTCCTGGGCTGTGAGGTATGTGTTTCCCCGCATCCTCTGCTTTCCTGGGACTACACTAGGCAGGGCAGGAAGAGGCAGGTGGGCAGAGGAATAGCAGCCGTTTGTTCTGGAGGCCCCTTTTCTCTCCCGTCTTGACTGCAAAGGGCTGGAAAGTCAGTTTCTATTGTGATTAAGTTATAATTTAAGGCAGTGAACATGTGCTCTGCTGGCAGCTATAAAGATTCAAATCATAAAGTTTTACAGTGGAACGGTTTCTGTAAAAGCATCGTTAGGAAGTGGGAACCATGCCTTTAATTCTTATGACATATGGGACTGCCTGGTTTGTTTTGGTTTCAGTGGAGTTTAGTAGGGTGATGGTCTGACTAATTAAAGTCAGACCTTCCTCTCCACAGTGCTGTGCCCATCACAGGACAGTGTAGAGAGGTGGAACTTTTCTCCCCATCTCAGCTCATCAGGGATGGGGACTCTCAGAAATCAGGAGTAATCCTTTGAAAACTAAATATTTTAAAATCTCTTCCAACTTACTAGGCTTCATTTCTTGGGGAGTCTATGTGTTCCTCTGTTCCTTTCTGGCCAGGGGCAGACCTCAACAATGAACCAGCCTGATTGAAGATAATTTCCTTCAGAGGGGTCAGCTGAGAAGATAATCGGGCCCTGTAACTAGGTCAATGGTAGAAACAGAGAGAATAATAATATCGTAGCTATCTCAACCGACTTCCACTTAACTTACATGCCCGGTTAACCGACACTCTCTATATCCTGTGTATAACATTCTAACTGATGCCCACGACATACTATCAGCTGATGGTTTTGCTAGTATACCATCCTGGCCACTTACTGTCATTCCCACGTGTTGTCTTGTGTGCTTACCAGAACTCAGCTGTACTTGTTTCTAAGCCTCTTTATACCAGTGCTAGTTATTATTGCAATTACCTAATTTCATTAAGTACAGTCATCCCTCTGTATTCACAGGTTCCTCATCCACAGATTCTACCAACCACGGATCAAAAATATTCAAGAAAAAAAAACACAATAAAAAAATAATAGGCCGGGTGCGGTAGCTCATGCCTATAATCCCAGCACTTTGGGAGGCAGAGGCGGGTGGATTACCTGACGTCAGGAGTTCAAGACCAGCCTGGCCAACATGGTGAAACCCAGTCTCTACTAAAAATACAAAAATTAGCTGGGCCTAGTGGTGTGTGCCTGTAATCCCAGCTACCTGGGAGGCTGAGGCAGGAGAATCGCTTGAACCCAGGAGGCGGAGGTTGCAGTGAGCCGAGATCACACCATTGCATTCTAGCCTGGGTGACAGAGCGAGACTCCATCTCTAAAATAATAATAATAATAATAACAATAATAATAGGCTGGGAGTGGCATGGCTCACACCTGTAATAGCAACACTTTGGGAGACCAAGGAGGGAGAATCACTTGAGGCCAGGAATTCAAGACTAGCATGGGCTACACAGCAAGACCCTGTCTCTACAGAAAATTTAAAAATTAGCTGTGTGTGGTGGCATGCACCTAAAGTCCCAGCTACTTGGGAAGCTGAGGCAGGAATGTCACTTAAGCCCACGAGTTCCAGGCTGCAGTGAGCTATGATCACGCCATTGCACTCCAGCCCGGGTGACAAGGCGAGACCCTGTCTCCAAAAAAATAAAAATAAAAACAACACAACAATAAAAAATAATACAAATAAAAAATAAATATAAGAACTATTGGGGGCCGGGCGCGGTGGCTCAAGCCTGTAATCCCAGCACTTTGGGAGGCCGAGACGGGCGGATCACGAGGTCAGGAGATCGAGACCATCCTGGCTAACACGGTGAAACCCCGTCTCTACTAAAAATACAAAAAACTAGCCGGGCG